>NC_091771.1:75206837-75506837 GCF_029378745.1 Bos indicus
TTTTCTTGCCTCCTTTGTCAAAGATAAGGTGTCCATAGGTGTGTGGGTTTATCTCTGGGCTTTCTATTTTGTTCCATTGATATATATGTGTGTCTTTGTGCCAGTACCATACTGTCTTGATGACTGTGGCTTTGCAGTAGAGCCTGAAGTCAGGTAGGTTGATTCCTCCAGTTCCATTCTTCTTTCTCAAGATTGCTTTCGCTATTCGAGTTTTTTTTTTTTTGTATTTCCATACAAATTGTGAAATTATTTGTTCTAGCTCTGTCAAAAATACCGTTGGTAGCTTGATAGGGATTGCACTGAATCCATAGATTGCTTTGGGTAGTATACTCATTTTCACTATATTGATTCTTCCGATCCATGAACATGGTATATTTCTCCATCTATTCGTGTCCTCTTTGATTTCTTTCACCAGTGTTTTTATAGTTTTCTATATATAGGTCTTTAGTTTCTTTAGGTAGATATATTCCTAAGTATTTTATTCTTTTCATTGTGATGGTGAATGGGATTGTTTCCTTAATTTCTCTTTTTATTTTCTCATTATTAGTGTATAGGAATGCAAGGGATTTCTGTATGTTGGTTTTGTATCCTACAACTTTACTATATTCATTGCTTAGCTCTAGTAATTTTCTGGTGAAGTCTTTAGGGCTTTCTAAGTACAGGATCATGTCATGTACAAACTCAGTGAGAGTTTTTATTTCTTCTTTTCCAATTTGGATTCCTTTTATTTCTTTCTGCTCTGATTGCTGTGGCCAACACTTCCAAAACTATGTTGAATTGTAGTGGTGAAAGTGGGCACCCATGTCTTGTTCCTGACTTTGGTGAAATGCTTTCAATTTTTCACCATTGAGGATAATGTTTGCTGTGGGTTTGTCATATATAGCTTTTATTATGTTGAGGTATTTTCCTTCCATTCTTGATTTCTGGAGAGTTTTTATCATAAATTGATGTTGAATTTTGTCAAAGGCTTTCTCTGCATCTATTGAGATAATCATATGGCTTTTATTTTTCAATTTGTTGATGTGGTGTATTACATTGATTGATTTGTGGATATTGAAGAATCCTTGCATCCCTGGGATAAAGCCCGCTTGGTCATGGTGCATGATCTTTTTAATGTGTTGTTGGATTCTGATTGCTAGAATTTTGTTAAGGAATTTTGCATCTGTGTTCATTGGTGATATTGGCCTATAGTTTTCTTTTTTTGTGGCATCTTTGTCAGGTTTTGGTATTAGGGTTATCATGGCCTCATAGAATGAGTTTGGAAGTTTACCTTCCTCTGCAATTTTCTGGAAGAGTTTGAGTAGGATAGGTGTTAGCTCTTCTCTAAATTTTGGTAGAATTCAGCTGTGAAGCCATCTGGACCTGGGCTTTTGTTTGCTGGAAGATTTCTGATTACAGTTTCAATTTCTGTGCTTGTGATGGGTCTGTTAAGATTTTCTATTTCTTCCTGGTTCAGTTTTGGAAAGTTGTACTTTTCTAAGAATTTGTTTATTCCTTCCACATTGTCTATCTGAGCTAATTTTAATTTGGTTTCACAGGGAGAGCTTAATTTTGCATATAAACACTGAGCATCTGATTTATTTTTGTTTGAATATGATATGGCAAAGTTTATTACAGAAGTCTATTGTATAATTAAGGAAAGAGAGTGGGAAATTTTATAAGTTGGTTCTGTTTAAATGGAACATTGTAATTATTCCAGGAAAGTGGATGTAGTTATTAGTAGTGGTAACTTAACTATTTTTTAGAAAATTCTTTAACTGGTGAAAATGGAGAGCTTCTATGTATTCACCTTTTTCAAATAGCATGGAAAATGGCAAATTTCACAAGTGAAAGTTGAAGTTGACCTAAGGTAAACGCTGGGCTGGATGAAGCACAAGCTGGAATCAAGATTGCCAGGAGAAATATTAATAGCCTCAGATATGCTGATGATACCGCCCTTATGGCAGAAAGTGAAGAAGAGCTAAAGAGCCTCTTGATGAAAGTAAAAGAGGAGAATGAAAAAGTTGGCTTAAAGCTCAACATTCAGAAGACTAAGATCATGGCATCTGGTCCCATAACTTGCAAATAGATGGCAACAGTGGAAACAGTGGCAGACTTTATTTTTTTGGGTTCCCAAATCACTGCAGATGGTGACCACAGCCAGAAAATTAAAAGATGCTTCCTCCTTGGAAGGAAAGTTATGACCAACCTAGAAAGCATATTAAAAAGCAGAGACATTACTTTGCCAACAAAGGTCTGTCTAGTCAAGGCTATGGTTTCTCCAGTGGTCATGTATGGATGTGAGAGTTGGACTATAAAGAAAGCTGAGCACTGATGAATTGATGCTTTTTAACTGTGGTATTGGAGAAGACTCTTGAGAGTCCCTTGGACTCCAAGAGATCTAACCAGTACATCCTAAAGGAGATTAGTCCTGGGTGTTCATTGGAAGGTCTGATGTTGAAGCTGAAACTACAATACTTTGGCCACCTGATGCAAAGAGCTGACTGATTTGAAAAGACCCTGATGCAGGGAAAAAATGAAGGCAGGAGGAGAAGAGGATGACAGAGGAAGAGATGGCTGCATGGCATCACCAACTCAATGGATATGAGTTTGGGTAGGCTCCGCAAGTTGGTCTTGGACAGGGAGGCCTGGTGAGCTGAACCTCCTGGGGTCGCAAAGAGTTGGACATGACTGAGCAACTGAACTGAATTGAACTAAATTTTAGATTTTCAAGCCTTCAAATGTTATTTACAGAATGTTTTTAGAGACATTTAATGCTTGTTCACTCCAGTTAATTTCAAGCAGCTCTTCTACATTTCTATTAGATGGGCATTCTGATACTTAGGAACTTCTCCTTTGGTAAAATATGGTTAAAACAGCCTGGGGCAAAAATAGGATTCTTGGTTAGTTCTTATCAGATCAGATCAGATCAGATCAGTCGCTCAGTCGTGTCCGACTCTTTGCGACTCCACGAATAGCAGCACGCCAGGCCTCCCTGTCCATCACCAACTCCCGGAGTTCACTCAGACTCACGTCCATCGAGTCAGTGATGCCATCCAGCCATCTCATCCTCTGGCGTCCCCTTCTCCTCCTGCCCCCAATCCCTCCCAGCATCAGAGTCTTTTCTAATGAGTCAACTCTTCGCATGAGGTGGCCAAAGTACTGGAGTTTCAGCTTTAGCATCATTCCTTCCAAAGGAATCCCAGGGCTGATCTCCTTCAGAATGGACTGGTTAGATCTCCTTGTAGTCCAAGGGACTCTCAAGAGTCTTCTCCAACACCACAGTTCAAAAGCATCAATTCTTCGGTGCTCAGCCTTCTTCACAGTCCAACTCTCACATCCATACATGACCACAGGAAAAACCATAGCCTTGACTAGACGAAACTTTTTTGGCAAAGTAATGTCTCTACTTTTGAATATGCTATCTAGGTTGGTCATAACTTTCCTTCCAAGGAGTAAGTGTCTTTTAATTTCATGGCTGCAGTCACCATCTGTAGTGATTTTGAAGCCCAGAAAAATAAAGTCTGATACTGTTTCCACTGTTTCCCCATCTATTTCCCATGAAGTGGTGGGACCGGATGCCATGTTCTTATAAACTGTCAATTATATTTTAAAGCTGTTAAAGGCATAATGTACACAACAGAACAAATACAACTCTCCTATAAATACTGCCCAATTAGCGCTAATAAATGAATCATTTAAATGCAGTACATTGCTGGCTGGGTTATATAGTAGTATTGAGGAAGATGAAGAAATATATAGTTCTTGGTTAAGAGTTCTGAGTGAAGAAAGAGAGCACTTACTTCATTAACACCAAGCTGCTAGTAGCTGTTAGGCAGGCAGGAAGTGAGTCTTGACCTCAGTCATATCTGAGAGGCCTGAAGCTCTGAAATCCAATGATTCTATCATCCTGCAGAACTTACTTGGAAATAATTATGTGAAAAAGAAAGCCAAAATAGGTTGTAAGGACTTCAGAGGATTTTTGTGATAGTAGTTTCTGTACACTGTCTAATGTTTCAGAGATCTGATGAAGGACAGAGGTTTCATCTGTTGGCAGTTAAAATTCTCCCAGAGATATGAGATGGAGACTGTGCATTTTGCCTTGAAAGATAGTTGAGATGCACTGTGCCAGCAAAAATACCCTTCTTGAAGATAGTTGTGCATTTTTGTAGCAGGAGGAGCCTGTGACAGGTGGTGTCCTGTTCCCTCAGAATCAGCAATTCTTACCTGGTCCACATGTCTCTGTGGCCACCCCACTTCCTGTGGTTTATGGTTTAGGAATCCTCAGAAATCATGAAGCTGAGTCCATGAGCATTTTCTAGCAGACATGCTCCATAGCTTTCATCAGATGTGCAGTGTTTCAGAGTCACTGTCCTAGAGACTTTAATGCCTGTTAATTTCTCCACTGTCCATTCCTGACAGTGAGTGAGGTGTTAGCCAAACTCCTATATGATAGTGGTGTGTTATGTATGGATGGGATCCACAGGTAAAGGAACTAATCTAGTCTAGTTTCCCAGTACCCTACCCCTGCCTCTGATACTTAGGAAAAGTAAAGTGTCAGTTACACCCTGTTGCAAAGCATTTATGGTGGCTGTAGCAGAGGTGTTCCCTGGGGCCATGTGTGAGGTGTGTCTACTCCTTCAAGGTCAGTCTCCTACCATATTTAGCAACAGGCAATGTGACTTGCCCCAAGTTACAGGACATAACAAGACCTGGGATGAAGGGGTCTCAATTCCTGGACTTTCCTAATCAATTATGCTTTTTTTAGACCATCTGTCCCAATTCATGCTTTCAGTCATTTGTTCAGTTGTTAATCAAATAATACAACCGTAAGTAATTTACATAATATAATTTTGAGGTGAAGTTATTTTAAATGTTTTACTTTAATTATGCTTTGGTAAGAGAGAATTCCTCTAACTTTTTAAAACTCTTTTAATATTTAAGGTATTCAGCATCCAGTGGAGCAGGCAGTACCCAATCAGAAGGGCCCAGGCTGTCAAAGGCTGGTTGGCCATCACTGTTCATATCAACTTAACACCACCCCTGCCTATGATGTTACTGGCTTATCTTTAGTAGTAGATATTTAATAGAGGTTTCCAGTGTGTCCAGTAAAATGGCTGTGTATCATAGATGTGTTGATATGAATTTTCTGAGTCTCTATAACCTGGGTGAATCAGTCTCCAACATGTCTTTCTACCTGGTGTTGCTTGTGCCAACAGAATGAGGCTGAGTTCAGTTCAGAAGTAAAGGAAATCTTTATTCCTTGATCAGAGAATGGAGAGGTATGAGCTTGCACTCTAAAGTTCTTGTTCTCTCCCCTAAAGGTGGCCCTAAACAAGGATGCTTTACGGGTTTCTTGTCATTGCACCTGCCCTCCACCACCATCTTAAAGCCATTTCCCACTAGGGACTCTGATCTGAAGAGTTAGGTGCAAAGCTTCTGCACGTAGTACTCTATGAGCACATGAAATTTGACTAAACTGAAAGGGAAAAAGGAGTTAGACTTTATCTTATTTCCCAGATTCTACCTTTATTTCATGAGAATCATTAATGAGTTTTGTTGGTGACAATATGATGGACCAGATACTTCACTTTGAAACGAATTTCCCCAGGTTAGAAAACAACAGATTAAAGAGAGGGAGAGAGGGAGAGAGGGAGAGAGGGAGGGAGAGAGGGAGAGAGAGAGAGGGAGGGAGGGAGAGAGAGGGAGGGAGGGAGGGAGAGAGAGAGGAAGGGAAGGAGAGAGAGGGAGGGAGAGAGAGGGAGGGAGGGAGAGAGAGAGAGAGAGGGAGAGAGGGAGGGAGGGAGAGAGGGAGGGAGAGGGAGGGAAGGAGGGAGAGGGAGGGAGGGAGGGAGGGAGGGAGATTGTTTAAAATATCAATAGAGACTAGAATTTGAGGACAAACTGCTTATTTAGAGCAGAAGAGCTTGTTTTATTGATTCACTCAGAATATTCAAGTGCCTTCTATTTGAGGTGTTCCAGTGAGGCATTGGTCCAGGCACTGGGGTAACAGCAGTGAATAAAGTAGACAAAATCTCTGTCCTAGCAATGTCTGTTATTATTGTTAGTTGCTAATTCATGTCTGACTCTTTGCAACCCCATAACTGCAGGACACAGGGTTCCCTGTCCTTCACCATCTCCCCAAATTTGCTCAAACTCATGTCCATTGATTTGGTGATGCCATCCAATCATTTCATCATCTGTCATCCCCTTCTCCATATTCTAATTTAATTTGTGTGAATAAAAAGAAGACAAGGGGTTGTTAGCCCCCGAAAGTAAAGAATGGAATTTAAAAGGGCAATAGTTATACATGTAGATAAGACAAGATCAATTTAAATATTCTTGACACAGAAGGTATAGCTAATTCCCATTGGGTCAGTGACTCCTGAATGGGTTCTTTGCCTGGAATCACAAATGCTACTTTTTAAGCCCGGTTGTGTATAGTAGAGCAGAAACTTTATTCATTGATTAAGGAATAAAGGGAGAGCTCATGCTCTAAACACACCTTCTCCCCAAGGGGAGAGGGGAGTAGAGGAACTTTAAGGGATAGGAGGCAGGCATGCCACTGGGGCTCTAGGAAAGGGGCAGAGATTTCTGGGAACAGCCAGGTTAGCTGGAACATGTGCAGTCTTCCACACTCCTTTGCACATGGCAGGAATTGTGCCTAGTCCAGTACAAATTCCCACCTTGGGTAGAAATCTTAACATGGTAATGAAGCAAAAATAACTTTCAGACAGTTCCAGTCTCATCTGTGCATGGCCATTCCTGTAGTTAAGTCAGAGGTGGTTCAGGGCAGTTGGCCACAGCATATCTCTCAAAACACAGCTGCAAAACATCTCTGTCAAATACTAGATGCTTTAAAAACAAACACAGAGGTAAATTAAGACAAAGATCCTTTAGCTGCCAGGGTAGGTATGAGTGACAAAGGAATGTTATCAGAAATGTTTAGTTTCTTCCTTGCTACTCAAAGTGTGGTCCCTGGACCCAGCAACATCAGCATCACCCTAGAGTTGTTAGCAATCCAGAATCTCAGACCTCACACATGCTCTTGAGAATTTACATTTTAAGCAGATCCCTGGGAGATCTAAGGAAGACACAAGCATTGGTAGACTCCATAGTGATCAGAATTAATCTTTCCAACTTTTCCACTACTGACATGTACCAAGATGGTCATTGAGTGGGTTACATATCTTACAATCTCACCTCAGTAAGAGCCACTTTTAAAATACTCATTTTACTAATATGTTTTCTATTTTTGTGTAAGAGTCCAGAAGCACAGAAGTCTTCCCATCTTAAACCAAAAATGGTTGGAAAGCCACTGGGTTTATGGTGTATTATTAGTAAATGCCAGTTGACCACTAACACCTGGCAGTTTCCTTTTTGTTATAGATTGTATGTGAAGTGTGGTCCATGTTTACAAAAGGTGTATAATCTAGATGTGAGTTCAAGGCTAGTAGACATAGACAGTAGTTAAACAACTAAATAGATTATACCATAATATGTCCTGAGGATAGACCCAGGTCTCTGGTGGAATCTGAAAGGACACTGAAACAGTTTCTCATCAAATGAAGTGTCAGAAAAACTATGTCTTTAAATATGAGAGTTGCTTATGGCTTTTCTAAAAGCCTGTGAAGTCTTCTTCTGGGCCCTACTTGGTTTCAGGATCTCCTTGATTCTCAGCTACAAACATAAAGATTGAGGGTGGAGTCAGATGCTGACAACAGCAAAATGTATCAGTTGAAAGCATAGTGTTATAAATTTTTTAAAGAAAATAGTGGATAGGTGGGGGTTGGGTGCATTTTAGGCAACCAATATTAACCCCAAAGGACATTGCCATATTTAAAAACAATTAAATCAGACCAAAAGGGGGGAAAAGAAGAGAAAAACCCAATGAGACCATTGATGCTCAAAATTTTAGATCTGAGTTTCAAGAAAAGATGTATTTCTGTTAGCTTTTAAGATGACAAAACTATGCAGTCCTCATGAAGAAAGGTTCTCACTAATAGTTTCTTCCTAAGTAGTAATTTGAAAATTTAACTTTACAAAAACATCTCATTTTCCCAACTAATTTTAGTATGCAGTCTTTTGTTGTACTTGTGGTAACTGTTTTAGTCAAGGCTTTTGGGTTGCTAGTGGCAGAATCTGCCCAGGTTAGTTCAAAGGAAGAGGGCTTGATGGAAAGGAAATGGGCGTCTTGCGCAGCTGGAGCAATGCTGACTTTCCTGGAGCTAGGAACTGGGGTCCTCGTGGGTATTGGAGCCACTGCCACAGGATGCATGCATGTGCCCAAGCTTCCTGGTCTCTCAACTTTGCTGGGTGCGGTGACTCTGCTCTACTTTCCTGCTTTTTCTTGGCCTTATAATTCTCAGGAGGGGAAATCAGAATGACTTGGTGGCTAGTCATGGGTTAGGATCCCCTGGTACTTTGGTCCATTAGCTGTGGTCAAGGCTCTAGCAGTTTCCTGGGAGAGGAGCAGTTATTCCAAGCCCGTCTGATAAAGTTAAAGGAGTTTAAGTGAGTGGCAGATTCCTGGGAGCTATATTTGTCATCAAGAGTCTTAGGAAAAGAAAGGGCTAAGGCTGAGATCTGGACAGAGTGGGTGGGGACTTAAGAACCTTCTTAGTGGGTGAACAGAGGAGAGAAAAAGAGTATTTTATCAGAATAAGGGTACACAGTCAAGAGTGATGGGAGGTGAGACGGGCACTATCCCTAGTGAAAATAAGAGGCAGTGAATGATATTGCAGGAAATTGCCCTGAAAAGTGAGGTTCCTTGTCTCCTCTCTCTGCTGGATGGAAATCTCAGGATGGCCTGGCGGTAGCACCCACCCCATGATGAAATATTTTATGCTTAATACTATTGCATCATCCTGAGCAAGGTGGGACCTTGTCTCCTCCATCATCAGAAGCTTGGTCTACAAAGGGATTTGAATATTTCTGTTTGCTGTAGAACCCCCTTCTTGAAATACCATCTCTAAGGTGAACATCCAGATGAATGAAAAGGGCTCTGTTTGCAATGGATGGGCAGTAAGGGAGACAGATGGGCTGTCTTTTTCTCTACTTCTTCTCCTTCATTTTCCAAGGCACCTCTGTTAAATCTCAGATGCTTCCCAGGATAAACTTTGGGAAGACTAGGCATGGTTATCTTTTATGTCCCTTCAAAGCTCTAAAATCCCAAAAGGATAATAAGAATAACACATGAGAGGTGGCAAGAAAACTAGAAATAACAGAAAAACTATACAAAAAAGATCTTCATGACCCAGATAACCATGATGGTGTGATCACTCACAAACATCCTGGAATGTGAAGCCAAGTGGGCCTTAGGAAGCATCACTACAAACAAAGCTAGTGGAGGTGATGGAATTCTAGTTGAGCTATTTCAAATTCTAAAAGATGATGTATGGAAAAACCAATACAATATTGTAAAGTAATTAGCCTCCAATTAAAATAAGTAAATATATATATATAAATAATAAAAATACAAAAAATAATATATACCTCAATAAAAATATACCTTGATATTTTATGATACATAAATATTTAATTTTTGTAGCTTAACAAAGATAGAGCAAAGACCAGATGTAGGAACTTCAAAATTTTAAGTTACAGTTTGGTTATAACTAAGCTGAGACATTCTAGTTGTGGGTCAGGTGTCAGAATTCTAAAGGTGACTGAATCCAGCTTAGAGTATAGATTGATTCTTAAAATACAATCATTATGAATTTGTATTTTGACAAGTTCAATGGCATCTTTTGTGATATTCTGTCTTATGGACAAGACAGAAAACTGTGAACCAGAGCAGTTAGGAGGACCTTGATTGGTTCTTGGATGTCATGGTCTTCAAGGGGGGTTATCTCTCTACCCCTGTTTCTCTCTGCCTTTCTCTCTTCCCTTCCCCTGATCCTCCATATCACCCCTTTCTTTCTCCTCCTTCTTGTCCCCCCTCTACTTTACATTTTTACACAAGTAATACAGTGTAGAGAAATAAGAATGGAAAGAAAAAAAATTAAAATTGTGCGTAATACATTACAGACTTGTTTCAGACTTGTTCAGGTTGTTTTCTACTAGTGACTTTATAAATATGCCACATTCAACAGATTGATGCACTTACTGACTCCTGGGGATGTAATCCCAGACATGAATTTTCTGGGTCAGAAGGGATGCACTCTTAGAATGGTTTACACATATTGTTCAATTGTTCCCAAAAATCGACCTGTGCTTACAGATGGAAGTGATCTGGCCTGTAGAATTTACTGTGGTTTTAGCTTTGTGACCGGCTATGCAGGACGAGGGGAGGTGGTGATACCACTTTACCCTAAAGTAATCAAGACTTGGGCACAAGGCATTAGCTGAGACTGGCTCTCTGAGTCTGGTCAAGAGACTGCAGACAATATAGGGCCATGCCTTATGAGGGAGCATTGAGGCACCAAGGAATAGTTGCTAGAAAGAATATGATTCATTTCATTCAAGTATTTGAAAGGCTGTCATATCAAGAGAAATTAGATTCACCTTGTGCGGCTATAAAGGCAGAATAAGTAGGGATGTTCCAGGAAGACAAGATTCAGTTTAATGTGAGAAATCCTCGAACACAGAACAGTCCAAAAATGGATTGGGTTCCCACCATTCATCTGAATTCCTCTTCCCTCTACATCCCTGGAGATCTTCCATCAGGGGCCTCATGTTATTTGGATGAAGAGTTATGGCATATATGAGAAAGGAATTCATGATAAGGATTTAATATTTCATTTGGAGACTTCTGAGAAAACTTTATTACTACAAGGCTGTGGGCTTGAAATCACAGCTGTAGTTAAAATGTGCTCAGTCGCTCAGTTGTGTCCTCCTTTTTGCGACCCCATGGACTGTAGCTCACCAAGTTCCTCTGTCCATGGGATTTTTCAGGCAAGAATACTGGAGTGGGTTGCTATTTACTCCTCCAGGGGATCTTCTCAAACCAGGGATCGAACCCCTGTCTCCTGCTTCTCCCTACATTGGCAGGCAAATTCTTTACTACTGAGCCACTTAGGAAGCCCAGTCTATCCTAAAGCCAGAGGAAATATTCTGCAAACACCATATGTTCTCTTAATGTTTCTTAGAGCAAGGAAGAAACTGTTGAACTTTCTGATCTCACATTACTTTACACTCAGCTCACTGGTGAATAAGTGCTTAGTTTTTTGATGAGCTTTGATATTAGGTTCAGTTTGTGTGGTCACCGTGTGGGGAGATGTTTTTTCTCATTGTTTCTGTTCTTCTTGTATTTTGCACTCTTTGCCAACCCTTGGTCTCTCAGACCTTAAGGTTCACATATCCGGAGAAAGATAAAGTGGTGTGTGTGTGTGTGTGTGTGAAGTTGCTCAGTCGTGTCTGACTCTTTGTGACCCCATGGACTGTAGTCCGCCAGGCTCCCCCACCCATGGGATTCTCTAGGCAAGAATACTGGAGTGGGTTGCCATTTCCTTCTCCAGGGGATCTTCCCAACTCAGGGATCGAACCTGGGTCTCATGCATTGCAGGCAGACGCTTTATCCTCTGAGCCATGCAAAGCAGCCAATTACATCATTCTCTGCAAACTTGTCTCCATAGTTTTCAAAGCAGCTATTGGTGGACTTCTTCCCAGTGCCTCTGTAGCCATAGGGGAAAGGCTCTTCACCTAGCTGAGTGCTGAGTCTTACACACTGTTCATTTAATCTTAAAAAATTTTCAATACTTCCTTCAACACTTTCTAAGCCAAATCATACTTGTAGTGTTTCTGAATCTTGCCAGTGTTAAAAAGTTGCAGTTTTCAAAGAATTACAAGCACTTAAACCACATTTTAAATATTTTTGACATATATTTTCTTTATTTAAAAATTGCTACTTTGAGAAGTATAAAAATGACCACAGTGGTCACAACTTTTGTAAGAGTACCTGCAAAACTGCCCATCTGATTTTAATGTTCCTGAAGCACAACTGTTTAAATAATAACCCAGTTTCTTGCCCCTCAAAACCGCCTGGGCAATAGCAGAAAGGGCATCACCTGCCAGCTTGGAGGGAATGCAGACTTTCTGGCTCCCCCAGCACTCCTGAGTCAGAATCTGCATTTTACCAGGTTGACCTTCCTGCAGCTCCTGGTGGACTTTCCCAGGGGACGTGATGCTGCAGAACCTGGGGCTCAGAGTCATCATCTCACATTGGTGGTTGAGCACTTGTTAATTTATGTGGCATCATGACTGGGTTTTTTCACCTGCATGAGCCTGTTAAATCCTGAGATTTGCCCTCTAAAGCAGGCATTCCTAGAGGCTCAGAAAAGTTGTCATTGGGCCTGCAAAAGTGTCACTGAGAGACAGTTTCTGGAGTCTGTATTTCCTAAACCTGAGAAAGGAAAATTGAGACACAGTCTGTGATGGCCTGGCCAAGGGTGAAATATTCCAGCAGCTCCAGCTCCTGGCATGGGCACACCCTGTGCTTCTGCCGGCTAGATGCCCTGTGGAGGACAGCAGAGCCACATTCAGGCCACAAAACTCAGCCCTCAGCTGCTGCTCATTCATGGTCTTGCTATGGCTTGCTGTGCAGGCCTCGGGAGGAAGTCATCTCTGACAGAGGTCAGGAAGAGCAGGTCAGGTTCCCATGTCTCACCTGCAGCCTGGCTTCCTGGAGTCTCAGTTATAAAAGAAATTCAGGGGTCTAGGTAACAGGAGTTGCTATACCAAAGTCGTGTGTGTCTGCACGCATGTGTGTAGCTTCAATTTCTTTAAATTTGATCATGAAAGGACTAGATGTTCATTAGAAATCAATTCTAATCTTCCAGTCTTGCAGCCTTTAGGATATACTGTTTTAGTGGATTTTGAGAAGGGAAATAAAATCAATAATGATAAGTGATCTTTAGTCATTACATAATATTGCCATTTTCCTGCCTACGTCCCTCTGGTCTTCTTGGATGCTTAAGCATGAGTCTATGTTTGTCACATTGGGTACACCTGTGAAAATAATGACATTACCATGATAGTAAACTCACAACATGAAGACGACAGGAATCTACAATTTCCTGAAATGTGAGTTGTTGGGAACCATTTTGTGGGGAAAAAAAAATTACAGAGAGATTATAATAGTGTTTATTTTAAAAGTATCACATCAAAATTAATTTTGATAACTAAAGCAAAATTAGTATAATGATTGGGATTAATTGAAGTATTTTGCAAGTGTTTATTCACTGACTTAGCACTTGGAATGAGTCTTAGATAGGATGGATCTAAAAGGAGAGAAGATTCTCAAATCCACCAACTCTTCTTGATGCTGCCACAAGATTCCCCCCATTCTTTTAAAAGTCAGGGCTCAATTTCAACATCCCACCCACTGCTATTTGGTAGAATTTTATCTCTATTTAGATATCATCCTATTTTCTCTTTCTTTACCACTGACATCAGCTTATTTCATATGACGCTATAATAAATGCATATAGTTTAAAAATATTGTTTTAGTTTGTTCATGAATTATTTCTCTTAAAGGGCTTATCTGGGGAAGTAATTTCTTGTGTCCTGTTCTTGCAGGAAGAATTTTGAATCGTTTCTCTAAAGACATTGGCCATATGGATGACTTGCTGCCCCTGACATTTCTTGATTTCATCCAGGTAATGTAACAGTCCTGTCAGAGTTCTCACAGGAGGAGCACAGAGTCTGTTTCTCAAGGTCTTTTCACAGGGGCTGAGGGTGATCCTTTCAGCCTGGCAATGTGTCCTGTTATCTTAAGTGAAAGGTCATGTTTGTAAGAGAAAGGTGCAGTTGTGATTGGGAGGCTGAGTTAACATGAGGAACACCTGGGGCAGGAGTGTCTACACAGTCACGTCAAGGTTGGTCTGAAGCAGTGACATGCTGGGTAAGTGGTTCTCCCTCTGCCTTCCAGGTGTCTGGCATGGATTCCTTTTACTGTGAGGGCATTTAATAACAGGATCACCTCTCATGGAAAGATAGCCTAGATGAACTAAATTATGTGTCTTATGACCACAGAAAAGAGAAAGTGTTAGTTGCTCTGTCATTTCTGATTCTTTGTGACCCCATGAACTGGAGCCACTAGTTTCTTCTGTCCATGGAATTCTTCAGGCAAGAATACTAGAGTGGATTCAGTTCAGTTCAGTTCGGTCACTCAGTCATGTCTGACTCTTTGCAACCCCATGGACTGCGGCAAGGCAGGCCTCCCTGTCCATCACCAACTCCCAGAGCTTGCTCAAGCTCATGTTTATAGCGTCACTGATGCCATCCAACCATCTCATCTGCTGTCATTCCCTTTTCTTCCTGTCTTCAATCTTTCCCAGTATCAGGGTCTTTTCCAATGAGTTAGTTCTTTGCATCAGTTAGCCAAAGTATTGGAGCTTCAGCTTCAGCATCAGTCCTTCCAATGTATATTTAAGACTGTTTTCCTTCAGAATGGACTGGTTGGATCTCCTTGCAGTCCAAGGGACTCTCAAGAGTCTTCTCCAACACCACAGTTCAAAAGCAGCAGTTCTTCGGTGCTCAGCTTTCTTTTAGCCATGCCCTTCTCCAGGGGTTCTTCTTGTGAGCCCCCAGGGAAACCCATTACCACAGAAGACAAGTATTTGTTGCACCATTTTTTTTTTTTGATAAGGCCAGGTGTGGTTACTTACAAAGAAAAGGTTAATAAATGATAAGTTGAAAAGTAATAGCTGAACAAGGACAATAAAGAGCAGTTATTGAGGATACAAAATCTTTAAGCCAATAATTTAAGTAAGGGATCAAAGTCATCTCAGAAAATGTCTTTTTGGTTTGTGTAAGCATTTCTTTTCAAGTGGAAATTGCTCTGTTGTAAGGTGTCTTTAAAACAAAAAGTTAGAAATACCACAGACATACCTTCTATCCAGCCTTTGTTTTGTCTGTGAACTTGAGATTCTAAAGAATGGTGTTGGATCCTCTCAGCTCTCATCTCCTCATTTAGAATGCTTATTTGGAATGATTTTTTTGTTGTGGTTTAGTTCTGTCTGCTTTTTAGTGATTCAAGCTGTGGCAACTTTCCACATGTTCATTTTGGAAGTGAAATGCATTTATCAAAAGCTACACACAGAAATGCAGCAATGAATTTCTGTGCAGTGCAATCTACGGGCAAAGGCTTCCACTGTTACCAGTGAGAAGTAAGCTGAGTCTCAGAGGCAGAGTACTTTTACTGCAAAGATATATCTTTTTATTTTTTCTTTGCTGCAAACTTATTTTGTAAAGGTGGCCTGTTGGGTTCAGCTATGTTACTTATCCCCAGAAGCAGTCTTTCAGTAAAGCAGTGTCACATCTTGACAGTGATTGCTAATTTGAAAAGATTTTGTGAAAGTTCTGTTCTTTAGCTACAACAAGTTAGGCCAAGGTTGGTTTTCCAAAGTTGGCTGGCCTGCTGTGTGCTTAGCACATGGTTCATTAGCCCTTGTAATCAGAATCGATTGAATGTTTTTGTATGATGTATAGAAGGACAGGGATAGATACTGCCTGATTTCAAGATAAAACATTCTCAGTAATGAGGAGAGAAAACTTCAGTTTCATTGATTTCGAATCCCAGCTCCTTTGTACTTCCATTGATATCAATATACCAGTTCATGGTGCATGAAATAGAAAAGGTCAAATTGATCTTATCTTTGGAATATATTATTGAATAATCTTGTTTGGTTTAGTTAATTCAAAGGTCCACCACTTTTTTCGTTAGTCTCCCATAAATGCTCAAGAGTGTCATAACAGTAAGTCTTTACCAAGAAGAAGCAGAGCTTGAAACAGAGAATATGGAATAAGAAAATAAACATCTCAAAAAATGTTGACTTGCTGTCATATTCCTAAGGTGATCAATCTTTGGAAGGCCTAGAGCTGAGAAGAAAATACAGAGAGGACAAAAACTGTAGTAGGCATGAGGTTTATTGGCCATAGTATTTTTGAAAGTACATCTTCAAACAAAATAGACATCAGATTCAATTATCTTTGTGGCCAGAGAAAAGCAACAGTCACTTTAGTACATGTGACATCATCACCACATCTAGAAAAAAATAACACCACTATGATACGTCCTTGGATATACAAGGCTGTTCCAGTGGTGAGCATGAATGGCCTCTAAGGGTCCAAATTCATGGGATTCTTAAGCCTTTTGGGCCTTAAATCTATGAATACACCATCTTCCCTCTCCCAATTGATGGCACCCAGAGTACACTGAAAGGTGGTAACAATGGGCTTAGAGTTTCTATTCTATTTGTCATACATAGAATGGTAAGCACTTTATATACATAATCTCATTTAATTCTCACCACCGTCCTTTTAAAGTGTTGATATATCCCAGATTTTCCTAAAATTAAGAGTGGGTGTATGGTCTTACCATCCCTGTCAATTTTTGAGAGAATGAGCCCTAATCCCTGTCTCAGATACTCAATATTTGGCTAATGGGGATTTCTGCTCTAGGTGTAGGTTGTCATTCTCTGCAAACTAAAGAATTATTCTGACTGATGAAAATCACCATGTACTCTCAGTGACTTTATCTTAGAATTTTTGCACTTATTCATATGGAATCATAGGCTTTGGCTAGAATTCTCAAATGGTATGCTCCAAATAGATTATAAACATATTAAATAATGATTCCCCTTATTTCTTGGGGCATCAGGACTAGGGTCACTTGGTTCTGGGTCAACATGTTTCTTGTGTACACATCATTGTCTCTGTGCCGTAGTGAGACAGATTGCAGAAGCATTGCCCATGGTGAGGTGGGCCATCAGATGGGCCTGAAATCCAATCAGATGGTGAGAATTGTGTGTGTAGCTTGGATTAGGCTCCTTGGAATTCCTAGGAATGTGGAAGGAAGAAATAAAATGGGCTTCAAGGAAGGGACGTTTATTGCACCCAAGAAATCTTCTGTTTCCTTCTTCAAGAGTGTTGACATTTTGCTTAGATATTATTGTTGCCTTCTACCAACTTCTGTAAAGGCTTTGAGAGAGCTGGCAAAAAATAAAAGATGCACAAATATGTATACATATATATACACACAAAAATATAGATGTAAACCCATATATTATATACATATGTTTGAATAATATAATACTTAATCCTCTGTGAGACTGTATATAGTATGATCTGCAAGTAGAAAAAAAAAATCTTAGAGAAAGTCTATTTGAATTGCTTTAGAATTTAGGGGCATGAAATCTGAAGGACTTAACTTAAGCTAGGGAGCAGGAGCTTTGGAGAACAAGTTACCAGTCTATAATTGGTATTCAAGGAAAGAGCATTGGCATAGTTCCCTTCATTTTGATCTTACCTCTGCTTCCCAGGTTATCTGCCAGGCTGGGCTAATCATTAAAGGCTTTAAATTATATAGAAAAACAGATTACTGAAACTGGTGAATATTGTCCAATCAAATAATGTGAATCTGCTAAACTGTAATTGGGGTTTTTCCTAATTGAAATTTCAGCAGATATTTTTCCCCTGACAACCACTGATAACACCCCCAGTGACTTTACTTAAGATCAGATGTGGAAGGAGCTGGAAGGACCCTTCCCCATGAATATGAAGGTTGTAAAAGGGCGGGATGCACAGTTAAAGCAGTGGTTGTTAAGAAATTGTTCATATGTAGGTCTAATAGAAGAGAGAACAGACAACCCTGTTTTTCCCCATTTATGATTAGAATTTATTCTTTCAGAATTCTATCCTCTTAACTTTTTTTTATATTGATACCATGACACAGATGCAGTTTTGGTTCACAAGGGTTCTTGGCCACAGAGTCACAATTCTGGACATTTCCTCCTCCTTCCAGACTCCTCTACCTGCAGTGGTGGGTCTGGAATTCCATGACTGCAAACTGTTCCTGGCTTTCTCCATGACCTATAATACCTTAGGAAAACTTAGGACACCACGTGGCCTTCCAACTTCATGTCCTATCTGTAAATAGAAACGATAGTACTTACTTTGCTCATTCACAAGGTAGTTGTGAGGATCCTCTGAGAAAGCTGATCAGGAAGAGCTGTTACCGGGGTCCAGCCCCAGTTGGATCCAGGGATTCCCTTGGGAGGACGGCGTTGGCGTAAAGGATAGCACAGCAGAGAGATCAGAGGCTTGATATGACTGGTTTACATGGGAAACTAATAAAGTTCGTGACACCGAACTTGCTAGGACTATGGAGGCCGCAGGCACTCTCTTGAATCGCGGAAGGTGCCCCCTCTTAGGCACCTTCTTTAGTGGGTCTTAGAAACCCAGGCAAATAAGTAGTCTCAGAGAGCCCCCACGCTCCAGTCATTCATCCTGAAGGAAGAACAGAGAAGAAAAGGAAGGAAAAGGAAGCAAGAATGACATGGTGAGACCAAGCCTGATGAGCAAGGCCCACACTTTATTTTCCAAAGTAGTTTTTATACCTTAAGTTGTGCATAGAGGATAATGGGGGAGGGGGGGTGGGTAGAGTCATGCAAGGTCAGCAGTCCTTGATCCTTATCGAAGCCAGGCTTTCTTTCTGCAAACTTATCATATGCAAAAGCTTTAGGTGATTTGCATCATCTTCTGGCCAGGAGGCCTGTTAGCATTTTATGACCCTTTCTTCAGAAAACTTATTTTTCTCTAAAGGTGATTATTCTAAAGACAGGCGCCACCCTCTGAAAGCATTAGATAAAGTTGCATTCCTATAGGGCAAAAGTGTGGTGGGCTATAACAAGAAAAGAATTAACTCAAGGGTCCAAGGTTATAAACATTAAAGCTATTACTTACATTTCTATATACCAACTATATTAATCAATACACTCCCAGGGACATAGTAGGTAAGGGATATGGAAACTTGGCAGCAAGCATTAGCTCAACAAAGAAATCCTGTACTAATTCTATTCTAACAATTTTAACTCTCTGAGAAGATCTGCGTTGTTAGAATATCTTAAGCTTCCCGTACCTCTCATGGTTGGGAGGCTGTGAACAATCACATGCATAGCTGCAGGAATCTGAACAAACCTGTCAGGCAAGCTAGAAAGTCATCAGAGGGGTTTGAATTGAAACACTCCTATTATGCCCAGGAGACTTATTAACTAGAGCTCTAAGCTAATTTTCTTCAGAGAAAGGTGGTCGGGGATAGCCCCCGGTTAATGTCAGAGGAGTTGGTAAAAGTCAAAAAATAGTAAAACAGACAGATTCTGGTTTTGGAGTAGACGCTCAGGCAGATCCAGGGGGGCCCTTGAGCCCTGACTCGCCTTGCCTATCAGGGCTCTCCCGCATGACCTTGTCATGGGTGGGAACTCCCGTGCTGGCTCCCGGCAAGCTGTGAAATGATAAAACACAAATCTCTGTGATACAGGCATTACCTACCAACCCATCCCTTAGAGATGCATCAGGGCCAGGGACCCTGGGTGACAAGTTGGCGAGGCCCTGGGCTGGTGAGCACAGGATTCAGGTGCTGGTGCTGAGAGGACCCAGAACAACCAGTGTTAACTCAGACAAGCATCTCAACCGTTCTTATCCCAGCTTCTTTTTGGTCAAAATTTCCATCAACTGTGATTCTGACAGAATGTGGTTCACTGGAGAAGGGAATGGCAAACCATTTCGGTATTCTTGCCTTGAGAACCCCATGAACAGTATGAAAGTGCAAAAAGGTAGGACACTGAAAGATGAACTCCCTAGATCAGTAGGTGCCCAATATGCTACTGGAGATCAGTGGAGAAATAGCTCCAAAAAGAATGAAGGGATGGAGCCAAAGCAAAAACAACACCCAATTGAGGATGAGACTGGAGATAGAAGCAGGGTTCGATGCTGTAAAGAGCAATATTACAGAGGAACCTGGATTGTTATGTCCATGAATCAAGGCAAATTGGAAGTGGTCAAGCAGGAGATGATAAGAGTGCACATATACATTCTATGAATCAGCGAAATAAGATGGACTGGAATGGGTGAATTTAACTCAGATGACCATTGGATCTACTACTGTGGGCAGGAATCCCTTAAAAGAAATGGAGTAGCCATCGTGGTCAACAAAAAAGTCCAAAATGCAGTACTTGGATGCAATCTCAAAAACGACAGAATGATCTCTTTTCGTTTCCAAGGCAAACCATTCAATATCATGGTAATCCAAGTCTATGCCCCAACCAGTAATGCTGAAGAAGCTTAAGTTGAACAGTTCTATGAAGACCTCTAAGACCTATTAGAACTAACACCCAAAAAAGATGTCCTTTTCATTGTAGGGGACTGAAATGCAAAAGTAGGAAGTCAAGAAACACCTGGAGTAACAGGTAAATTGGCCTTGGAGTACAGAATGAAGCAGGGCAAAGGCTAATAGAGTTCTGCCAAGAGAATGTACTGGTCATAGCATACACCCTCTTCCAACAACACAAGAGAAGATTCTACACATGGACATCACCAGATGGTCAACACCAAAATTAGATTGATTATATTCTTTGCAGCCAAAATGGAGAAGCTCTACACAGTCAGCAAAAACAAGACTGGGAGCTGACTGTGGCTCAGATCTTATTGCCAAATTCAGACTGAAATTGAAGAAAGTAGGGAAAACCACTAGACCATTCAGGTATGACCTAAATCAAATCCTTTATGACTATATAGTGGAAGTGAGAAATAGATTTAAGGGACTAGATCTGATAGAGTGCCTGATGAACTATGGACGGAGGTTCATGACATTGTACAGGAGACAGGGATCAAGACAATCCCCAGGAAAAAGAAATGCAAAAAAGAAAAATGGCTGTCTGAGGAGACCTTATAAATAGCTGTGAAAAGAAGGGAAGCTAAAAGCAAAGGAGAAAAAGAAAGATATACACATTTGAATGTGGAGTTCCAAAGAATACCAAAAAGAGATAAGAAAACCTTCCCCAGTGATCAGTGTAAAGAAACAGAGAGAAAAAGTAGTATGGGAAAGACTAGAGATCTCTTCAAGAAAATTAGAGATACCAAGGGAACATTTCATGCAAAGATGGGCTCGATAAAGGACAGAAATGGTATGGACCTAACAGAAGCAGTAGATATTAAGAAGAGGTGACAAGAATACACAGAAGAACTGTACAAAGAAGATCTTCATGACCCAGATAATCACGATGGTGTGATCACTCACCTAGAGCCAGACATCCTGGAATGTGAAGTCAAGTGGGCCTTAGGAAGCATGACTACAAACAAAGCTAGTGGAGGTGATGGAATTCCAGTTGAGCTATTTCAAATCGTGAAAGATGATACTGTGAAAGTGCTGCACTCTATATACCAGCAAATTTGGAAAACTCAGCAGTGGCCACAGGACTGGAAAATGTCAGTTTTCATTCCCATCCCAAAGAAAGGCAATGTCAAAGAATGGTCAAACTACCACACAATTGCACTCATCTCACACGCTAGCAAAGTAATGCTCAAAATTCTCCAAGCCAGGCTTCAACACTACATGAACCATAAACTTTCAGATGTTCAACCTGGATTTAGAAAAGGCAGAGGAACCAGAGATCAAATTGCCAACATCTGTTGGATCATCATAAAAGCAAGAGAGTTCCAGAAAAACATCTACTTCTTCTTTATTGACTATGCCAAAGCCTTTCACTGTGTGGATCACAACAAACTGGAACATTCTTCAAGAGATGGGAATACCAGACCACCTGAACTTCCTCCTGAGAACTGTGTATGTAGGTCAGGAAGCAACAGTTAGGACTGGTCATGGAACAACAGACTGGTTCCAAATCGGGAAAGGAGTATGTCAAGGCTGTATATTGTCACCCTGATTATTTAACTTACATGCAGAGTGCATAATGTGAAATGCTAGGCTGGATGAAGCACGAGCTGGAATCAAGATTGCCAGGAGCAATATCAAGAACCAGAGATATGCAGATGACCCCACCCTTATGGCAGAAAACAAAGAAGAACTAAAGAACTTCTTGATGACATTGAAAAAGAAGAGTGAAAAAGTTGGCTTAAAGCTCAACATTCAGAAAACTAAGATCATGGCATCCAGTCCCATCATCACTTCATGGCCGGTAGATGGGGAAACAATGGAAACAGTGACAAGCTTTATTTTCTTGGGCTCCAAAGTCACTGCAGATGGTGACTGTGGCCATGAAATTAAAAGATGTTTGCTCCTTGGAAGAAAAGCTATGCCCCACCTAGACAGCATATTAAAAAGCAGATACATTACTTTGCTGACCAAGGTCCATCTAGTCAAAGCTATTGTTTTTCCAGTAGTCAGGTATGGATGTGAGAATTGGACTCTAAACAAAGCTGAGCTTGGAGAATACTCTTGAGAGTCCTTTGGACTGCAAGGAGACCAAACCAGTCAATCCTAAATGAAATCAGTCCTGAATATGCATTGGAAGGACTGATGCTAAAGCTCCAATACTTTGGCCACCTGATGCAAAGAACTGATTCATTGGAAAAAGACCCTGATGCTGGGAAATATTGAAGGCAGAAGGAGAAGGGGATGATAGGGGATGAGATAGTGGGATGGCATCACCGACTCGATGGGCATGAGTTTGAGCAAGCTCCAAGAGTTGGTGAACGACATGGGAGCCTGGCATGCTGTAGTCCATGGGGTCACAAAGAGTCAGACATGACTGAGCGACTGAACTGAACTGAACTGAATACTTAGTCTAATGATAGAAGGATGGCTGTATGTTGGGCGTTTAAATGTGTTGTAATGGCACATGACATGGGCTTCCCAGCTCCATGACTTAGTCTCCATCAAGTTGCTTCTTCTCACCCTGTGCCTCACTCCTCCATTTCTAAACTTAGAAAATACTATTACTGAATATTTTACACTGAATTTGTAATTAACCACTTCTTTATCCCTACATGCATAGCTAAGGTGTCTGGATTCCTTATCTGTGATACCTGCTCACTCATCTTTTTAGTAACACCTGATGACTCCTGATAGTTTGGGATTCAACTCCTACTCTCTGAACCTCAAATATTCTAATCTGTTGAAACTAGTCATGCCTGCCTCAAAGGACTACTGAGTGTATCAGAAGAGCTGATACCTAGAAAGTTCTTATCAAAGTGTTGGTGCATGCAACAAATATCATGAGGGCCAACTATAATTTTATTTCTTTGGAAGGGAAAGCATTCCCTGCTGTTCGAACAAGTTTTTCAAGGAAAGGAGTTTAATCTTAAGAGCAAATCATTAAAGTTTATCTTTGGAAAGTATCCTTGACATGCAGGCCTCTGTATTTTTGCTATTTCAGACATTTCTACTTGTGATTGGTGTGGTGGGTGTGATGGTGGCTGCAATTCCTTGGATTTCTATACCTGTGATTCCCCTTGGCATCCTTTTCTTTGCTCTTCGGCGATATTTCTTAGAGACATCACGAGATGTGAAACGCCTGGAATGTACAAGTGAGTACCTGGGCTCTCAGTTTGGGATGACAGTGCGTGCTGGCTTCCATTTGTATGGCAATTAACCAGACCCCTGAAATTCCTTAGACTGTTCTGTGGAATTTCTTACTGTTAACATTAGGTGATTGAAAGTTATGGCCCCTGAGAGTAGGTTTGGCCCTTAAGGTAAATGGAGCTGATGGTGGGTCATCTGCACTTTGCATTTTAGCCCAAGGAGGACAGATGTGAGCACCATGAGGACAGGGAC
The DNA here is from genome assembly GCF_029378745.1 of Bos indicus. NCBI lineage: Eukaryota > Metazoa > Chordata > Mammalia > Artiodactyla > Bovidae > Bos > Bos indicus. The sequence continues at coordinate 75,230,332 of NC_091771.1, forward strand.
CATTTCTGTCTTGTTCACGACACACTTTCTTACACAAGAGTATCCACCCTGTGAATACTGTTCTTGAAAGTATTTCATCATGTTGGAACTAATATAGAGGATTTTTCTTCTCCTGAAGTTACCAGACCTGACAAGGAAAGGAAAAGATTAGGAGACCTCAGGAAATACATGTCAGAAGTGATATATTTGAAAAATACATTGTTTAACACATTCAAGTAAATTGTAATTGTTAAATGTATTGAAAAGATGTGTGTTAGTCATCAGTTATGTTGACTCCCTTTGTGACCCCATGAACTGTAGCCCACCAGGCTCCTCTGTCCATGGATTCTCCAGGCAAGAATACTGGAGTGGGTAGCCATTCCATTCTCCAGAGGATCTTCCTGACCCAGGTGTTGAACCCAGGTCTCCTGCATTGCTGGTGGATTCTTTAATGTCTGAGCCACCAGGGAAGCTCTATTGAAAAGATAAGCCCTGTTAGTTTCAGGTTTGTTCTTTATTATTACCAGTATTTGCGTGACACCACACTGTTTGTATACTCCTTTCTCAAAACTATTTATATAAATGATGCTGAAAATAATCCCCTATGAGAACACAGGATGGGGATCTGTTCAGTATGCATTTAGTTGATTACTCCATACACCTTCCTAGTTTTAGAATAATGGGGAACAGGGACTTCCCTGGAGGTCCTGTGGTTGAGAATCTGTGCTTCCACTGTGGGAGCCACTACTTCAGTCCTTGGTTGTGGAACTAGATCCTGCAAGGTCTTGGTTTTGGCTGCAAGGTGCAGCCAAAAAACAAAATAATGGGGAACACATTTTATGATTAATTATTCTATTCTACAGGTAATCACAGATGATGGAAGAATTGAATTTATGTCATTCTTAATGCATACATTTCATCAATATTAATAAATAATGAAGAAAATACATTGTTACATATTTTTTAAGTTATAAAAACAATAGCTAAAAAGTAAGGAGAGAATATGTTTGTAGCAGAGACCTCAAACATGAATAATTATTGCAAATTAATACCAACTTTACTTTCTAGAAACCAAGCCAAGAACAGAAGCATATTGAATCCTATGATTCTCTGTACTTACCAAATGGAAAAAAGTCTCAGTTAATCCAGTCAAAGGAGTTTTGTGTGTGTGTGTGTGTGTGTGTGTGGCAATTGTGTGTTTTGTTTTTAATAGTAAACACTTGAGGTACTTATCTTTATTTGTGAAAAGGATAGTGATCACAAATTTCATAAAATCTATAAAAGAAATTTGCATTCATCAAGAGAAGCAGGTGACCTCCCATGAGGTCTGGTCTTGTGAGGTGTTTGGATGGAGGGAGAGCAGTAGAGTCCAGGTGTGTGTGACATTCTGCTGATGACTTGGTAGGATGGTAGGACCTGGGGAGGCAGAAGAGGAAGCGATAAGCTCCATCCAATCTTCTGTGTAGTCAAGGTTTCAGATGTTTTATACTTTGAGGCCACCCATGAAAGGAAGTCATTCAACAGTTTTGTTGCAAAACAGGTCTATGGTACGTTCAAAGAGGGTTTATTCCAGAAAAAATGTTTGACAGAAATTTTTGCCGGGGACAAGGGCCATCACCCATTCATATGAAAGTGGAGAGAAGAATTTCTCCTGAGGCTTTTATCAAGAAGCAGTACAGAATTTTCTCAATATTTGATCTGGAGAGTCTGAGGACTTTGGCACCATCACTGTGGAATATTTGGATTTTTTGCACCTAGTAGGCTGCAGTAAGTTAGACAATGAGTTTAATCCAGGTACTCCTCCTGCACACCCCAGATAACCACATGTGGTGGCCAGTTGATTAGAACTGTTTATGTTTTCTCTCTAGCTGCTGGCGGTGGTAGTGTTCAGTCCCTAATTCAAGTCCAAGACCTCATGGTCTGCAGCACACCAAGCTTCTCCGTCCTTCATTACCTCCCAGAGTTTGCTCAAACCCATGTTGGCTGAGTTGGTGATGCCATCCAACTATCTCATCCTCTGTCATCTACTTCTCCTCCTGCCTTCAATCTTTCCCATCATCATGAATCTTTTCCAATGAGTCAGCTCTTCACATCAGGCAGTCAAAGTAGTGCAGCTTAAGCTTGAGCATCAGTTCTTCCAATGACTATTTAGGGTTGATTTCTTTTAGGATGGACTGGTTTGATCTCCTTGCAGTCCAAGGGACTTTCAAGAGTATTCTCCAACACCACAGTTCAAAAATATCAGTTCTTCTGTGTTAAGCTTTCTTTATGGTCCTACTCTCACATCTATATATGACTACTAGAAAAACCATCAGTTCAATTCAGTTCAGTCCTGTCTGACTCTTTGCAACTCTATGGACAGCAGCACGCCAGGCCTCCCTGTCCATGACCAACTCCTGGAGTTTACTCAAACTCATGTCCACTGAGTCGGTGATGCCATCCAACCATCTCATCCTCTGTTATCCCCTTCTCCTCCCACCTTCAATCTTTCCCAGCATCAGGGTCTTTTCCAATGAGTCAGTTCTTGGCATCAGGTAGCCAAAGTATTGGAGTTTCACCTTCAGCATCGGTCCTTCCAATGAATATTCAGGACTGATTTCCTTTAGGATGGACTGGTTGGATCTCTGTGCAGTCCAAGGGGCTCTCAAGAGTTTCCTCCAACACCACAGTTCAAAAGCATCAATTCTTCTGTACTCAGCTTTCTTTATAGTCCAATACTCACATCCATACACGACTACAGGAAAAAATATAGCTTTGACTAGATGGACCTTTGTTGGCAAAGTAATGTCTCTGCTTTTTAATATGCTGTCTAGTTTGGTCATAGCTTTTCTTCCAAAGAGCAAGCATCTTTTAATTTCCTGGCTGCAGTCACCATCTGCAATGATTTTGGAGCCCAAGAAATTAATGTCTCTCACTGTTTCCATTGTTTCCCCAAACCATGAAGTTATGGGACTGGATGCCATGATCTTTGTTTTCTGAATGTTGAGCTTTAAGCCAACCTTTTCACTCTCCTCTTTCACTTTCATCAAGAGGATCTTTAGTTCTTTGCTTTCTGCCATAAGGGTGATGTCATCTGTATATCTCAGGTTCTTGATATTTCTCCTGGCAATCTTGATTCCAGCTTGTGCTTCCTTTAGCCCAGCATTTCTCATGATGTACTCTGCATGTAAGTTAAATAAGCAGGGTGACAATATACAGCCTTGATGTACTCCTTTCCCGATTTGGAACCAGTCTGTTGTTTCATGTCCAGTTCTAATTGTTGCTTCCGGACCTGCATACAGATTTCTCAGGAGGCAGGTAACGTGGTCTGGTATTCCCATCTCTTGAAGAATTTTCCACAGTTTGTTGTGATCTACACAGTCAAAGGCTTTGGCATAGTCAATAAAGCAGAAATAGATGCTTTTCTGGAACTCTCTTGCTTTGTCCATAATCCAGCGGATATTGGCAATTTGATCTCTGGTTCCTCTGCCTTTTCTAAAACCAGCTTGAACATCAGGAAGTTCACGGTTCACATATTGCTGAAGCCTGGCTTGGAGAATTTTGAGGATTATTTTACTAGCGTGTGAGATGAGTGCAATTGTGTGGTAGTTTGAGCATTCTTTGGCATTGCCTTTCTTTGGGGTTGGAATGAAAACTGACCTTTTCCAGTCCTGTGGCCACTGCTGAGCTTTCCAAATTTGCTGGCATATTGAGTGCAGCACTTACACAGCATCCTCTTTTAGGATTTGAAATAGGTCAGCTGGAATTCCATCACCTCCACTAGCTTTATTGGTCGTGATGCTTCCTAAGGCCCACTTGATTTCACATTCCAGGATGTCTGGCTCTAGGTGAGTGTGATCACACTATCGTGGTTATCTGGATCATGAAGATCTTTTTTGATTAGCTCTTCTGTGTTTTCTTGCCACCTTGTCTTAGTATCTTCTGCTTCTGTTAGGTCCATACCATTTGTGTCCTTTATTGTGTCCGTCTTTGCATGAAATATTCCCTTGGTATCTCTAATTTTCTTGAAGAGATCTCTAGTCTTTCACAGTCTATTGTTTTCATCTATTTCTTTGCATCGATCACTGAGGAAGGTTCTCTTATCTCTCTTTGCTATTCTTTGGTACTCTACATTCAAATGGGTATATCTTTACGTTTCTCCTTTGCCTTTTGCTTAACTTCTTTTCATAGCTGTTTGAAAGACCTCCTCAGACAACCATTTTGCCTTTTTGAACTTCTTTTTCCTGGGGATGGTCTTAATCCCTGCCTCCTGTACAATGTCAGGAACCTCTGCCCATAGTTCTTCAGGCATTCTGTCTATCTGATCTAATCCCTTGAATCTATTTCTCACTTCCACTGTATAATCATAAGGGATTTGATTTGCATCATACCTGAATGGTCTAGTTTTCCCTATTTTCTTGAATTTAAGTCTGAATTTGGCAATAAGGCATTCATGATCTGAGCCACAGTCTGCTCCTGGTCTTTTTTCTGCTGACTCTATAGAGCTTCTCCAACTTTGGCTGCAAAGCATATAATCAATATGACTTCAGTGTTGGCCATCTGGTGATGTCAATGTGTAGAGTCTTCTCTTGTGGTGTTTGAAGAGGTTATTTGCTATCACCAGTGTGTTCTCTTGGCAAAACTCTATTAGGCTTTCCCCTGCTTCATTTTGTACTCCAAGGCCAAATTTGGCTGTTACTCCATGTGTTTCTTGACTTGCTACTTTTGCACTCCAGTCCCCTATAATGAAAAGGACATCTTTTGGGGGGTATTAGTTCTAGAAGGTCTTGTAGGTCTTCATAGAACGATTGAACTTCAGCTTCTTCAGCATTGCTGCTTGGGGTATAGACTTGGATTACTGTGATATTGAATGGTTTGCCTTGAAAATGAACAGAAATCATTCTGTCATTTTTGAGATTGCATCCAAGTACTGCATTCAGACTCTTGAATGTGATGGCTACTCCATTTCTTCTAAGGGATTCTTGCCCACAGTAGTAAATATAATGGTCATCTGAGTTAAATTTATCCATTCCAGTCTATTTTTGTTCACTTATTCATTTTGATGTTCACTCATTCATTTCGATGTTCACTCATTCATTTCGATGTTTGCTCTTGCCGTCTCCTGTTTGACCACTTCCAATTTGCCTTGATTCATGGACATAACATTCCAGATTCCTATGCAATATTGCTCTTTATAGCATCAGATTTACTTGCATCAGCAGTCACATCCACAACTGGGTGTTGTTTTTGCTTTGGCTCTGTCTCTTCATTCTTTCCGGAGTTATATCTCCACTGATCTCTAGTAGCATATTGGGCACCTACCGACCTGGGAAGTTCATCTTGCAGTGTCCTATCTTTTTGCCTTTTCAACTGTTCATGGGGTTCTCAAGGCAAGAATACTCAGTGGTTTTCCATTCCCTTCTCCAGTGGACCACGTTTAGTCAGAATTCTCCACCATGACCTGTTTGTCTTGGGTGGCCCTACACAGCATGGCTCATAGTTTCACTGAGTTAGACAAGGCTGTGGTCTATGTGATCAGGTTTGTTCATTTTCTGTGACTGTGGTTTTCAGTCTGTCTGCCTTCTGATGGAGAAGGATAAGAGGCTTATGGAAGCTTCTTGATGGGAGAAACTGACTGAGAGGGAAACTGGGTCTTGTTCTGAAAAAAACCTAGCTTTGACTAGACAGACATTTGCCTGCCAAATATTCCACTCTCCTCTTTCACCTTCATCAAGAGGTTCTTTCATTCCTCTTCACTTTCTGCCATAAGGGTGGTGGTATCTGCATATCTGAGTTTGATATTTCTCCCAGCAATCTTGATTCCAGTATGTGCTTCATTCAGTCTGACATTTTGCATGATGTACTCTGCATAGAAGTTAAATTAGTAGGGTGACAATATACAGCCTTGACATACTCTTTTCCCAGTTTGGAAGCAGTCTATTGTTTCATGTCTGGTTCTAACTGTTGCTTCTTGACCTGAGTACAGGTTTCTTAGGAGGTAGGTAAGGTGGTGTGGTATTCCCATCTCTTGAAGAAATTTCAGTTTATTGTGATCCACACAAAGGCTTGAGCATAGTCAATGAAGCAGAAATAGGTGTATTTCTGTAATTCTCTTGCTTTTACTATGATCTGATGAATGTTGGCAATTTGATCTCTGGTTCCTCCGTCATTTCTAAATCAAGCTTGTACATATGAAAGTTCTTGGTTCACATAGTGTTGAAGCCTGCCTTGAAGGGTTTTGAGCATTACCCTGCTAGCATGTGAAATGAGTGCTACTGTGTGGTAGTTAGAACATTCTTTGCCATTGCCCTTCTTTGGGATTGGAATGAAAACTGACCTTTTCCAGTCCTGTGGTCACTACTGAGTTTTCCAAATTTGCTGGCATATTGAATGCAGCACTTTAACAGCATCATCTTTTAGGATTTGAAATAGCTCAACTGGAATTCTATTACCTGCACAAGGTTTGTTTGTAGTGATGTTTCCTAAGGCCCACTTGACTTCACATTCCAGGATGTCTGGCTCTAGGTTTTTTATCCCACCATAGTGGTTATCCAAGTCATTAAGATATTTTTGTATAGTTCTTCTTGTATTCTTGCCCCCTCTTCCTATTATCTTCTGCTTCTGTTAGGTTCATTCCATTTCTGTCCTTTATTGCACCCATCTTTACATGAACTGTTCTTTTGTTATATCTAATTTTCTTGAAGAAATCTCTAGTCTTTCTTATCTGTTGTTTTCCTCTATTTCTTTGCATTGATCACTGAGGAAGGCTTTCTTATCTCACCTTGATATTCTTTAGAACTCTGCATTGAAATGAGTATATTTTTCCTTTTCTCCTTTGCCTTTAGAGTCTCTTATTTTCTCAGATATTTGTAAGGCCTCCTCAGACAACGACTTTGCCTTTTCACATCTCTTTTTCTCAGGGATGGTTTTGATCACCGCCTCCTGTACAATGTCATGAACCTCTGTCCATAGTTCTTCAGGCATTCTGTCTACCATATCTAATCCCTTGAATCTATTTGTTACTTCTACTGTATAATCATAAGGGATTTGACTTAGGTTGATTTAGGTTATACCTGAATGGTCTAGTGGTTTTCTATACTTTTTTCAATTTAAGTGTGATTTTTGCAATAAGGAGTTCATGATCTGAGCCACAGTCAACTCCCGGTCCTGTTTTTGCTCACTGTATAGAGCTTCTGCATCTTTGGCTGCCAAGAATATAATCAATCTTATTTCAGTATTGACCATCTGGTGATGTCCACGTGTAGAGTCTTCTCTTGTGTTGTTGGAAGAGGTTGTTTTCTATGACCAGTGTGTTCTCTTGGCAAAACTCTGTTAGCCTTTGCTCTGCTTCGTTTTGTAATCCAAGGTCAAACTGTTACTCCAGGTATCTCTTGACTTCCTACTTTTGCATTCTAGTCCCCTATGATGAAAATGACTGTGTGTGTGTGTGTGTGTGTGTGTGTGTGTGTGTGTGTGTGTGTGTGTGTATTAATTCTAGGATGTCTTATAGGTCTTCATAGAGCCATTCAACTTCAGCTTCCTTGGCATTAGTGGTTGGGGCTTAGGTTTGGATTATCGTGATATTGTATGCTTTGCTTTGGAAATGTATGGAGATCATTCTCTCATTTTTGAGATTGCATCCAAGCACTGCATTTTGGACTCTTGTTGACTATGAGCGCTACTCCATTTCTTCTAATGGATTCTTTCCCACAGTAGTAGATATAATGGTCATCTGAATTAAATTCTCCCATTCCCATCCATTTTAGTTCATTGATTCCAAAAATGCCAATGTTCACTCTTGCCATCCAGCACCTATTTGACCACTTCCAATTTACCTTGATTAATGGACCCAACATTCCAGGTTCCTATGAAGTATAGTTCTTTACATCATTGGACTTTTTTTCGCCACCAGACACGTCTACAACTAGGCATTGTCTCTGCTTTTGCTTAGCCTCTTCATTCCTTCTGGAGATATTTCTCTGCTCTTCTCCAGTTGCATATTGGACACCTACGAACCTGGGGAGGTAGGTCTGTGCTGTAAATAATAACACTGCTGCTTCCTCTAAATAGTAACTGATAGTGTATTTTAGGGCTTCCCAGGTGTCTCATTGATAAAGAATCCACCTGTCAATGTAGGAGACACAGGAAACAGGTTCAATCCCTGGGTTGTGAAGATCCCCTGAAGGAGAACATGGCAATCCACTCCAGTATTCTTGCCTGGATAATTCGAGGGACAGAGGAGTGTGGCAGACTACAGTCCATGGGGTCTCAAAGAGTCAGACATGATTGAGCAACTGAGAAAGTGAGAATGATCCTAATCCATGATCCTAATACACCTGTTTTAAGGGGCTCTCATGCCAGATTCCCAGGGGCTTTGTTCAACATAAGGTAATTAATGGGGCTTCCCAGATGGTGCTAGTTGTAAATGCAGGGGATGTCAGAGATGCGGGTTCAATCCCTGGGTTAGGAAGATCTAGGTATTCTTCCGTGGAGAATTCCATGGACAGAGGAGCCTGGTGGGCTACACAGTCCATGGGGTTGCAAAGAGTTGGACATAACAGAAGTGACTGAGCACAAGGTGATTAATAAGATATGCAATAATGGCTAAGGCTGTTGGATATTAGCTGAGTAAGATTTGGTGGTTTTCTGAACACAAATAACAAAGTCTGGAGAAAAATGCACATCACCACACACAGGCATTCTTAACCCTGATTATTCTCCCTCTGAGACACTGCAGCTGTGATTAAAAGCAAAACCTTGGGAATAAGATAGTGTGGGTCTTATGCCCAGATCTATCACTTGGATGGGTTAATATAGTTAATACTGGGCAGTCAGTGCTCTTAATCCCTTAGTCTCTGGGGGTCTCAAGAGGATTTGTTGAGTAGATTCTTGTAGAGTGCCTTCTGGCCACTACCAAAGGCATTAGAACCTTGGACAAGAGGCAACTGAGAACTTATTCAAAACTAGCAGGTCTCACATAGCTTGAATAATAACCTGCAACAGGGCTATCAGCCAGAGAGATTTCCCTGTCAAGGAAGATCTGCACCCCACACTTGTGGGGTGTGTTCCCAAATGTCCTCAGGGTTATGGGAAACACAGCTGTCAGTCCTGTGAACAGTAGGTTTATACACGTGACTGTGGGCTGAAGCTATGGCTGTGACATAGTCTGCTTCAAGACAGCGAGCTCAGTGCTTGTGGGAAAAAGATGCTACTTTGGGCAACATAACAACAGAGCCTTGACATCCCCTCTCCCCATGTTCTACTTAACTTTTTGGTAGACCTTCCAGTTCACTCATCCTGGCATTCTTCTCAGCCCTAATGGGGTTTGAAAGAAAAAGGATAGATTTTCATGGCTCCAGATTCCCTGGACTATAACTCTTGGGTTTGAGGTGAAGTAGGTGATGGGGTGTTTGGGTTCCCTGGTTTTCAAGGATGAGATGATACCTGGTTTATAAAGTCGACCCCACCTTCCATCCCTGCTGGAGAGAATCAGCTGCACTTTGATCTCCTGACAGGGAAGCAGGTGAGGGAGGCCACGCCGAAGAGTTCACTCCAGGACTTTCCCTGGGGGAACAGCCACGTCTGCTTCCTGTTCAGAAGCCCTGTCTGTGATGAACAGTGTTGATGTCACTCTCTGTGGAGTGGAAATGGGAGCCTGGTTCTTGTGAGTTTTCTCTGCTCTCTGGAGCTGGGTTTTCAGGTCCTCCTGACAGAATGATGAGCCCCAGAATTCACCTGTATCATCCCTGTGAGCACCCAGTGTCCAGACTGGATGAGTTCTGAGGGTGACTGGGACATCTGGTAGGAATACAGAAAAGACCTGAACACAGCTCCCAGAATTTCTTATTTGGAGCTTGAGCTCAATCTGAGTTTATGTTGCTCTTACAACACAAAGTTATAGGCAGCTAAAAAGTTACTCAATAGAGTGAAGAGAGAGAGCAGTGTGGATGCTGAAATGAGAACACAGGTACATAACTGGATGATCAAAAGCATCACTGAATCACTTTCAGCTCTGTGCCTAAATGAAGTAAAAAGGGGAAAGATTAGAACATATCGCTGGTCAGAGAAGGGTTTTTCTTTAAAGCAATATTACAGCTGAGTGTCTAACAGTTAGGTTCCCGGTCAGATGTCCCAGGCAGGAAAGAGTCCCACTCAGAGCTGAGTGGATGGTCACCTGGCCCCTAGCCCAGGCTGTCCTCCCCTAGCCCAGGGCTTTCCACCCTCTCTGAGCCCCAGTGACTTACAAGAGGAAGCAGCTCCTTCCATCTTTTTAAAAAAAATTCATTTATTTATTTTAATTGGAGGCTAATTACTTTACAATATTGTAGTGGTTTTTGCCATACACTGACATGAAACAGCCAAGGGTGTACATGTGCTCCCCATCCTGAACCCACCTCCCACCTCCTTCCCATCCCATCCCTCAGGGTCATCCCCGTACACTGGGCCTGAGAACCCTGTCTCATGCATTGAACCTGGACTGGTGATCTGTTTCACATATGGTAACATACATGTTTCATACTACTCTCTCAAATCATCCCACCCTCGCCTTCTCCCACAGAGTCCAAAAGTCTGCTCTTTACATCTGTGTCTGTTTTGTTGTCTCGCATATAGGGTCATTGTTACCATCTTTCTTCAGTTCAGTTCAGTTCAGTCACTCAGTCGTGTCCAACTCTTTGCAACCCCATGAATCGCAGCACGCCAGGCCACCCTGTCCATCACCAACTCCCGGAGTTCACTCAGACTCACATCCATCGAGTCAGTGATGCCATCCAGCCATCTCATCCTCTGGCGTCCCCTTCTCCTCCTGCCCCCAATCCCTCCCAACATCAGAGTCTTTTCCAATGAGTCAACTCTTCGCATGAGGTGGCCAAAGTACTGGAGTTTCAGCTTCAGCATCATTCCCTCCAAAGAAATACGAGGGCTGATCTCCTTCAGAATGGACTGGTTGGATCTCCTTGCAGTCCAAGGAACTCTCAAGAGTCTTCTCCAACACCACAGTTCAAAAGCATCAATTCTTCAGCGCTCAACTTTCTTCACAGTCCAACTCTCACATCCATACATGAACACCGGAAAAACCATAGCCTTGACTAGATGAACCTTTGTTGGCAAAGTAATGTCTCTGCTTTTGAATATGCTATCTAGGTTGGTCATAACTTTTCTTCCAAGGAGTAAGCGTCCTTTAATTTCATGGCTGCAGTCACCATCTGCAGTGATTTTCGAGCCCCAAAAATAAAGTCTGACACTGTTTCCATTGTTTCCCCATCTATTTCCCATGAAGTGATGGGACCAGATGCCATGATCTTCGTTTTCTGAATGTTCAACTTTAAGCCAACTTTTTCACGCTCCTCTTTCATCTTCATCAAGAGGCTTTTTAGTTCTTCTTCACTTTCTGCCATAAGGGTGGTGTCATCTGCATATCTGAGGTTATTGATATTTCTCCCTGCAATCTTGATTCCAGCTTGTGCTTCTTCCAGCCCAGCATTTCTCATGATGTACTCTGATTATAAGTTAAATAAGCAGGGTGACAATATACAGCCTTGATGCACTCCTTTTCTTATTTGGAACCAGTCTGTTGTTCCATGTCCAGTTCTAACTGTTGCTTCCTGACCTGCATACAAATTTCTCAAGAGGCAGATCAGGTGGTCTGGTATTCCCATCTCTTTCAGAATTTTCCACAGTTTATTGTGATACATACAGTCAAAGGCTTTGCCATAGTCAATAAAGCAGAAATCGATGTTTTTCTGGAACTCTGTTGCTTTTTTGATGATCCAGCGGATGTTGGCAATTTGGTCTCTGGTTCCTCTGCCTTTTCTAAAACCAGCTTGAACAACTGTAAGTTCACAGTTCACATATTGCTGAAGCCTGGCTTGGAGAATTTTGAGCATTACTTTACCAGCGTGTGAGATGAGTGCAATTGTGCGGTAGTTTGAGCATTCTTTGGCATTGCCTTTCTTTGGGATTGAAATAAAAACTGACCTTTTCCAGTCCTGTGGCCATTGCTGAGCTTTCCAAATTTGCTGGCATATTGAGTGCAGCACTTTCACAGCATCATCTTTCAGGATTTGGAATAGCTCAACTGGAATTTCATCACCTCCACTAGCTATGTTCGTAGTGATGCTTTCTAAGGCCCACTTGACTTCACATTCCAGGATGTCTGGCTCTAGGACAGTGATCACACCATCGTGATTATCTTGGTTGTGAAGATCTTTTTTGTACATTTCTCTATGTATTCTTGCCACCTCTTAATATCTTCTGTTTCTGTTAGGTCCATACCATTTCTGTCCTTTATCAAGCCCATTTTTACATGAAATGTTCCCTTGGTATCTCTAATTTTCTTGAAGAGATCTCTAGTCTTTCACATTCTGTTGTTTTCTTCTATTTATTTGTATTGATTACTGAGGAAGGCTTTCTTAACTCTTCTTGCTATTCTTTGGAACTCTGCATTCAGATGCTTATATCTTTCCTTTTCTGCTTTGCTTTTTACTTCTCTTCTTTTCACAGCTATTTGTAAGTCCTCCTCAGACAGCCATTTTGCTTTTTTGCATTTCTTTTCCATGGGGATTGTCTTGATCCCTGTCTCCTGTACAGTGTCATGAACCTCAGTCCACAGATCATCAGGCACTATATCTATCAGATCTAGTCCCTTAAATCTATTTCTCACTTCCACTGTATAGTCATAAGGGATTTGATGTAGGTCATACCTGAATGGTCTAGTGGTTTTCCCTACTTTCTTCAATTTCAGTCTGAATGTGGCAATAAGGAGTTCATGATCTGAGTCACAGTCAGCTCCTGGTCTTGTTTTTGTTGACTGTATAGAGCTTGTCCATCTTTGGCTGCAAAGAATATAATCCATCTGATTTCAGTGTTGACCATCCGGTGATGTCCATGTGTAGAGTCTTCTCTTGTGTTGTTGGAAGAGGGTGTTTGCTATGACCAGAACATTTTCTTGGCAAAGCTCTATTAGTCTTTGCTCTGCTTCATTCCGTATTCCATGGCCAATTTTGCCTGTTACTCCAGGTGTTTCTTGACTTCCTACTTTTGCATTCCAGTACCCTATAATGAAAAGGACATCTTTTTTGGGTGTTAGTTCTAAAAGGTCTTGTAGGTCTTCATAGAACCTATCAACTTCAGCTTCTTCAGTGTTACTGGTTGGGGCATAGACTTGGATTACTGTGATATTGAATGGGTTGCCTTGGAAATGAACAGAGATCATTCTGTCGTTTTGAGATTGCATCCAAGTACTGCATTTTGGACTCTTTTGTTGACCATGATGGCTACTCCATTTCTTCTTAGGGATTCCTGCCCGCAGTAGTAGATATAATGGTCATCTGAGTTAAATTCACCCATTCCAGTCCATTTTAGTTCGCTGATTCCTAGAATGTTGACATTCACTCTTGCCATCTCTTGTTTGACCACTTCCAATTTGCCTTGATTCATGGACCTGACATTCCAGGTTCCTATGCAATATTGCACTTTACAGCATGGGACCTTGCTTCTATCACCAGTCACATCTACAACTGGGTATTGTTTTTGCTTTGGCTCCATCCCTTCATTCTTTCTGGAGTTATTTCTCCACTGATCTCCAGTAGCATATTGGGCACCTACTGGCCTGGGGAGTTCCTGTTTCAGTATCCTATCATTTTGCCTTTTCATACTGTTCATGGGGTTCTCAAGGCAAGAATACTGAAGTGGTTTGCCATTCCCTTCTCCAGTGGACCACATTCTGTCAGACTTCTCCACCATGACCCGCCCATCTTGGGTGGCCCCATGGGCATGGCTTAGTTTCATTGAAGTAGACAAGGCTGTGGTCCTAGTGTAATTATATTGACTAGTTTTCTGTGAGTATGGTTTCAGTATATCTGCCCTCTGATGCCCTCTTGAAACACCTACCATCTTTCTTGGGTTTCTCTTACCTTGGACATGGGGTATCTCTTCAGGGCTGCTCCAGCAAAGCACAGCCACTGCTCCGTACCTTGGATGAGGGGTATCTCCTCACCACCACCCATTCTGACCTTGAACATGGAATAGCTCCTCTAGGCCCTCCTGTGCCCGCACAGCCACCACTCCTTGGAGGTGGGGGTAGGTCCTCCCGGCCGCCGCCCCTGGCCTTGGACTAGGGTAGCTCCTCTCGGCCGCCACACCTAACCTCAGATGTGGGGTAGCTCCTCTTTCTAAATTCCACATATATGCATTAATATACTGTATTGGTGTTTTTCTTTCTGACTTACTCCACTCTTTATAACAGGTTCCAGTTTCATCCACCTCATTAGAACTGATTCAAAAGCATTCTTTTTAATAGCTGAGTAATATTCCATTATGTATATGTACCACAACTTTCTTATCCATTCATTCACTGATGGACATATAGGTTTCTTCCATGTCCTAGCTATTGTAAGCAGTGCTGCAATGAACATTGGGGTACATGTGTCTCTTTCAATTCTGATTTCCTCAGTATGTATTCCCAGCAGTGGGATTGCTGAATCATATGGCAGTTCTATTTGAAGTTTTTAAAGGAATCTCCACCCTATTCTTCATAGTGACTATACTAGTTTGCATTCCCACCAACAGTGTAACAGAGTTCCCTTTTCTCTGCACCCTCTCCAGTACTTATTGTTTGTAGACTTCTGGATAGCAGCCATTCTGACTGGCATGAGATGGTACCTAATTGTGGTTTTGATTTGCATTTCTCTGATATTGAGTAATGTTGAGCGTCTTTTCACATGTCTGTTAGCCATCTGTATGTCTTCTTTGGAGAAATGCCTGTTTAGTTCTTTGGTCCATTTTTGATTGGGTCGTTTATTTTTCTGGAATTGAGCTGCAGGTGCTGCTTATATATTTTTGAGATTATTTCTTTGTCAGTTGCTTCATTTGTTATTATTTTCTCCCATTCTGAAGGCTGTTTTTCACCTTGCTAATAGTTTCCTTCATTGTGCAAAAGCTTTTAAGTTTAATTATATCCCATTTGTTTATTTTTGCTTTTATTTCCATTACTCTGGGAGATGGGTCATAGAGGATCCTGCTGTGATTTATGTCGGAGAGTGTTTTGCCTATGTTTTCCTCTAGGAGTTTTATAGTTTCTGGTCTTACATTTAGATCTTTCATCCATTTTGAGTTTATTTTTGTGTATGGTGTTAGTGTTCTAGTTTCATTCTTTCACAAGTGGTTGACCAGTTTTCCCAGCACCACTTGTAAAAGATCGTCTTTTCTCCATTGTGTATTCTTGCCTCCTTTGTCAAAGATAAGGTGTCCATAGGTGCGTGGGTTTATCTCTGGGCTTTCTATTTTGTTCCATTGATCTATGGTACTTTGTGCCAGTACCATACTGTCTTGATGACTGTAGCTTTGTAGTATAGTCTGAAGTCAGGCAGGTTGATTCCTCCAGTTCCATTCTTCTTTCTTAAGATTGCTTTGGCTATTAGAGTTTTTTTTTGTATTTCCATATAAATTGTGAAATTATTTGTTGTAGTTCTCTGGAAAATACCATTGGTAGCTTGATAGGTATTGCATTGAATCTATAGATTGCTTTGGATACTATACTCTTTTTCACTATATTGATTCTTCTGATCCATGAACATGATATATTTCTCCCTCTATTTGTGTCATCTTTGATTTCTTTTATCAGTGTTTTATAGTTTTCTATATTCAGGTCTTATTGTTTCTTTAGGTAGATTTATTCCTAAGCATTTTATTCTTTTCATTGCAATGGTGAATGAAATTGTTTCCTTAATTTCTCTTTTTGTTTTCTCATTGTTAGTGTATAGGAATGCAGGGATTTCTGTGTGTTAATTTTATATCCTGCAACTTCACTATATTCATTGATTAGCTCTAGTAATTTTCTGGTGGTGTTTTTAGGGTTTTCTATGTAGAGGATCATGTCATCTGCAAACAGTGAATTTTATTTCTTCTTTTCCAATCTGAATTCCTTTTGTTTCTTTTTCTTCTCTGAGTGCTGTGGCTAAAACTTCCAAAACAATGTTGAATAGTAGTGGTGAGACTGGGCACCCTTGTCTTATTCCTGATTTTAGGGGAAATGCTTTCAGTTTTTCACCATTGAGGATAATGTTTGATGTGGGTTTGTCATATATAGCTTTTATTATGTTGAGGTATGTTCCTTCTATGCCTGCTTTCTGGAGAATTTTTATCATAAATGGATGTTGAATTTTGTCAAAGCCTTCCTCTGCATCTATTGAGATAATCATATGGTTTTTATCTTTCAATTTGTTAATGTGGTGTATCACATTGATTGATTTATGAATATTGAAGAATCCTTGCATCCCTGGGATAAATCCCACTTGATCATGATGTATGACCTTTTTAATATGTTATTGGATTCTGTTTGCTAGAATTTTGTTGAGGATTTTTTGCATCTATATTCATGAGTGATATTGGCCTGTAGTTTTCTCTTTTTGTGGCATCTTTTTCTGGTTTTGTTATTAGGGTGATGGCGGCCTCATAAAATGAGTTTGGGAGTTTACCTTCCTCTCCAATTTTCTGGAAGAGTTTGAGTAGAATAGGTGTTAGCTCTTCTCTAAATTTTTGGTAGAATTCACCTGTGAAGTCTGGGCTTTTGTTTGTTGGAAGATTTCTGAATACAGTTTCCATTTCCGTGCTTGTGATGGGTCTGTTAAGATTTTCTATTTCTTCCTGGTTCAGTTTTGGAAAGTTATACTTTTCTAAGAATTTATCCATTTCTTCTAAGTTGTCCATTTTTTGGCATATAGTTGCTGATAGTAGTCTCTTATGATCCTTTGTATTTCTGTGTTGTCTGTTGTGATTTCTCCATTTTCATTTCTAATTTTGTTGATTTGATCCTTTCCCCTGTTTTTCTTGATGAGTCTGGCTAATGGTTTGTCTGTTTTATTTATCATCTCAAAGAACCAGCTTTTAGTTTTGTTGACTTTTGCTATAGTCCCCTTTGTTTCTTTTTCATTAATTTCTGCCCTATTTTTTATGATTCCTTTCCTTCTACTAACCCCTGGGTTCTTCATTTCTTCCTTATCTAGTTGCTTTAGGTGTAGAGTTAGGTTATTTATTTGATTTTTCTCTTGTTTCTTGAGGTAAGCTTGTATTGCTATGAACCTTCCCTTAGCACTGCTTTTACTGAATCATATAGGTTTTGGGTTGTTGTGTTTTCATTTTGATTTGTTTCTATGGGTATTTTGATTTCTTTTTTGATTTCTTCTGTGATTTTTTGGTTATTCAGAAGTGTGTTTTTTAGCCTCCATATGTTTGTATTTTTAATAGTTTTTTTTCCCCTGTAGTTGACATCTAATCTTACTGCATGGTGATCAGAAAAGATGACTGAAATGATCTCATTTTTTTTTGAATTTACCAAGGCTAGATTTATGTCCCAGGATGTGATCTATCCTGGAGAGGGTTCTGTGTGCACTTGAGAAACTCCTTCTTTGTCTCTTTTCACATCCTTTATTTCAAAGTCTATTTTATCTGATATGAGTATGGCTACTCCTGCTTTCTTTTGGTCCCCATTTGCATGAAATATTTTTTTCTAGCCCTTCACTTTCAGTCAGTATGTGTCCCTTGTTTTGAGGTGGGTCTCTTGTAGACAGCATATATAGGGGTCTTGTTTTTGTATCCATTCAGCCAGACTTTGTCTTTTGGTTGGGGCATTCAACCCATTTACATTTAAGGTAATTATTGATAATTATGATCCTATTGCCATTTACTTTATTGTTTTGGGTTTGAGTTTATAAACCTTTTCTGTGTTTTCTTTCTAGAGAAGATCCTTTAGCATTTGTTGAAGAGCTGGTTTGGTGGTGCTAAATTCTCTCAGCTTTTGAGTGTCTGAAAAGCTTTTGATTTCTCCTTCATATTTGAATGAGATCCTTTCTGGGTATAGTAATCTGGGTTGTAGGTTTTTCTCTTTCATCACTTTAAGTATGTCTGGCCATTCCCTTCTGGCCTGAGGAGTTTCTATTGAAAGATCAGCTGTTATTCTTATGGAAATCCCCTAGTGTGTTATGTGTTGCTTTTCCCTTGATATTTTTAATATTTGTTCTTTGTGTTTGATGTTTGTTAATTTGATTAATATGTGTCTTGGGGTGTTTTGTCTTGGGTTTATCCTGTTTGGGACTCTCTAGTTTTCTTGAACTTTGGTGGCTATTTCCTTCACCATTTTAGGCAATTTTTCAGCTGTTATCTCCTAAAGTATTTTTTCATGGCCTTCCTTTTTGTCTTCTTCTTTTGAGACTCCTATGATTCGAATGTTGGGGCGTTTAACAGTGTTCCAGAGGTCTCTGAGATTGTCCTGATTTCTTTTAATACGTTTTATTTTTTCCTCTCTGCTTCATTTATTTATACCATTCTATCTTTGACATCACTTATCCTATTTTATGCCTCAGTTATTCTACTGTTGGTTCCCTCCAGAGTGCTTTTGTCTCAGTTATTGCATATTCATTATTGATTGACTCTTTTTTATTTCTTTTAAGTCCTTGTTAAAATTTTCTTGCATCTTCTCAATCCTTGTCTCCAGATTATTTATCTGTAACTCCATTTTGTTTTCAAGATTTTGGATCATTTTTACTGATCATTCAGATCATTATTCTGAATTCATTTTTAGGTAGATTCCCTATTTCCTCCTCTTTTGTTTGGGTTGGTGGGCATTTATCATGTTGCTTTACCTGCTGAATATTTCTCTGCCTTTTCATTTTGTTTAGATTGCTGTGTTTGGGGTGGCCTTTCTGTATGCTGAAAGTTTGTGGTTCCTCTTTATTATGAGGGTTCCTCCCTGTGAGTGTGGTTGGACGAGTGGCTTGTCAAGGTTTCCTGGTTAGGGAAGCTTGCGTCAGTGTTCTGGTGGGTGGAGCTGGATCTCTTCTCTCTGGAGTGCAATGAAGTGTCCAGTAGTGAATTTTGAGATGTCTATGGGTTTGGTGTGACTTTTGGCCACCTTTATTTTAGTGCTTGGGGTTATGTTCCTATGTTGTTGGAGAATTAGCTTGGTATGTATGTCTTGCTCTGAAATTTGTTGGCTCTTAGGTGCAGCTTGGTTTCAGTGTAGGAATGGAGGCTTTTGGATGAGCTCTTGTTGATTAGTGTTCCATGAGTTTTCTGGTGTTCTCAAGTTTTGGATTTAAGCCTCCTGCCTCTGGCTTTCAGTCTTATTCTTACATCCCATCCATACAGACTTTCCCATCCATACAGCACCAATGATAAAACATCTAGGTTAATGATGAAAAGATTCTCCACAGTGAGGGACACCCAGAGAGGTTCACAGAGTTACATGGAGAAGAGAAGAAGGAGGAGGGAGATAGAGGTGACCAGGAGGAGAAGAGGGGGAGTCAAAAGGAGAGAGACCAATCCAACCAGTAATCAGTTCCCTACGTGTTCTCCACAGCCTAGAACACCCAAAGAGATCCAACAGATTTAGGCAGAGAAGAGAAGAGGTAGGGAGGAGATAGAGGTGACCACCTTTCAAAGAGAATGGGCTGCCTTTCTAGGTGGCTGGCATCCTCTGCCAGCATTCAGAAGTTGTTTTGTGGAATTTGTACAGCATTCAAATGGTATTTTGATGAATTTGTGGGGGAGAAAGTGGTCTCCCCATCTTATTCCTCTGCCATCTTAGGACCGCCCCTGCTCCTTCCTTCTTTATAGAACTGGGAACACTAAACACAAGAGGAGGTTCTGTGTCTTTACTTGTTTGTACCTCAACCCCTCCAAATGTGCAGTGCCCAGGTACACGTCTCTACTGACTAAATTGTCACCAGACCGGCATTCAGATACTGGACTAAGGAGTGAGGACCTGAAAACAGTTTGGAGTTTCCCCCTGGATTCTTTCCCCCATCATTTTATAAAATCTCTGTAGCCTCATGTAAGATGCATTACTAACTTCCCATAAACAACCTAGTTGTACTAACAGGTCTTCTCTAGAACCCACACAGGTAACAAATTGATGTCAGTATTTCCTGCTGATACAGCTCAAGTTATCACTCATTCCAGACAGAGGTCAGAGGCTCACCATGTGCCCCTGGCAATAGCAAGTTGCATCCTCATTCATGGTGGGGAATAAGAAATGTAAGGGTCCTCCCTGCCTGGCAGCCTGCAGCCCAGCTGTTCCCTGACAGGCAAGAGCCTGACCCTGGTGCTCATGGTCAGTGTGCTTTTAGAGAAGATGGCAGGAAATGAATGGGAAGTCATGTGACATCAGGCCCCCAACCACATGAAGTCACTCAAAAGAGGGACACTGAGGCCACTGTCAGATTCTAAAAGGGTGATGTGAGTATCACAGGCCACAGTGCCCTCCAAACAACAGGACAGGTGTCCAGCAGGCAGATATAAAAACATCCATCATGTTCCTGGAGCAGAAGTCAAGACTATTCAAAGGCTCCTCATCTGCCAGGTCCTGTGGGCACAAGGGCAGTGCAGAACCAGGTGCTCCGTGACCCATACAGAGAATCCTGGCGCAGGTGCAGGGAGAGTCCCAGGATGGGGGAGGTGGCAGACTGTCCACTTTCTTACTCATCTCATTCCTGTCCTATGTCTGGCTCCGGTCCAGGGTGGGGGATGCACTGACTCTATCTCAGCCCTTGGTTACTCATCTAAGGTGGAATCAATGCACAGGTAGCTCATCAAAATTCAGTGTGGTGAGGACTCTAATGAGGAATTAAAGTTTAAAATGCTACTGGTTAAAAAATTAGTGAATGATAATTACTCACCTATGGGGGAAAAAAAAAAAGAAATATTGCCATTTGCAGCAACATGGATGAATCTAGAGAGTATTATTCTTAGTAAAGAAAGTCAGAGAAAGACACATATGATATCACTTATACATGAAATCTAAAAATAATACAAATGAATCTATACACAAACTAGAAATAGACTCAGTGGCATAAAAAAACAAACTTGTGGTTACCAAAGGGCATTGGGAAAGAGTGAGGAGCAAATTAGAAATATGGGATTAATAGACACACTACTATTAATACGTCATATAGATAACAAGGATTAAGTGTAAAGCACAGAGAATTTTATTCAGTGTCTTGTAATAACCTATAATGGAATATAATCAGAGAAAAGAACTGAATGACTATACTGCATACCTGAAACTAGCAGATTATTGTAAATCAACTATACTTCACTATACTTTTAATAAATTGTGAGCAATTTCCACCTGGAAAGATACCAGAAGAATATGGAGGGAGAAATATTTGAGAGGATGTTGATGAAAGAACCAGTAAAGAATTTCTTTATCTAAATCTAGCTGGGATTTTGAATTTGATCAAAGATAGTTTCAAAGAGAATCTCTCATTCCCAGGTCATTAAAGTGTAGCATGGTGTGAGCAGGAATTTGAGGGTCACATGGAGGATTCCCTTTGGTAGGACGTGTGACCTCAGAGCCCGGGAGGCAGTGGTTTCCTCGCATCCAGCCTCCCTGACTTTCTCTGATGTGTGTCTGTCTCTGCTTCCCCAGCTCGGAGCCCAGTGTTTTCCCACTTAGCATCTTCTCTCCGGGGACTCTGGACCATCCGGGCATACAAAGCTGAACAGAAGTTTCAGGAGCTGTTTGATGCATACCAGGATTTGCATTCAGGTCTGTAAGTTTCTGGAGATGATTTCTAAGGATGGGATGTGCTCCCTTCTGAGGCCTGACCTCTGTCTCAAGTAGCCTGGCTGGCCAGTGCCTCTCTGTGTGTCAGCCCATGTTGCCCTCTGCACACATGCCTCCCCCACTCCTTCCTCTCAGCATCCCCTCTGTGCTCCCCCCTTCCCCCTCACAGCCCTGCTTTTCTCCCCTGACTGGCCTGCATTGTCCTTCCATCACTGTGCCCTGTGGATGTCTGTCTCTTTAAGGCAGGATTCAGTAAGCTTTTCTTTTTTCCAAAGGTCCAGATAGAAAATATTGTAGGCTTTGTGTGCTGTCTCTATTGTAACTACTCATCTTTGCCATTGTAGCACAAAGACAGGGAAAGATCATACATTAGTCCATGGCTGTATTCCAATAAAACTTTATTTTCAGAACCAGGTGGTGGCTGTTCTTCCCCCCTCAGGGTGTGCTTTGCCAAGTCTTTTGAGAGCATAGATTGAGGGTAGCAGAAGTGTTGAGGAAAATAAGTTCCTGATTTGCTACCCACTTGAGTATGCTTTGTATCAGCGAAGTTTGTTTGTTTGTTTTCCATCTCGGTAGAAAATTCAGAATTTCTTCTAAGTATATAAAATCCTGGCCAAACTTTCCAATCATTAATATATTTTGAAGATAACATGGCATTTGAAAGTCACATACAGACCCTGTTAGCTGATGGTCATGTGGACACTGACTCCTAAGAATAACCACTGCAGGCCCTGTAGTGAGGGCAGAAGGTGCTGGAAACGGTGTGAGCTGTGCTCTCTGCTGTCAGAGCTGGGAACAGCTGACCCTTTGAGAGGAGGATCTTCATGTTGAGGCCCAGCACTCCAGGGAACACACCAATGAGATGTTTTTCCAACTTCTTTCTTATGATGGTATTTCTCTTGATAACCCGTGGGTTGAAGTTTTCAAAGCATGCTTCCTGGACTGATTCCTCCTATGTCTCATATGTTGTTTTGTGTTGAACCTAGTTTTCTGGAATCTTCAGGTTCCTTTGAAGTTACAGGTGTGTAACTTTGCTGTCCTACCTTGTGTAAAATCTTCTGTAGCTTAACTGAGAAAATGCTCTCCCTCATGAGAAGCAGCTAACACGTTTTTTCTGTTTATGTATTACACTTATTATGGTTTACAAATGCAGAGGCTTGGTTCCTGCTTTTGACGACGTCCCGATGGCTCGCTGTGTATCTGGATGTCATCTGTGCCATCTTTGTCACTGTTGTTGCCTTTGGGGCCCTGATTCTGGTAGAATGTAAGTACACATGTGAATATTTGTGGTATATTTGCATTTGATAGCTTTGTTTGTAGTTATTAAACTGTTGTCATCTTGTCTAATATATACTCTTTGGTTCTAATGAGTTGTATTAAAGTGTCTGCAGCAGGAGACTCCACAGTGTGTCCATGTAAAGTAATTTGTGTCTTGATGAGAACTTCTATCATCTTTTTTACTTTTAATTATTTATTTACAGTAAGTCCTTGTTGAGATAATTTAAAATATTTTTTTGATTGGCAAATGTTTGATTTATGATGTGTTGGCTTCAGGTGTATAGCCAAGTGAATCTGTTATACATATATTCACTTTTTTAAAGATTTTTTTTCCATACCCCATGAACATTGGGGTGCCTGTATTCTTTTTAGTAATTTGCATTTTGATTAATACTTCAAATGAATAGTCCTTTAGAAAAGAATTTCTGGTTTTGACTTTTGGAATCTTCAGGAGCAAAGACCAGGTATGACATGCCTGCTGCAACAGACCTGTGGTGCCTTGGGCCCCTGCTTTGGCTCACTCAGGCCATTCTTTCATTTTTATTTTAAGTTTTATTGGGGTATAGTTCATTTACACTGTTGTCTTAGTTTCCGATGTACAGCAAAGTCAATCTGCTATACACATACATATATCCACTCTTTTTTAGATTCTTTTCCCATATAGATCATTACAGAGTTCTCTGTACTTTACAGTAGTTTCTTATTAATTATCTATTTTAATATTTTATATATAGTAGTATGTATGTGTCAGTCCCGGTCTTCCAATTTATCCCTCCCCTCCCATATCCCCTGGTAAACATAAGTTTATTTTCTACACCTGTTACTCTACTTCTGTTTTTTAGATATGTTCATTTGTAGCCTTTTGTTATATTCCACTTGCAAGCAATATCATATTCTACTTTTCTCAGACTTATTTCACTCAGTATGCAAATCTCTAGGTCCAGCCATGTTGCTGCAAATGGCATTATTTTGCCCTTTTTTATGGCTGAGTAACATTCCATTGTATATATGGTACTGCATCTTCCTTGTCCATTGCTCTGTTGACAGGCATTTAGGTTGTTTCCATGTCCCGGCTGTTGTAAATAGACCTGCAGTGAAGACTAGGGTGCATGTATCCTTATAAATTATGGTTTTCTCTGGATATAGGCCCTGGAGTGAGATTGCTGGATCTTAGTAGTGAGAGAGTCAATTCCTAGGCAGATTGATAAGTCCAGGGGTCCCCAAGGAGAGAGGGGTCTGGAATTCTTAAGGAGGAAAAAAGGACAAACATTTTTGTCCCTCTACATTCCTTAGGATTATATAATAATGTATCCTGCTTGAGGACAGTCTCTGGAAAAAAACCTTCTGGCTAATCCTGTTATCTTAAGGTGCAAATTATGGGAGTAGACCTATTGAGGTCTTTACAACCTCCAGACATTCTTTTGATTAACTGTAATAACTAATTAGAGAGTATATAACTCCATGGCTAACACTAGCAAGGGGGTACTCTTTCTGACCCCTTCTGATGCCTATCTCAGAAGCTTTCTCTATCTCCTTTATACTTTAATAAAACTTTATTACACACAAGTTCTGAGCGATCAAGCCTCGCCTCTGGCCCTGGACTGAATTCTTCTCCTCCAGAGGCCAAGAATCCTGGCATCTTTTTGTGTGTCTATTTTTAGTTTTTAAAATAACCTCCATATTGTTCTCCATAGTGGCTGTACTAATTTACAGTACTAATTTACATGTACTAATTTAATTTTCTCCACATCCTCTTCAGTACTTATTGTTTGTAGACTTTTTGATGATGGTCATTCTGACTGGTGTGAAACCTCACTGTAGTTTTTTGCTTAAAAAATGTTTTTTTTTACTGTAGTTTTGATATTCATTTCTTTAATAATGAGATGTTGACCATCTTTTCATGTGCTTTTTGGCCATCTGTATGTCTTCTTTGGAGAATGTCTGTTTTAATCTTCTGCCCATTTTTTGATTGGGCTGTTTACTTATTTATTTTTGATATTGAACTGCATGAACTGTTTGTATATTTTTGAGAGTAATCCCTTATCAGTCACTTCATTTGCAAATATTTCCCCCCATTCTGCAGGTTGTCTTTGTTTGTTTGTTTTTTGCTGTGTAAAAGTTTTTAAGCTTAATTGGGTCCCGTTTGTTTGTGTTTTATTTATTTTCATTGCTCTAGGAGGTGGGTTAAAAAGCTTGCTGCAATTTATGTCAGAGGGTTCTCCCTATGTTTTCATCTAAGAGTTTTCTAGTGTCTGGTCTTACATTTAGGTCTGTAATCTATTTGAGTTTACTTTTGTTTATGGTCTTAGGGAGTGTTCTGATTTTATTCTTTTAGATGTAGCTGTCCAGTTTTCCCAGCACCAATTATTAAAGAAACTGTCTTTCTCCATTGTATATTCTTGCTTCCTTTCTCATAGGTGACACAGGTGCATGGGTTTATCTCTGGACTTTTGTCCTGTTCCATTGATCTATATTTCTGTTTTTGGTGCCAGTAGCATATTGTTTCAATTACTGTAGCTTTGTGGTATAGTCTGAAGACAGGGGACATGATTCCTCCTAGCTTCATTTTTCTTCTTTGTTTTTCTCAAGATTACATTGGCTATTCATGGTATTTTGTATTTCCATACAAAATGTAGATATTTTTGTTCTAATTCTGTGAAAAATGCCGTTGGTAATTTGATAGAGATTGCACTGAATTTGTAGATTGCTTTTGAGTAGTTTGCTTGTTTGTTTACAGTAGGTCTTCATTGAGATCTTTTATCTTTTTATCTTTCTTTGAATGGGTTGAGATCTACATAACTGTAACAAGATGACCTCTGAACATCCTAGGTAGTGTCCTATAGCTGGATGGAAAGAACCAGGTTTACTATTAAGCTTTTTGTACAGATTAGGTTTTAGGTTTTAGCTTTTGGGTTACTTGGAATCCTTGGTTGTAGGGGTCTGAGAAAGATTCTCTATAGCAAAAACAGTATCCTCACTGCTGTGTGGGTCCCAGATAAGAAGTTGTTGGATTGTGTGGCATGAATTCACCACCCCTCACTATACCATAGGAATAGCCCTGAATTACAGTCTTTAATAATGGAAAAATGAAAGTAATATTTTAGATTTAAAAGCACTGGCTCTTAGAATCCATTGCCTTGTGTTTGTGATTTCAACTGCAGCTACACTGGATGTAGAAAGTGAAATTACATAATGATAATTGTAGTATAAGGACAAAAATCTGAACAATGGAATCCTCAACTATATTATACTGTCAAGTGTATCTCACTCCAGGTGGGATTAAATGATAAAGGACAAAAATGGTAAGGACCTAAGAGAAGCAGAAGAGATTAGGAAGAGGTGGCAAGAACACACAGAAAAATTGTACCAGCAAGATCTTAATGCCCTGGATAACCATGATGGTGTGGTCACTAATCTTGAGCCAGACATCCTGGATTGTGAAGTCAAATGGAACTTAGGACGCATCACTATGAACTAAGTTAGTGGAGGTAATGGAATTCCAGCTTAGCTATTTCAAATCCTAAAAGATAATG
This sequence comes from Bos indicus, assembly GCF_029378745.1. Classification (NCBI taxonomy): domain Eukaryota; kingdom Metazoa; phylum Chordata; class Mammalia; order Artiodactyla; family Bovidae; genus Bos; species Bos indicus. Next base: position 75,256,663 of record NC_091771.1, read on the forward strand.
CTGTTTATATAATATGCCAGAAAATTTGAAAAACTCAGCAGTTGCCACAGGACTGAGAGTTGTTTTCATTCCAATCCCAAAGAAAGACAATGCCAAAGAATGTTCAAACTATCATACAATTGCACTCATTTTACATGCTAATAAAGTTATACTCAAAATCCTTCAAAGATTTCAACAGTATGTGAACTGGGAACTTCCAACTATACAAGCTTGTTTTAGAAAAGGCAGAGGAATCAGAGATCAAATTGCCAACATTCACTGAATCATAGAGAAAGCAAGGGGGTTCCAGAAAAAACATCTCCTTAATTGACTATGTTGAAAGGCTTTGACTCTGTGGATCACAATAAACTGTGGAAAATTCTGAAAGAGAGAGGAATACCAGACCATCTTACCTGTCTCCTGAGAACCTGAAAGCATTTAAAGAAGAATCAGAACTGGACATAGAACAATGAACTGATTCAAAATTGGGAAAGGAGTATGACAAAGCTATATGTTGTCACTATGTTTATTTAACTTATGTGCAAAATACATCATGCAAAATGCCAGGCTGGATGAAGCATAGCTGGAATCAAGATTGCTGGTAGAAATATCAATAACCTCAGATATACAGATGATACCATTCTAATGGCAGAAAGTGAAGAGAAACTGAAGAGCCTCTTGATGAAAGTGAAAGAGCAGAGTGAAAAAGCTGGCTTAAAACTCAGCATTCAAAGATCTAAGATCATGGCATCCAGTCCCATCTCTTCATGGCAAATAGATGGGAAAAAATTTAAAGCAGTGACAGATTTTATTTTCTTGGGTTCCAAAAATCACTGCAAACTGTGACTGCAACCATGAATAAAAAGACGTTTACTAACGCATATATATGGAATTTAGAAAGATGGTAACAATAACCCTGTATATGAGACAGCAAAAGAGACACTGATGTATAGAACAGTCTTTTGGACTCTGTGGGAGAGGGAGAGGGTGAGATGATTTGGGAGAATGGCATTGAAATATGTATAATACATATGAAACGAGTCGCCAGTCCAGGTTCGATGCACGATACTGGATGCTTGGGGCTGGTGCACTGGGACGACCCAGAGGGATGGTATGGGGAGGGAGGAGGGAGGAGGGTTCAGGATGGGGAACACGTGTATGCCTGTGGCAGATTCATTTCGATATATGGCAGAACCAATACAATATTGTAAAGTTTAAAAATAAAATTAAAAAAAAAAAGAAAATAAAAGGACGTTTGCTTCTTGGAAGGAAAGCTATGACAAATCTATACAGAATATTAAAAAGCGGCAACATCACTTTGCCAACAAATGTCCATATTGTGAAAGTTATGTTTTTTCCAGTAGTCATGTAAGAGTTGTCAATGGATGTAAAATTTGGGCCATTAAGAAGGCTGAGGGCTGAAGAATTGATGCTTTCAAGTTGTAGTGTTGGAGAAGACTCTTGAGAGTCCACTGGACAGCAAGGAGATCAAATCATTCAATCTTAAAGGAAATCAACCCTGAATATTCACTGGAAAGACTGATGCTGAAGCTGAAGTTCCAATACTTCTGCCACCTGACTCAAAGAGCTGATTCATTAGAAAAGACCTTGGGTACTGGGAAAGATTGAAGGCAGGAGAAGGAGGTGACAGAGGATGAGATGGTTAGATAGCATCACGAACTCAATGGACATGAATTTGAGCAAACTCTGGGAGATAACAAAGGACAGGGAAGCCTGTAGTGCTACAGTCTATGGTGTCACCAGAGTCAGACATGACTTAGTGACTTAACAACAACCACAGCTTTGTTATGTCTTTCTAAATTCATATTTAAAAAAATTTACTTAATTATTTGGCTGTATCGGGTCTTACCTGGGCATGTGGGACCTTCAGTCTTAGTTATAGTAGGCAGGACTTTAGTTGCAGCACGTGAACTCTTAGTTGTGGCATGTGGAGTCTAGTTGCCTGACCAGGAATTGAACCCGAGCCCCCTGCATTGAGAGTTCGGAGTTTTAGCTATTGGACCACCAGGGAAGTCCCTCATAGCGTTTTTTCTTTTTTCTTTTTTTCCTACTGTACTATTGTCTCATGCAACAGAAGTAATATTATGAATGATACTATCATTACATGCAAATGATTTAAATATTATAAAGAAGTCTTCTCACTACTATATAATAAAATAGATAACTAAAAAGGACCTACTGTATAGCACAGGGGATTCTATATAATACTCTGTAATGACATATATTGACTTCCCTGGTGGCTCAGATGGTAAAGCGTCTGTCTACAATGCGGGAGACCTGGGTTCAATCCCTGGGTTGGGAAGATCCCCTGGAGAAGGAAATTGTAATCCACTCCAGTACTATTGCCTGGAAAGTCCCATGGACAGAGAAGCCTGGTAGGCTACAGTCCATGGGGTATGGACTGTATGTAATGACATATCTGGTAAAATAATTTAAAAAGAACAGATTATATGTATATATCTGGCTAATTCACTTTATTGTACACCTGAAACTAACACAACTTTGTAAATCAACTATATACTCCAATAAAAATCATAAAAATAAAGGAGTCGTCTTTCTAAAGTGACAGAAGGACCTGTGTGAGGGGTTGAGAAGTAGACTAATTTTATTCCTCTTCTTCCTCATTTAGCCTTGGATCTTGGGCAGGTTGGCCTGGTCCTGTCTCTCTCTCTAGTACTCACGAGGATGTTCCAGTGGTGCGTCAGGCAAAGTGCTGAAGTTGAGAACATGGTGATGTTTATTTTTCTGTTCTTACCCTTTTCAGGTCTCCTTGCTGTTATATGGCATAAAAGCAATTCTTACATAAAATAATAAAACTTTTTTTTTTTTTTTTACATTATCTTACAAAGTTTTTTTTATGTTCTCCTCCATTTGCTTAAGGGCTTCCCTGGTGGCTCAGATGGTAAAAAATCCGGCTGCAATGCAGGAGCCACAAAAGAGAAAGATTTTATCCCTGGGTTGGAAAGATCCCCTGGAGAAGGGAATGGCTACCCATTCCAATATTCTTGCCTGGAGAATCCCCATGGACAGAGAAGTCTGGCAGGCTACAATCCATAGGGTTGCAAAGAGTAGAACATGACTGACCGACTTTCACTTTCCATCTGCTTAAAGTTAATAAAAATATATACATATTTTCCCACATATGTATGTCATGTCAGAGGGTTTTATATTCATCACAAACTGTCTTCAAATACAATAAATGTCTCTGTAGGAGAGAGGTTCTGAAATTCTGGAGACAACATAAGCTCGTTTCTTAGCAGCTAGTTTATCTTTGCTTCTTAATGGGTAATTTCTTATTTTTGGCAAAAGAAAAGAATCCAGTATTTTAAAGTTTATTTAATTAATATGTTCCTGCACCCCTCCCCTCCATTTTGTCACTTATTCATGTGTGTATTGAGCACCTGAATTTGCTGAGAGCCCTTCTCTCTGGTAGGATAGGCTCTCTCCCAAAATGTGCTCTTAAAGGTGTGGAGTTATGGTTGTTTAAGCCTTGACTGTGTTGATCACAATAAACTGTGGAAAATTTTGAAAGAGATGGGGATACCAGACCACCTGACCTGCCTCTTGAGAAACCTGTATGCAGGTCAGGAAGCAATAGTTAGAACTGGACATGGAACAACAGACTGGCTCCAAACAGGAAAAGGAGTACATCAAGGCTGTATATTGTCACCCTGCTTGTTTAAATTATAGGCAGAGTACATCATGAGAAACGCTGGGCTGGAAGAAGCACAAGCTGGGATCAAGATTGCCGGGAGAAATATCAATATCCTCAGATATGCAGATGACACCACCCTTATGGCAGAAAGTGAAGAGAAACTAAAAAGCCTTTTGGTGAAAGTGAAAGAGGAGAGTGAAAATGTTGGCTTAAAGCTCAACATTCAGAAAACTAAGATCATGGCATCTGGTCCCATCACTTCATGGAAAATAGATGGGAAAACAGTGGAAAGAGTGTCAGACTTTATTTTTTGGGGCTCCAAAATCACTGCAGATGGTAACTGCAGCCATGAAGTTAAAAGACGCTTTCTCCTTGGAAGGAAAGTTATGACCAACCTAGATAGCATATTCAAAAGCAGAGACATTACTTTGCCAACAAAGGTCCGTCTAGTCAAGGCTATGGTTTCTCCAGTGGTCATGTATGGATGTGAGAGTTAGACTGTGAAGAAAGCTGAGCGCTGATGTATTTATGCTTTTGAACTGTGGTGTTGGAGAAGACTCTTGAGAGTCCCTTGGACTGCAAGGAGATCAGTCCTGGGTGTTCTTTGGAAGAACTGATGCTAAAGCTGAAACTCCAATAGTTTGGCCACCTCATGAGAAGAGTTGACTAATTGGAAAAGACTCTGATGCTGGGAGAGGCTGGGGGCAGGAGGAGAAGGGGACGACAGAGGATGAGATGGCTGGATGGCATCACTGACTCAATGGACGTGAGTTTGAGTGAACTCTGGGAGTTGGTGATGGACAGGGAGGCCTGGCGTGCTGCGATTCATGGGGTCGCAAAGAGTCGGACATGACTGAGCGACTGAACTGAACTGAACTGAAGAGGCCTTAGTCATTAAGTAAATTATACACTTTTGAATATTTGTACCTTCTCCTAAAGGGAGAAAAACAATAAAAATGAAGTTTCTCCATTTATTTCTTCTAACAGAGTAGAAAGTGACTAATTATTAAAATGATGTTTGATGACTGTCCAGTTCTGGACATCTGTAACACGTGGCCCTTCTGTAGCCACACACACTGATTGATGTCCATAAGTGTTCTTCTTTTTCAAAAAAATTCTTGTGTGTGTGTGTGTGTTTTTTTTTTTATTTATTTAGATGTGAAAGGTGGATCAATAAAATCTTACCATTCATTTCTCTATTTTTTTTTAGCTTTTATATAAAGTTGAAGGAAGTAGTCATGTGTAAAAGTGTTGAAGATGATGAGCAAGTTTGCAAATCATCCAAGGCCTCATCAGACTCCTACTTCTGTCCTTTGTGGATGTTGAGACCTGAGATATTCTGAACCATAAAAAAGCAGGAGGTTTCATTTATAATCTCTGAACACCTATAAACTAGATCCTCTGATACTAACTCATGTGATGTCATATGTCTTTCAGATGATTTCAGTAGAAAGGGTAATTGAATATACAGACCTTGAGAAAGAAGAGCCCTGGGAACTTGAGTATCGTCCACCACCATTCTGGCCCCCAGACGGAAGGATTTCCTTTTTCAGTGTGAACTTCAGATATAACTCGGACAGTCCTCTGGTATTGAGGAACCTGGAAACATCCATTTACTCAAGAGAAAAGGTTAGTTTAAGCCATTCGCCTCTTTGAATCCAGCTAAAGATTTAGCACCACATCTGTTCTTGGCTTCCTTACCACTATGTCAGGGGGACTGTTTGCTCCTAATGGATGCAGATTATATCAGTGACATTGTAGGTGGATCTTTCTTGGAAACTGACCATGGCATGGGTATACCAGCAATTTTCCCCCTGTGTTGTGAGCTCCCTCATGGTGGTTGATGGGCTCTGGGGTTCCATCTTAACCTGACTCAGGACACTATATGTGACACCTGATTATTCATACAAAGTCTGGGACGTCAGCCTTGTCTTCCTGGCCCTAACTCTCCAATATCTCATTCCTTTCCATCTTTTCTTGTTTGTATTTCTGAGATCTCCTCCTCCTCCCATGGTGCCCTCTGGTGGCAGCCTCCTTCCCTATCCCTTAGCCCTTCCTGTAGCCTTGTCCTCCACTCACCCACACTGAGCTGCTGCCCCCCTGCCCTCCCCCAGTAGACTGCTTCTTTCTTAGCCCAGATCTGATCCTTACTGGGCTGTGTGAGCTGCTGCTGGAACCATAGCATAGCCTCAAGTCCACTCCTGCAGGGGCCATGAGGTGACCTTGTGTCCACCAGAGAAGAGCCTCAATAATGACCCAGTCAGGAGTGAGGAACCAGGGCCTCAGATAGAGGTAGGGTCTAGAGACTGGCTCAAAGTCAAAAGCAAATTGAAGGGAGCAGAGAAGATCCTTGTGAAAGATGGCAGAGAGGCTTGTGACCTGGACCTGTCAGCATCCATGTCTGCTGGTGATGTTCTTTCTGCACTCAGCTTGAGGCCCTCAGCTGGGACCAGGACAGAGTCTTGAAGAAGACACTAAACCAGAACAGACAAGGTGTTAGGAGCTCTTCCCCACCTTACTCTGCAGCCAGTTTGTCTGTCACACACCCCCCTGCAATGGGACTGCGTGCAGGTTCTCCCAAAGCACCACGTCCTCCCTGTTCCCTGTGCACATACTGGTCCTGCCTCAGAGACCCAGGCCCTCCATCATCTGGATGGTGAAAATCTCATTTTTGGAGTCAACTTGAATGCATCTTCGAGACCCTCAGTTTAATGTACCCTTAATATACCCTTATATATACTAATATACTAATATATATTATATATATTTAATATACATACTTAACATATACTTAATGTACTAACATATACTTAATATACTAATATACATATTAGTGTATATATATAATACTTTTAGTATTAGTGTATATATATACTTTTATACACACACACACTAATATACCCTTAGTGTCTTTTATATTAAGGTAGCATTTATGGTACACCTATGTTCATAGCAGCCAAAAGTTGGAAGGAACTAGATCCTTACAATGAAGTATTATTCAGCCTTAAAAAGGAAGAAAATTCTGACCTATGGATAAACCTTGATGACATCACAAACCTTGATGACAGACACAAAAGAAATGAATACTCTCATTCCATTTATGTGAGATTCCTAGAGTAGTCAAATCCAAGAAGACAGGAAGTAGGATGGTGGTTTCCAGGGACTGGGGAAGGGGAAATGGGGAGTTGTTTTTAATGGGTAAGAATTTCAGTTTTACGAGGCAAAAAAAAAAAATCTCAAGCTTGGTTGCACAACAATGTGAATGTACTGAACACCAAACTATCCACTTAAAAATGGTTAAATTTTATGTTATGTGAATTTCATCATAATTAAAAGATAGCACCTGTGGCATGCTTTGTAATTTGGGATCTGCATCTCACAGTACTTTGAGGCTTTTTATAATCAGGGAGCCTCTTGTTTTCATTTTTGTTCCCAGAAAGTAGCATTTTGCAAGGCACAGAGAGGGTGCTGAGGGACTGCTGGTTGTGAGGGTGAGTGACTTACACAGGTGTGAGCAAGCAGGAACCAGCACACACACATGACAACTCCGTAAATAACTGAAAGAACTGCTCTTTAAAACTCTTAACCACCCCAGACCCATCTAATGGCTGTAGCTGTGATTTAATGAATGAAACCCTTGTAATATGAAAGAATATTCAATGTAATGCCCGAATGCTACCCAGGGAGCAGTTCAGTTAGTTACAGGGCAAAAGCTCCCTCCTAATTATTTCCAGTTTTAGTGTAGGTCAGGAAAAATGTGAACTGCTGTGTCAGGAAAACATTAACCACAGCTCTTAATATAATCTTTTCCCTGAGAGCACTGTAGGTGGTGTTTACTTACTCTCAGACAATGTGTGTGTCAGATTTTCTGTTGTAAATGTAATTCTGTTAACCTGCACTTGTCTTAAATTCTCCCCAAAGCCATAAAATATGACTTATATGTCGTATAACTTCGGAATATAACAGATTCTTATTCTTCCTTCTAAAACCTGAAAATCATGGGATTGAGATTCTGAAATGTTTGAGGGAAAATTGAATTTGGAGACTGAATTAATAAAACTGCAGTAACTTGATTTTTGGTCTGTACCTTGGTCCACTCAGTATCACTTTTAGTTTCATTTCTGTGTTTGGAGATGATACCTGGGCAGTGTGTTCATGAATTGATTTCACTCTACCTGTCTACCTTCTAGGTTCCCTCTCAAGCTCACCTGTCCCAGCCCTCATCACTCCAGGACAACCCTTTGGTGTTGGATTTGATTGAGAGAGGCTGTTGTGGAGGGGGCGGGGGGGGCGGGGGGAAGGGTGTGGTGGGCAGGGGACATGAGAGTGAGCCAGCCCAGCAGAAGTGGGGCTTTATTCTCTTTCTCTTATTTCCTCTTCTGTCCTGATTTCTGGAAGTTAGTCAATAGGAAAGTATAGTAGGCACTATTCAAGATTGCTGGGAGAAATATCAATAACCTCAGATATGCAGATGACACCACCCTTATGGCAGAAAGTGAAGAGGAACTAAAAAGCCTCTTGATGAAAGTGAAAGAGGAGAGTGAAAAAGTTGGCTTAAAGCTCAATGTTCAGAAAACTAAGATCATGGCATCTGGTCCCTTCACTTCACGGGAAATAGATGGGGAAACAGTGGAAACACTGTCAGACTTCATTTTTTTGGGCTCCAAAATCACTGCAGATGGTGATTGCAGTCATGAAATTAAGACACTTACTCCTTGGAAGAAAGTTATGACATCCTAGATAGCATATTCAAAAGCAGAGATATTACTTTGCCTACAAAGATCTGTCTCGTCAAGGCTATGGTTTTTCCAGTGGTCATGTGTGGATGTGAGAATTGGACTGTGAAGAAAGCTGAATGCTGAAGAATTGATGCTTTTGAACTGTGGTGTTGGAGAAGACTCTTGAGAGTCCCTTGGACTGAAAGGAGATCAGTCTTGGGTGTTCATTGGAAGGATTGATGCTTAAGCTGAAACTCCAGTACTTCGGCCACCTCATGCGAAGAGTTGACTCATTGGAAAAGACCCTAATGCTGGGAGGGATTGGGGGAAGGAGGAGAAGGGCACGACAGAGGATGATATGGCTGGATGGCATCACCGACTCGATGGACATGAGTTTGAGTGAACTCCGGGAGTTGGTGATGGACAGGGAAGCCTGACATGCTGTGATTCATGGGGTCACAAAGAGTCGGACACGACTGAGTGGCTGAACTGAACTGATGCGGGATTTTAATTTACAGAAGAAATAGCAAGTAAAAATAAGGAACTAGGACTCCCCTGGTGGTGCAGTGGATAAGAATTTGCCTGCCAATGCTGGGGACACTGGTTCAATCCCTGGTCTGAGAAGATTCCACATGCTGCAAAGCAACTAAGCCCTGCACCACAACTACTGAGCCATGTGCCACAACTACTGAAGTCTTTGCTCAGCATCAGTAGAAGCCCCCTCAGTGAGAATCCCGTGCACTGCAACAGGGAGTAGCCCCTACTCACCACAGCCAGAGACAGCTCTTCGAAGGCAATCAGAACTCAGAACAGCCAAACATAAAAGCCAACGTGAGATAAATAGGACCCTAGACTTCTTTGTTAGAGTCTGAAAACAGGCTAAATTTTTCATTTAGATGATTTTGTGGTTGATTTGATCATTTTAGAGAATCCTGGGCAATAAAGTATTTTCCAGCTCTCGAGGTAGATTGATTTTGCTTTGTTTTTGCTCACAGCTATTATTTGGATAATACATTTTTACAGATGCTTAGTAGAACATGCTATAATGTGCAAAATATTAGTTTCTTACATTTTCTCCTTTTTTACATAATATTTTCTTAAAAGCCACTCTCCTTACTCCCAGATTGTCCCCCTTCCCCTGCTGCTTCCTAATTCCTTGTGACTCAAACTGTGGTGCCAGAGCCAGCAGCACCTACATCTCCTGGAGCTTCTTAGAAATGCAGAGTCTCAGGATCACCCAGACCTCTTGACTCAGCATTACAGCTGAACATAACCTCCTCCTTTCCCTCCCATGGGCAGTTTTTTATGAGTGATAACCTGTGATTCCCAAGAAATGTGCTTTGACAGTTTGAAATTGAACTTAAGAATTCTCAAATCTCTGTTGTGACTGAGCAGGAGGCTCTAGAATATTCTGTGCCACTAGATTTCCTTACCTTTATGCTCTATAAATTTCACTTTTACATTATAATCTAATTCTGTGTGATTCTACTGCATTATTTGTGTCTTTCCAGTGGAGTCTGTCTTCCATCACAGGCATTTTTCATTCCACTGTACCACCTTCCCCACACCAGCCTCCTGCAGGGACCAGGGGGATTTCCCACAGGCTCAGCCCTGTCTGGACCTGGAGTCAGAGACAGCCCAGCGCAGCAGCGTATGTGTGGCTGTTTCACCATCTGATGGGATAAAAAATGAGTCTTGCTGCCCCTAGCAGGGCATGAGGTCTCTTTGACCTGTTCCCCAGGCATCATGTGTCCCACTTAACTGCAGGTTTCTTTCAATCTGGCTGTGGATGCCAGTTCTTTCTGCTGACAGCTGGTCAACCTGACTTCAGGTACCCTCTTTGCTCCTGTTCACCATATATACACTTGTGTCCACGTCATGCTTTAAGTTTCTGACTGTAAGTTCTCTATGGTAGGCCTGTTTTTTTTTTTTACTGAAACTACACCTATCCCCACTCTCTGTGTTCTAGCTACACAGAGGGACATGATAAAATGTCAGGCCATCCAAATAATAAAGAGTCCCATCAGCAGATGGAAAAGAGGCCAAAAGATGTGGATTTGAGTCCCATACTGCTATTTATGGGCTCTGATAGTTCAGACAGACTAAGTTATCTAAGCCTCAATCTTTTCTTGTGCAAAATGGAAGTGATAGGATGTAACCTGTAGGGTTGATGTACAACTTAAAGAACATAAGACATGTAAAGCACCCAGAGTAAATGCTTGGACAAAATGGTGATTATTTTCATAGGGTGTAAAATGACCATAACCACTTGCATTGCAGAAAGTGTTGTCTGTCCCATGAAAATGAGCTGTTGGCCATTTGAAATTCTATTTATGGCTATAGGATCCATCTGCTGTATCTGTCTCTGATTTATCTTATACCTAAATAAAATGGTAATAGATTTTTTCCATAAATTTCTCTGGCCTGAGTTAAAAATCTCATCTTCCAGTGGAAGTTTCTTTGTCTCAGGACACCACAGGTAATACAAATAAGAAAAAGTCAAATCCAATACAGATTCTGATGTCAATGTATACAGTCTACTTGAAGAAACAAGAAAATGACTATATTAACTTTGTAAGCTAGAAGGAGGTCATGATTTTTATAGACATTTATATAAAATGACATAACATCAGCTAGAGTTGGAACAAGCCCACATCAGGAGACAGGGAGAGCATTTTCAAGGAATTAGACATGTGAGACAGACTTAGTGATGTGTGGTTAGGGTTTCAGCAGGTGGAAATGCATGTGAAAGGCATTCTGGGAGGTAAGACCAAGATAAGCAAAAGCATGATGCTCTGATCCAGTGAGTGAAGACCTAGACATCTGCAAAGCATTCAGGAAAATGAACTACCAAGTGCGTAACACACGTTTTTGCATTCAACCCTCACAATTACCTAGTGATGCCAAGGAAGCTGATTCATGTACATAAAGTATGAGAGGACAGTTTTGTAGAAGAGACATCCTAGGGTGTAGTGTTGAATGCTGAGCTGGCATTTGGGAGTTTAATTTGAGAAGTGAGAGCACATGGACCAGAGGGGGCAGGTGCAGGGGGCGGGGAGGCGGGAGCTGTTTTCCCTCCAGTAAGACATCGTGGGAAAGTGATGCCACTTTTTGGAATCAAATTGATGTCAATTAAAACAAAGCTCTAACACCTGGATTTGTGAATGTGCACGGCAATGGGTGGGAGTAAAAAATGGTATCATACTTCTGGAGGGTAGGTTAGCAGCTTAACAGCTTCCTCTGAAAATGTTTATACTTTGTTGTTGCTGTTCAGTCACCTAGTTGTGTCCGACTCTTCACAACCCCAAGGACTGACACACACCAGGTTTCTCTGTCTCTCACCATCTCCGGGAGTTTGCCCAAGTTCATGCTCATTGTATCAGTGATGCCATCCAGCCATCTCATCCTCTGTTGTCCCCTTCCCCTTCTGTCTTAAGTCTTTCCCAGCATCAGGGTCTTTTCTAATGAGTTGGTTCTTTGTGTCAGGTAGCCAAAGTATTGGAGCTTTAGCATCAGTTCTTCCAATGACTATTCAGGACTGATTTCCTTTAGGATTGACTTGTTTGATCTCCTTGCTATCCAAGGGATTCATACTTGCTGTCCAAGGGGTTCATACTTGACTCTCAGCAGTTCCAAATCTGAGAATTTATGTGAAGGAAATGCTTAAGGTTGTTTGCAAAGGTTTAGCTTCAGGGATATTTAACACAGAGTTATTTCCAGTAGCTAACTATTTGACACTGCCTAAATATCCAGCAATAGAGGATTTGTTAAATAAATGATCACATGTACTACAATATTATGAAAGCATTACAAAATACTAAATGAAAACACATATAACAGTATGTTCACATCAATCCCATTTTGCTTAAATATGTGAACTGTGTCTTTAAGAACACATACAAAAAAATACAGAAACAACAAAAAGAACACATGCAGCAGCCTAGAAAGTAAAAATATAATTTTAAGAATTTTTTTCAGAGTGCTGGGCTATAGCTAGTATTTATTTACTTTTTAAATTTATTTGCACTGATTATGATTAAGGAATTTAATTTGTTTTTTAAACACTGTGAGCCTGGGAAAGAAGTAATGAGAATAAAGTAGGGAAGATGGATGAAGGGATTGTTTTGTGTGGGGCATTGGGTGTTGAATATGTTGAGTTTGGTGTGTGAAGAGAGATCCAAAAGCAAGTGTGTAATAAGTTGTGTCATCATCAGAGACCAACCTGGTTGGAAAAACAGAAAGGGGCCATTGCAAAACCAATAACAGAAGATTTTCTTTAAGAGTCTTTATAATTTTATTTATTTATTTATTTTTGGCTGTGCTGGGTCTTTGTTGCTGCTTGGGCTTTTCTCTAGTTGCCACATGTGAGCCTCTCATTGTGGTGTCTTCTCTTGTTAAGAGCATGGGCTATAGGGTGCAAGGTCTTCAATAGTTGTGGCATGTCGGCTCAACAGTTGTGGTTCCCGGGTTCTAGAGCGCAGGCTCAATAGTTGTGGTGCACGGGCTTAGTTGTTTCACAGTATGTGTGATTCTACTAGACTAGGGATTGAACCCACGTCTACTGCATTGGCAGGCAGATTCTTTATCACTGAGCCACCAGGGAAGTCCCCCAACTGTCTTTAGATTGAAGAATGTAAGGTTACTGATACTGGTGACACTCTTCATGGGCAATTGGTAGAACCCTTTGGTTACTCAGAAAAGACATTCAGACTATAGCTTTGAAGACTGAACTCTGGAATAATTAGAGTCAGGTTTTCTGTGAGTTGCTTTTTTCTTTTTGGGGTGTTTGGGGCCATGCAGCATGTGTGATCTTAGTTCCCTGACCAGGGATCAAATCCATGCCTCCTGCAGTGGAAGAACAGAATCTTAACCACTGGAATGAATGCCAGGGAAGTCCCCTGGTTTTTTAGTTCTCTTCACTGGAGTTTGGAACTCACAGTCCTGTGGTCATGAGCAGTCCTTGGTGCCCCAACATATCTCAGTCCATTTACCTAAAGTGTACAGATGTTCCTATTTGCACAGATGGGTCAGTTACAGTAGAGCTGGTAACATGGGAACATACACACATTCTCACAGATCAGTTCTCACCTGTGTCCTGATGTGTGTTGATTTATGTATGAGAACACACAGAAATATAGGCACACCTGTTTAACTGTGCTTCACAGATAATACTTAAAAAAAATTGGACATTTATGGCAATGCTGTGTCAGGCAAGTAAAATGGCACCATTTTTCCTATAGCATTTGCTCACTTCATGTCTCTGTCTCATTTTGATAATTTTTGCAATATTTCAAACCATTTCATTATTATTATATTTATTATTCTGATCCGTGATCAGTGGTTTTTAATGTTACCCTATAAATGCTCAGATGGTTAGCATTCTTTTAGCAATAAAGTATTGGAAATTAAGGTATGTACTATTACCTTATATAATGCTATTGTACCTCATTAGACTACAATATAGTATAAACATAACTTTTATTTGCATAGAGAAACAAAAAATTCATATATCTTGCTTTATTTTGATATTCACATTGTTGAGGTAGTCTGGAGCCAAATACAAAATATCTTTGAGGCCTGCTTGTACACAGAACAGATGAGCCACATATATATACACTACAACCTGCCTGCATGCAGAGAATGGCACATCTATATTATATGAATTAGGGATTAATGTAAGGTACAAAATGTCCTGATAAGCCTGTATGCAGATCAAGAAGCAACAGTTAGAACTGGACATGGAACAATGTACTGGTTCAAAAGTGGGAAAGAAGTACTTCAAGGCTGTATATTGTTACCCTGCTTATTCAACTTACATGCAGAGTACAGCATGCAAAATGCTGGGCTGGATGAAGCTCAAGGTGAAGTCAAGATTGCCAGGAGAAATATCAGTAACCTCAGATATGCAGATGATATCACCTGAATGGCAGAAAGCAAAGAGGAACTAAAGAACCTCTTGATGAAGGTGAAAGAGGAGAGTGCAAAAAGCTGGCTTAAAACTCAGCATGCAGAAAGCTAAGATCATTGCCTCTGGTTTCATCGCTTCATGGCAAATAGATGGGAAAACAATGGAAACAGTGATAGACTTTATTTTCTTATGCTCCAAATCACTGTGGGCGATGACTGCAACTGTGAAATTAGAAGATGCTTGTTCCTTGGAAGGAAAGCTATGACAAACGTAGACAACAAATTAAAAAGCAGAGACATTATTTTGCCAACAGAGGTCCATCTAGTCAAAGCTATGCTTTTTCCAGTAGTCATGTATGGATGTAGAGTTGGGCCATAAACAGTGTGGGTGCTGAAGAACTGATGCTTTTGAACTGTTGTGCTGGAGAAGGCTCTTGAGAGTCCCTCAGACAGCAAGGTGATCAAACCAGTCAATCCTAAAGGAAATCAACCCTGAATAATCATTGGAAGAACTGATGCTGAAGCTGAATCTCCAATACTTTGGCCACCTGATGTGAAGAGCCATTTCATTGGAAAAGACCCTGATGCTGGGAAAGATTGAAGGCAGGAAGAGAAGGAGATGGCAGAGGATGAAATGATTGGGTGACATCACCAATTCAATGGACATGAATTTGAGCAAGCTCCAGGAGATAGTGAAGGACAGGGAAACCTGGCATGCTGCAGTCCATGGCGTCGCAAATAGTCAGACATGACTGAATGATTGAACAACAATAAAATGTCTTATAGTCATTGTATTACCTTTATAAGATAATAAAATTAGGTAAACCCACTTTTCTTATGTTTAATCTCTATAAAGATAAATTCATTTTTGAAATGCCATGATTTATTTGACAGACTAAGATTTGAAACTTTAGAAGTATTCAAATCAGAAAACATGAAACATTCCAAGCATTCTGATTATATTGCTCAGAAAGATTTAGTAGTTCTTTTTTAAAGTCATGAGTTTTAAAACTTAAAGCATATCTTACACTATCATCAATTCCAGATTTTAAATATAGATGAAATAATCTCTTGGAAAGCTTCCTTCAGAGAATTTGCAGTTGGGCTTCCCCAGTGGCTCAGAAGGTAAAGAATCTGCCTGCAATGTAGGAGACCTGGGATCCATCCATGGGTCAGGAAGATCCCCTTGAGTAGGAAACGGCAACCCACTCGAGTACTCTTGCCTGGAGAATTCCATGGACAGAGGAGCCTGGCAGTCTACAGTCCAGGGGGTCGCAAAGAGTTGGACACAAGTGATTAATACTTTCTTTCACTTAAAAATTCATTGGTAAAAAAGGCCAGTTTCTGCATATATATTTGAATGCAGTTTTATTCCTCACCAGCATTTTACATGGGAGAAGGAAATGGCAACTCACTCCAGTATTCTTGCCTGGAGAATCCCATGGACAGAGGAGCCTGGCAGGCGACAGTCCATGGGGTCGGCAAGAGTTGGACACGACTCAGTGACTAAACCACCAGCCACCAGCATTTTACCTACTCTGTACTGATTCTTGAATCTTACTGTTAGTGCGTTTAATTTCTCTCTGCTCTGGTTTTAGTAAATAGACTGACACCTGACATGTGTTTTTCCAAGGTTCAGTTGTTAAGTATTAATTTATTAATAAAATGCCTTTTGACCTACTCCGATGAAAGGTCCCATGTAAATAGCAAACATTATTTATATCATTGTTGATCTCATTATGGAAATTTTGTCTACTGGCCTCTTTCAAGACTGAGACCTGCATTTTATATTTGAAGATGTTTCCTTTCAAGATAGAATATGATTAAGATATTTAATATCAGGAAGTGATTTCATTTTTCTACCGAAGAATAATTCCTCTTAAATAAATAACACAGAAAGTGAGCACTTGTTTGGGTTAACACTCTGTCTTGACTTGTTGACATCCCTGTAAAATTACCCATGGTTAATACTCAAGGTCAAATTATCCAGGGAGTAGGAATCAAACTAATTTAAAAGCTGACTTCTTATGGACCACTTAGGAGACTGCTAGTTTTTCACTGCAGGCAGATTATTTTTCAGGTCTTCTTCCTTCACTTGTGAATGTTAGTTACACACACACACACACACAAACACACACACACACACACACACACACACTGCATACACATATATGTCTCCCCCTTTAACATACCACATAATGATCAGTTCAGTTCAGGCACTCAGTCGTGTCTGACTCTTTGCGACCCCATGGACTGCAGCACGCCAGGCCTCCCTGTCCATCACCAACTCCCAGAGTTTACTCAGACTCATGTGCATTGAGTCAGTGATGCCATCCAACCATCTCATCCTGTTATCCCCTTCTGCTCCTTATATGATAATTATAGAAAACATTTATTCAGGGAAATCTGAATAAAATTGCCTGACATTTTTAGAAGGCATGAAAATCACTATAGTTTATGTTGTGTGTTCTTAGGATGATGGTGATCTTAATCAGGGGGGACATTTGTGAATTTCTATCATTTTTGGTTGCCACAATTTGGGGGTTGCATCTGGTGTCTAGTGGGTTCATGGCTACTGTCAATCATCATACAATATACAGGACAGGCCCCTGAGCCTCAACAATGAATTATCTGGTCCAAAATGCCAGCAGGGCCATGCTTGAGAAACTTATGAAGTTGCTTGGTCATCTCTGACTCTTTGTGACCCCATGGACTGTAGCCCACCAGGCTCCTCGGACCATGGGATTCACCAGGCAAGAATACTGAAGTGGGTTGCCATGGCCTTCTCCAGGGGATCTTCCTGACCCAGGGATTGAACCTGGGTCTTCTGCACTGCAGCCAGACACTTTACCGTCTGAGCCACCAGGGAAGCCCTGGGAAACTTATAGACTACTCTTTATATATAATAGAACCTTAAAAATTCGTCTTCAACAATCAGGGTTCTCCTGTGTTTTGTGCATCCTGTTAATTCTTCATCCCCCCTGGGTCTCTTTACAGTATGGCATCGTGGGAAGAACAGGAGCTGGAAAAAGTTCCCTCATTGCTGCCCTTTTTCGATTGTCAGAACCTGAAGGTGGCATTTATATTGATGGAATCTTGACAGCACATATTGGACTGCACGATTTAAGGAAGAAATTGTCAGTTGCACTTCAGGTACGCACAGCAGAGCACTCTCACATGTTCTTTGTATAAGGCGTCTAAGTTTAAGTGCTTTTAATTTGATTGTTTTTTTCAAATTAAGTGAATGAGTTGATCCTTTTTTTTCCCCGGTAGAGCATGTTTTTAGCAGCAGGTATTTTCAATAGACACTTTCATCAGATACCAGGTGTTTTTTTTTGTTGTTGTTGTTCATTTGTTAGTTTTGTGTGCATGTGATTTAATAACTTACTGAGATAGATTTCTTGACTCAGACTTCCTTAGTTTCCACAATTTTATTCACTGATAATCACATAATTCTGAGAACAGAAGGATAAATTGTTTAGCGCTGGAGAGGTTCCTATAGGGAAACATGAATTTTGTTAATAAGTGTCTTACAGATGTAATTTTGTTGTGGGAAACCAGGACATCTTTTAAAAAGTGATTATCTCCTTGGAGAACTTTCTGTGAAATTGTGGGGCTTTGAGAATCATAGGATATATAGATGCTTTGGGGAGACTTTGACAATTTAGCCATTAATGAATAATTTTCACCAGGTAGGCAATACAGAATAGTGAGGAAGAGCAGGGGACTCAGAATTCTGTCTCTATGTACTTGGTTTTCTCTGTCTTACAAGGCAGATAACAGTATCACCCCCTCAATCTGTTGTGAGGACAAAATAGGTCAATGAGTGTGAAGTGTTTCATGTAGACCCATATGTGCCTGCTGTGATGGTGGGGTGTTGAGTTGGCCATCTCTTCCTGGGCTCTGATTCTGTTCTCTTTTCTTCTTCTTTGTAAAGTAGTGTAACTTTCAGGGAGAGTTTGGAGACTGGATTATATGCATGGTAGACACTGCTGTCATTCCTGTGGTTCATTCATTCAACATAATTCTGTGATATTTACTGAGAGATTACTATCCTCCAGGTATATAGCCAAGTGCAACCTTGATCCTGTGTCCTCATCTATCATCCTGCCCTCTGCTTTGACAGACTTGCTGATTAAAAAAAAAATGAGTTTTTATTTATATACTTAGCAATCATCTGCCTATCAAAGGAAGCTCAGAAAAATACCCTCTTGAGATGAGAAACAGAGAGGAGATGAGACAGAATGAGCCAGGCAAATGTGCTTCCTGGAATGTGGGTGTAATGTGTCCTGAAATACCTGTTATCAGGAAGCATGTACAACATGGCACCCAAAGGACGGTGAATGTGGACTTGGGGACAGCTGTTGCTACCTACCCGTGACCTTGAAAATACCTGGGATTACTCTAAGTAATTTTTAAATCAAGATAGTTTTTTCAGACTCTAGTGAAATGCCACCTCACACCCCTTAAGATGTCTGCTATCAAAGAAAAGAGAGAGAAAAAAATAAAGTTACTAGTGTTGGCAAGGATGTAGAGAAATTAGAACCCATGTTTATTGCTGATAGGAATGTAAAATAGTGCAACCACTACGGAAATCAACTTGTTGGTTGCTCAGAAAAGTTAATGATGGAAATATCATATGACCTAGCAATTCTACATTAGAATATAAACCCAAAAGAATTGGAAGAAAGGTCTTGAAGAGATACTGGGACATGCATGTTATAGCGGAATTCTCAACAGCAAAAAGGTGGAGGCACCCAAGGGCCCATTGACAGATGAATCAACAATCAAAACGTGGTGTGCATACATACAGTAGAATATTACTCAGCCTTAATAAAGAAGAAAATTCTGACACATGCTACAGCACAGATGAACCTTGAAAACATTAAGTGAAATAAGTAATTTACAAAGGACAAATACTGTATGATTCTACTAATAGGAGTTACCTAGAGTAGTAAATTCATGGATACAGGATATAGAGTGGTGGGTACCAGGAGTGGCCAGGAGAGGGGAGTTGTTTAATGGGTACAGAGTTTCAGTTCTTCAAGATGAAAGGAGATCTACAGCTGGATGGTGGTGATGGCTGTACAACAATGTGAATGTATTTAACACCACTGAAGTGTGCACTTAAAGTGGCTAATCTAGCAAATTTATGTGTGCTGCTGCTGCTGCTGCTAAGTCGCTTCAGTCGTGTCCAACTCTGTGCAACCCCATAGATGGCCTCCTACCAGGCTCCTCTGTCCCTGGGATTCTCCAGGCAAGAACACTGGAGTGGGTTGCCATTTCCTTCTGCAATGCATGAAAGTGAACAGTGAAAGTGAAGCCGCTCAGTCATGTCCGATTCTTAGCGACCTCATGAACTGCAGCCTACCAGGCTCCTCTGTCCATGGGATTTTCCAGGCAAGAGTACTGGAGTGGGGTGCCATTGCCTTCTCCGAAATTTATGTATATTTTATCACAATTGAAAAATATTTTTCCAAAGGTATCCCTTTCAGAAAAACTGGATAGTCCCCATATTTAAAGATTTCCTCTGGCTATTAGATTTATGACTTATGGTTACAGTAGAAAATAAATGAGCTTAAATTCCCAAGTTTTATGCTTTGATGGTACTCATCTCTGAAATGGCCATGTGAGATTAGTTAGTAGAAATAAAGGGCATGTCTGTAAAGTCCTTTCATATCCTTGGATATAAAGCTTTTCCCCCATTTTTCCTACCATCCCACTTGAAAGGACTCCCCAAACCATAGCAAGAGTGAATAAGCATAGAACAAAGCCAGAAGATACTACTCCTATTGCTCTGTCCCTCATTTGGAAATATCAGTTTAGAAATGGGTTTATGTACTTGTATGTCATGGGTTGATATGTGTCAGGAGAAGATACTCAAAATCTTATCCCTCCCCAACCAAGAGCCCTTTGTCTTTACAGTGTCTTGCTAGCTGCAGAGGTGGAGAAAGCCTGTTAGTTTGGTTACTGGAATTTACTTGTCTAAGTGCAAAAACTTACATTCCTCTCCCCCCCAAATGAGTAGGAAGCATTGATGCTTGTGTCCCAACACCCCAATTTAGGGAATTTAGGAAGCTGAGAGCAGACTCTGTGGAGGGGGAGCCCAGTGCTGTTTCTTTGAGTTGCCTCTCTTAGGTGAGCCAGGCCCACACCATCTTCCTTGGATCCCTGGTCCCTGTGATCCTGGAAGCAGCAGAGAGCTTCCATGGTGGTCTCTCTTCCTCCCAGGCTCATCCCCATCACTGCTGACCCTGCATGAACAGGTCAGAACTGGGGAAGATGTGATGATAACAAGGACCTGGGTAGGAGCAGAGACAGGGGAGTGGGGACATAGACCATCAGTCATGGGGGGAACTTTCAAAGATGAATACTGTGTTATTAAGAAGGTACTCCTCAACTTCTGTTCAAAATTTCAGGAATAAGCAAAAATGAAAGTTCTTCTTAAATAATTTTCTTAAACACAACAGGTAGCTGAAGTATGTGTGTTCTTTATGCTTAGGATCTGAAGTAGTTAAATATGTCCCCCAGAAAGACCACCGGTTGAGATTATATGCAGGGAGTAGCCTGCTTACTTGAAAGAACCTAGAAAATGGAGGGAAGGAAGAAGAATATTGGGGACCAGCCTCCCCTCGCCTGGCTATGTCGCTTGTGTAAACCCCATGGAGACATGCAGAAGATACCTGCATGTGGGAATCTTAAGGTTGATAATTACAAGAAGTAACAAGTTTTTATAAAAATCTGAAGTAGAATGATGGTTAGTCCCCTGACAAGGAATGCTTACCATTGTTTAGATGGTTGTTTAGTCTTTGATCCTAAATTCAAATTTTAAGGGAGACCTTAAATTTGTGTTTTGAGTTTTTTTTAGTTCAGTTCAGTATTCATTCTGAAATATTGTATGACTAGTGATATTCAGTGCTTTGGAGGCATATTGGCTACTTAATCAACTTTGTGCGAATAAATCTCCCTTTATAATGTCTTTTTAATTATGGATTTGCTCAGATATATCTCTTTTTTGGTGGCACATCCTGAGTTTTCTGTATTCTTTCCTCTCTCACCAGACTTAAAACTTAGACCATATTGAAAGAAGGTTTGGAAGGCTTCCTGAGTATCATTCTTCCTTATGATTAGGGGAAAGAAATGTCTGTCTATCTTCATCTTTCCTCTCAGGCTTTTGTGAAGTGAGGAGGAAAGTCCAGCCCCAAGGCTGATTTGAACGTTGATTCAGAGCAGTTCCGGGCACTTGTGGAAGAGTCAGTTCTCCTCTTGTTCCCACACGAGTGCATTCCCTTGTTCTGCCCCCTTCACTGAAAGGAGCTTATTGGGCTCTTCACTGCTATCCATATTCTTATGACCTGGCTTACTAGAGCCTTCCAGAAGAAAATGTAAATGGCCTACATGAGCTTATGTACAGGATTCTCTCTCTCTCTCTTTTTTTTTAATTTTATTTTTAAACTTTACATAATTGTATTAGTTTTGCCAAATATCAAAATGAATCTTGAAGCCAAGAGGACACATATATTTCCAGAGTAATTTACTTATGGCTCCTCCTGAAGCAGATGGATAGGAAGAACTATTTAAATTAAAGTATCACGACACAGGTCAAGGTGGGTTTCAGGTCCTCCTGGCCTTGCAGTTAGTAACTGCAAGTTCTAGGTTCTGTGAGGTTCTGTGAGGCAGGTTATCCTGACACACAGGTGAGAGAACGTGGGGACCAGCTGACGCCAACATCAGAGGTGATCTCTCCATGGACAGAGGTGCTGCAGACCCCAGGAGCTTACGTTCCCCTTGCACATGTGGGGATGTTCGTTTCACACATGTGGAGAGATTCCAGACCCTAGAAGACAGTCTGACCAATGGAGAAAATAGCCTACTTTATTCTTCAGTGCTAATGTGTAAATATTTAGTGGTTTGCTTTGAGACACAAACCTCTACTAATCATGCTGTTGGTATTTCCCAGTCATACCAGCATTGACAGTTAATTTATGTAGATCTTAATGTTAAGTTTCTCATGTTTGTGTGAGTGTTTAAGCAGATATTTATTAGCAGGGTGGTATTAAAAAAATCAAATCTTCGTCTTCAATTTTTTCCTTACAATGAAAAAACTTCTTCAACACTTTCTTCTGTTAGTGTTCAGTAGTCCAAATAATATTTTGTAGCACACTTTGTACAATGGAAAATTATTTTAGAGATGCTTTTTTGTAATCATACATTTGCAACTATGTTATTAATAATTAATGAATTTAGATGTTTCTGCATTTTAATTTTGACATTCTGTACACATTAGAATAAAATGAAAACAGGTTAAGGTAATAACATTCACTATTTTGGGGTATTTAGGAACCTGTTTTATTCACTGGAACAATGAGGGAAAATCTGGATCCCTTTAATGAGCATACGGATAATGAACTGTGGAATGCCTTAGAAGAGGTAATTTATTAATAGTAACTGTAATTAACTTGTTAGCATCTGTATATGTGTGTTTACATTTAGAGCTTTGCAGATAATTAAGGGGAGCGTGTCAGTTTCAGTGACTTGGTAATAGGAAAACACTGATGACATGGGTGCACTTAAAATGTGTGTATTGATGATGATGAAAATCAACAATATAATGTGACATGTTTTCATTTTAGCTATTTTCCTAGAACCCTGAACAAATAGACACATTATCTTGTCCTTAGCAGAGTACTTAGATCAGATCAGATCAGATCAGTCGCTCAGTCGTGTCCGACTCTTTGGGACCCCATGAATCACAGCACACCAGGCCTCCCTGTCCATCACCAACTCCAGGAGTTCACTGAGACTCATGTCCATCGAGTCAGTGATGCCATCCAGTCATCTCATCCTCTGTCGTCCCCTTCTCCTTTGCCCCCAATCCCTCCCAGCATCAGAGTCTTTTCCAATGAGTCAACACTTCGCATGAGGGATCAAATTCTACTAGTGACCTAGTGAATTAATTACTCCATTACACTCCAATATTCATTTTATTCCTCTGGTCTTGGGAAACATCTCCTAAGTGGAGACAATAGTAGTTTTTTTCTTATTAACTAAAAGATATAAACAAGATCATACTAATAAAATGTAGAAGTTTCATAGGAAAGTGTTTATAAAGGTCAATTATATAGTCGGAATTAATGATGATTATTTATTGGCAATTATGTCATTTTAATGCTGTAGCATGAATGCAGATAACAGAACCCTGGAACATCTGCTCAGTTTTTACATGGGAGGTTCATTTCTAGAGAATTTTCTGTTATTTGTGTCATGTTTTTGCTTGCTCCACTTCTTTGAATTTCCTCACCCTTGCATGAAAAAAATTTTGACTATTAAGTTGCTGTCAGTTTATATTTTAATACAAATCATTTTGTGTATTTGCACTAGTTTTATAAATCAATTCTACTGTTGGAAGAAACCCTAGACTTCTAAGCCATAGACAGATTTCTAATTTCTCCTAGGACCTAGCTCAGTCTTTTGATTTTAAAAAGTAAGAATGAGTATTCCTATGCATTAACGATGAAAGATTAGAAAGAGAAATTGAGAAAGCAGTCTCTTTACCATTGCAACAAAAACAATAAAATACCTAGGAATAAACCTACCTAAGGAGGCAAAAGACCTGTACCCATAAAACTATAAGATACTGACAAAAGATATCAAAGATGATGCAAAACAGATGGAGGGATATACCATGTTCTTGGATTGGAAGAAACAATATTGTGAAAATGACTATACTACCTAAAGAATCTTCAGATTAAATACAATCCCTGTCAAATTATCAATGGCATTTTTCATAGAATTAGAGCCAAAAAATTTACAGTTTTAATGGAAACACAAAAGACCCCAAGTTGCCAAAGCAGTTTTAAGAAAGAAAAACGAAGCTGGAGAAATTAGGTTCCCTGACTTCAGAATATATCACTGAGTTGGCCAAAAATTTGTTACATAAGATTTTATGGAAAAACTTAAACGAACTTTTTGGCTAGTTCAATACAGATCTAGAGTAATCATGATGGTGTGGCACTGGCACAAAAACAGAAATATAGATCAATGGAACAGGCTAGAGAGTCCAGAGATGAACTCACACACCTGTGGTCAGCTAATCTGTGACAAACAAGGCAGGAATATACGATGGAGAAGAGGTGGTCTCTTCAGTAAGTGGTGCTGGGAAAACTGGACAGCTATGTGTAAAAGAAGAAAATTAGAACACTCCTTAATACTGTATACAAAAATAAACTCAAAGTGGATTGAAAACCTAAACGTAAGACCAGATACTATAAGACTCTTAGAGGAAAACACAGGGAAAACATTCTACATAAATAACTACTAAATGTTTGATTGATCTTTTCATTTCAGAGAAGTGTGGCATATTTTTAAAAATCTTTTCTGTTTCTTTGTTTGTTGTTTCACAAATCTGAGAGATTGATTGTTCATGTTGGTTTGAATTGGTATGTTTGTCATTTAGTGTCACCCTTCCATGGAAGCTCTGAAATCTGTAATATACAGATGAGCCTTGACTGTGAGCAGGCAGATTTGGAGGTATGACCGTTTCTAGTCAGTAATTCTGGTTTCTGAAGGATATTACCACTGAGTCTTTAAACACCCACCCTGCTTTTCAGCAACATGTGGATTTTGTTTTCTTAAATTAGGTTGATTGCTTCACCTTCTCCTGCCTGAAAAGCAGTGCACCTCTGATTTCATTTAAATTTGTGAGTCTTTGCTTCAGCTTCAACATCAGTCCTTCCAGAGAATATTCAGGGTTGATTTCCTTTAAGATTGACCAGTTTGATCCCTTGTTTCCAAGGGACTCTCAATAGTGTTCTCCAGTACCACAGTTCAAAAGCATCAATTCTTCAGCGCTCTCTTATTGTCCAGCTTTCACATCTGTACATGACTACTGGAAAGACCATAGGTTTGATTATATGGACCTTTGTCAGCAAAGTGATATCTTTGCTTTTTAACACACTGTCTAGTTTTGTCATAGCTTTCCTGCCAAGAAGCAATCATCTTCTAACTTCAAGGCTATAGTCACCATCTGCACTGACTTAAGAGTCCAAGAAGAGGAAATCTATCACTGCTTCTAAATTTTCCCCTTTATTTGCCATGAAATGGTGGGACTAGATGCCATGATCTTAGTTTTCTTAATGTTGAGTTTTAAGCCAGCTTTTTCACTCTCCTCCTTCACCCTCATTAAGAGGTATCACTAACTCAATGAAGTCAGTTTTTAAGTGAACCAAAAACCCTAGTTATTAATTTGTAAATGATGCCTAACTGGATATGTGAACCCAAACTCACAGAGTTAAACTGAGAATTAGTAGGAGGAAACCACTGTTTTCCTCTTTATGAGGAAAGGAAAAGATGGCATAAAAACATTTAAGGTCCTCTAGTTCTGTTTCTTCTTCCTCTGCAGAGATGGACACTCAGGAGGAAGACATTCCTATGGATGCTGCCTGTCTCATTTTGTTATTTTTCTAAATATGCCTAAAGTACATTTTTCATGTACTGAAAACTTTCCAACTTACTGTAAACTGATAAAAGTTCATCAGAAATTAGTGCTATTGGGGAGCTAAAAAGCAAAGGCAGCTCCAAAAATATAACATGAGTAGTGCCTGAAGATGAAGCACTGTATCATTCAGAGGTTAAAAGGTCATAGTAGATAAATCTCTGGAAGTGAATCATTGATGTGTTGCTTCCATTAAAAAGCAAAAATGAAACACCTTAGATACCGGGATTTGGAATTAAGAGTAGAGTATGGGGGCTTCCACAGTTGCTGAGTGATGAAGAGTCTGCGTGCAATGGAGGAGAAGTGGGATTGATCCCTGAGTTGGGAAGATTCCCTGGAGGAGGAAATGGTAACCGACTCCAATATTCTTGCATGGGAAATCCCATGGACAGAGGAACCTGGCAGGCTACAGTCCATAAGGCCCACGACTTAGCAACTAAACAATAACAAAAATGTCCTGTCAAAACTGGGAAGAAATAGTACAGGTAAATGTCTGACATTGATAGTGTCTCTGTTAGGACACAAGCGTGTCTCATCACACAGGAAACAAAGATACAGAAACCTGGGCATCAGCAGCCTGTGCATAAGGAACCACGTGGTTCAGTCCTTGCTGTGGAGACAGGTCACATGTCCATTTCCCGGGGCCTTGTGTTAGGTGAACTTCCTTTACTGCTGGCCCTGCTCTGGTAAAAGCTCTTCCCCATCTGTTGATTGCATTTCAGTGTCTCCTTCTGAGCCACACCAGATTTTCTTCTTGAAAAGTAAGAAAGTTCCACAAAATGTGGAAACCACCTGACCTCTGTGTTCCCCTCCTGTGAGGGGTGACAGCACCTACTACACAGAGTGCACACAGCGATGATGGAGACAGGATGCCTTAAAGTCCAATTTATTATTCTTCAGTTTTGCTATATTCTATTATTTTCCCAAGCTCAAAAACAATCTGAAGTATTCTATATTGAGATGTATAGTTTTGAATAGTAGTTATTTGTTCTATTTTCCTTAAATTATAACTTTTTCAGTGCTTTCCTTTATTTAAAGTGTGATATGATATCTTGGAGCCAGTTAATTGTTATAAGAATATATCCTTTTTACAATTACACTTAATAAGAAAACAGTGTTATATATAAATTAATTATCCATATGAATTTAGTTTCTATGGTATATTTTATTTTTTTAATATAAATTTATTTATTTTAATTGGAGGTTACTTACTTTCTAATTTACAGAAACAGATAAGTCACACAATTACAGTCACTTATGCCTTCATTCATGTTGTTGCTGTTTGTTGCGTCTGACTCTTCTGCAACCTCATGAAGCCTGCCATGCTCCTCTGTCCATAGGATTTCTCAGTCAAGTGTACTGGAGTGGGTTGCGATTTCCTTAGCCAGGGAATCTCACCCAGGATCGAACCCAAGTCTCCTGTTTGGCAGGCGGATTCTTTACCACTGAGTCACCGGGGAAGCCCACCTTCATCTAGCCAACAAATATCTACTGAGAGCTTGTTAGGCAATGTTGCAGGTTCTGGGGCTGTCACAGTCATCAAGAGACAAAATGTCTGTCCTTCTGGAGCTTAAATTCTCCTGAAGAAGTTGAAAAGCAGGCCAATGCATATGTAACGAAATCTCAGTGCTGATACATGCAAAGTAGAAAAGTGAAGCAGAACTTGAGGAGGGGCTAGCCGATAGCATTATTAATAATGGGCAATATATATTGATCTGTTACAAATTCTGCATGTACTGACTCATTTAATATTCTTAACAATGTTAGGAGGCGCACACCTTTATAATTATGGTATCATAGTCTTAGAGTTTAGGAAGCTAAGATAGAAGGTTCAGGAACTTGCCCAGTTGGTACAGCCAGGCAAGACTTAATCCCCAGGCTGCCTGGCTTCAAGTCTCGAATTTATTTTTGTTTGGCTGCAAAAAAAAAAAAAAAAAGTCAACAAAAGAACCTAAAATGCCGTACTTTGGTGCAATCTCCAAAATGACAGAATGATCTCAGTTCATTTCTAAGGGAAACCATTCAGTATCACAGTAATCCAGGTCTATGCACCACCCTAATCGTAGAAAGTGAAGAGGAACTAAAGAACCTGTTGATAAAAGTGAAAGAGGGGTGTGAAAAAGCTGGCTTAAAACTCAACATTCAAGAAGCTGAGATCATGGCATCCTATCTCATCACTTCATTGCAATAGATGGGGAAATAGTGGAAACAATGACAGACTTTATTTCCAAAATCATTGCAGATGGTGACTGCAGCCATGAAATTAAAAGATGCTTGCTCCTGGGAAGAGGAGCTATAACAAACCTAGACAGAATATTAAAAAGCTGAGACATGACTTTGCCTACAAAGTCCATGTAGTCAAACTTATGGTTTTCCCAGTAGTCATGTACCAATGTGAGAGTTGGACCACAAAGAAGGCTGAGCGCTGAAGAACTGATGCTTTAGAACTGTGGTTCTGGAGAAGATTGTTGAGAGTCCTTTGGACAGCAAGGAGATCAAACCAGTCAATCCTAAAGGAAATCAACCCAAATTTTCCTTGGAAGGACTGATGATGAAGCTGAAGCTCCAGTACTTTGGCCACCTGGTGTGAAGAGATGACTCATTAGAAAAGACCCTGATGCTGGGAAAGATGGAAGGCAGGTGGAGAAGGGTATGAAAGAGGACAAGATGGTTGGATGGCATCATCAACTTAATGGACATGAGTTTGAGCAAACTCCAAGCAATAGTGAATGACTAGGAACACTGGTTTGCTGCTGTCCATGGGGTTGCAAAGTGTTGGGCATGACTCAGCAACTGGACGACAATAACAATATCCATATACTGGGGGAAATAAGATGTTGTGTTTTCTTTTTCATGTGTTTTCATTCACAAACAATGCATTTAAGACACTGAAGAAAATGCACTTGACTGGTCCACTATTTGTAGGATTAAACTTGGGAAAGAACCATCATCAGAATGGGCTCCAGGATTACTAATGTATAAGTGGCAGTTTGCTATTGCTGGAACTTGCATATATTAAACTTTAGAAAATAGTAAAGGGCCAATAAGCTTATAACTTCAGAGAACCAGATTTTCTGTAAAATTTTTGAAAACTTTTCTCTAGTGTACGAATTCTTATGCAAAATGTACTTTAGGAAGCTTGACTCAACCATAAAGATCCTTTTAACTTTTCTGTTTCAATCATATTGGGAGAAATAGCTTCACTTTTTGAGAAATTCCTTAACTAACCCCTGGGGGGGTGGGTGGTTTGGTGGATGTCCTGTGGTGGGAAAGGGGGACACTGAGATCTTTTTGTCCTTAGTTGACTCCACAATCTTTCTCAGTGAACACTCATTGGAAGGAGCTCTCCCCATCACCTGGCTGTACATGTAAGATACGTAAGAAGTCCTGAGGATGTCAAAGCTCTAATGTCTAAAAGGCATGTCTACTTCAGTAGCAGTTTGCTTAGAAAAATGTCATTCTTTCTGTATCCACAGGTACAACTCAAAGAATCCGTCGAAGGTCTTCCTGCTAAAATGAATACTGAATTAGCAGAATCTGGATTGAACTTGAGTGCTGGTCAGAAACAACTGGTGTGCCTTGCCAGGGCTCTTCTCAGGAAGAATCAGATATTGATTCTTGACAAAGCCACATCATACGTGGATCCAAGGTGTGGAGCTGAGCCCCAGGAAATCTTAAACTGACTTGTAAATGTGGTAAATGGAAAACATTTAGTGAATCTTAGAAATGTTTCTAAGTGCTCGCTTGGCCTCATGGATATCTGTTGATAATATTAATTCCAGAAAATAAACATAAAAACCAAGACATATTATATGGTGTTAATATTGTTATGAAGCACCCTAAGAAAGCTGAATTCCTAAATCCAGCTCCTGATAGTTTCAAGCAATTTTGAGGGAAGACTAATTTTCCATCATTTTATGAAAAATAGTAAATTTCTAAGTAGACTTTTTATACTTAGTTTTTTAGGAACAAGACTATATGTTAAAGTATTGATTTAAAAAAACATTGTAAAAATATCATAGGATGTTTTTAAGTCTTAAGTCTGCTTTTCCTGTCTTTACTGAATTAAATCAACTTGTTTCTAGAACTGATGAGTTCATACAAAAAAGAATTCGTGAGAGATTTGCCCAGTGCACTGTGCTGACCATTGCACACAGGTTGAGCAACATTATTGACTGTGAATGGATAATGGTAAGACCCTCTCCATTTTAGTTGTTTCCATTTATGTTCAATTTTCAGTGTATCCTTCTGTGTAAAATTTGATAGAAACCTCCATTAATTTTTATCTTAGTTTCTTCTCTCATTCCTGAAAATTACTCAAGTACTTAACTATACTTTTAGAATGCAATATTAAGTAATATATCCAATAATCTTATATTTTCATATTAAAAGTTTATTTGAATTGTCATTTTTTTATGATGGCCAACCATTAAAATATTCCAAACCCAAGTTATAGCTCCATATTTTAGTGGGGTAGAACTCAGTCATTTTCACTGTGTCAGTTGTTTCAGCATTTTTTGATTCCCTTATAAAAAAAATTAGCCTCTAGTTTAGACTGCCAGGAGGTTTATGACTAAAGTTGTAGATTTTCTCAGGAGTCCATGAGAAGAAAAGGCCTAGTGAGAAAAACAGCATTTATTACATAGGGATTAGAGGGCTAGAAAAGTGAAACACTGGGGTAATGATTTTAGAAAGCAGCTACCATATCCTAGGACA
This sequence comes from Bos indicus, assembly GCF_029378745.1. NCBI lineage: Eukaryota > Metazoa > Chordata > Mammalia > Artiodactyla > Bovidae > Bos > Bos indicus. The sequence goes on from NC_091771.1 coordinate 75,287,153, forward strand.
GATCTCCAGACCTGAGAACTCAGAAAAGAGGCCCTAAGGAATTGATACTCAGACCTCCAAGAAGTCACTGCCTGGTTGCTGGTCATATTTGTGAGGGGGCAAGATGGGACTGGTTCTCCAGGTGCTAATAGCTGGGGGCTGAGTCAGGTCCCAGTGCTGAGGTGACGCTATCAAGTAGAACATTAGCGGTGTTTCCCACCTTCAGTCTCCCTCTAGTGCCCCCTACTGGCAACCTAACAAAGGCCACCTGGCAAAATAGTCTGAACTGCTGCAGTGACTTGCAGAGACCCAGCTTCTGCATCACAGATGAGAGTTTGGAAAGAAAGGCAAATCAGGGATGAGAGACTAATTAAACAACCAGCGAGTTTCTTACACAATAGCTCTGTTCTGCACACATGGCAAGCTCCAGGCTTTGGTCTCTGGATATCTGTCTAGTATATTCCTTCCAGGTTTGGTTGGCTCTTTCTATCCTTAGTAATTTAATATTTCCTTCCTTAGCTTCATTTCCTTCCTCCATCTATTCCTTTTCTCTCTCTTTTTCATTTTCTCCTTTTCCTCTGTTGCTTGCTCAGTTTCAATACATGTTAGGATGTGCCTTTATAAAACAAGAAAAGCATTCTTCAAAGGATAAACTTTGGCAGCAAATAATCTCAAGGAATGCAAGATACTTTGAGGTATTTTGATGGTCCATACTGTCATGTGAGTGTATGTTCCTTGGTTCTTTTTCTCATCACAACAAAGATTTGGAGCAACGGACATTAAAGCCCTTGGCGCATCACAGCTCTCGGGTCTTGGACAAACCGTGTTACAGCTCTTAGGCAAATCAGTGTTACAGCTCCATTTTATTTAGAAGATAGCAGGAGAATCCAAGACTCGAAGAGAAGACAGTGGAGGAGTGCGTAGGGAGGGAGAGAGAGACAGCGCACACATGAGAGAGCGAGAGCGTGTGCGTAGGGAGGGAGAGAGAGAGAGAGTGCCCGCGAGTGCGCACGTGCGCGTGAAAGAGAGCTAGAGCGTGTGTGCACATGGGAGAGAGAGTACGTGAGAAAGCGCTTTGGCTCTTCCTTTTATATGTTTTTTCCTCCACTTGGGCCTGCCCTATGCAAATTGGGTTTAGCCAGGAGTGTTGTTTGTTCTGTTTGTTCTGCCTGAAGTCTTCACTCTGGTCCTCGGAGCTTCCTTGTCTTTTAGCCACCGCCATTTTGGACTCCTTTTCCCTATTCTACCTACCTAACAATACAAAACAGGCAATAATCACTAATGAGTGGCCAGTAATACCCACAGTTCTTTATGTCTCATGATAATAGAACTGTCTTTTTTGACTTGGACAGTTCCTGGAATATCACTTCCCACCCTACCTCACATGCATTGTCAGATGGGACATCAGTGGGGACACTGAGTAGATACAAGGTTGTCAGAACTGAGGCAGTGCCTGTAGCCTCACTCCCTGAGCTGGATGTGCCCAGGAGTGAGGTCTGGGGAGACAGACGACAGGAGTGGGGCATCCCCAACCAAAGGGATGCCCTAGGCGCCAAACCATGCATCTGGTTACCTGGACTAGACATCACAGTAGGAAGTGGGCTCTACCTGCAGACTTTCATGAGGCATGGGGTGACATTCAAGACTACCCAACAGTGACTCTTAATTTCCAGAAATGTTTTGTGTCAGGCATCCTTAATTGTTCATTTTGTGTTCTTGATGCTAATTGGAAAAGTAACCTTTTATTGCTAGATTTTACCTGTCACTTTGTTCTTACCTCTCAACATTGCATTTCAAAGATTGTCCCCTAAAGCATCATTCTTCCATTATAAATAAATGATGCTGTGAAATTTACCTATTTCAAGCCCTTTTCCAGGCTTTAGACATAGTAGCAGAAACATGGCTTGATCTCCAGCTCAATTAAGGGTCTGTTCAATTAAATTCTTTGCTCCTAAATGTACCCTAAAGATTTATTTTTGGGTTTTGGTATTATAGCATTAATGGTAGCAGATTCTTTTTATTTTCTAATTCTTAGAAATACTGTCACCTTGGAGTGTGTGGTTGGTTAGGGAAACTGAGGAAGGACAGAATTTGGACATGTCATCTGGTCTCTAGTCTTTCCCATTCTATTGTTTTCCTCTATTTCTTGGCATTGATCACTGAGGAAGGCTTTCTTATCTCTCCTTGCTTTTCTTTGGGACTCTGCATTTAGATGAGTATATCTTTACTTTTCTCCTTTAGCTTCTCTTCATTTATCAGCTATTTAAATAACCTCAGATATGCAGATGACACCACCCTTGTTTCAGAAAGCGAAGAGGAACTGAAGAACTAACTTCTTCATGAATGTGAAAGAAAAGAGTGAAAAAGCTGACTTAAAACTCAGCATTCAAAAAACTAAGATCAGTCCCATCACTTCGTGGCAATAGATGGGGATACAATGGAAACAGTGACAGACTTTATTTTCTTGGACTCCAAAATCACTGCCGATAGTGACTGCAGCCATGAAATGAAAAGACACTTGCTCCTTGAAAGAAAAACTATGACCAACCTAGACAGCATATTAAAAAGCAGAGACGTTACTTTGCTGACAAAGGTCTGTCTAGTTAAAAGCTATGGTTTTTCCAGTAGTCATGTATGGATGTGAAAGTTGGACCATAAAGAAAGCTGAGTGTCAAAGAATTGATGCTTTTAAACTGTGGTGTTGGAGAAGACTTTTGAGAGTCCCTTGGACTGCAAGGAGATCAAACCAGTCCATCCTAAAGGAAATCAGTCCTGAATGTTCATTGGAAGGACTGATGCTGAAGCTGAAACTCCAATACTGTGGCCACCTGATGCGAAGACCTGACTCATTTGAAAAGGCCCTGATGCTGGGAAAGGTTGAAGGCAGGAGGAGAAGGGGACGACAGAGGATGAGATGATTGGATGGCATCACTGACTCGATGGACATGAGTTTGAGCGAGCTCTGGGAGTTGGTGATGAACAGGGAGGCCTGGAATGCTGCAGTCCGTGGGGTTGAAAAGAGTCAGACATGACTGAGTGACTGAACTAAGCTGAACTGTCACCTGGTCAGTCCTAAAGTGTTATCACTCAGCACCTGATCTGCAGATGTGAACATATGTATCCTCTGAACAAAGCAGCTTTGTTGCTATTATCAAAATATGTTCATTTATTTAATGCTTTACTTACCGATTTGTTGTTTAGTCACTCAGTCATTTCCACCTCTTTGTGACCCCATGGACTGCAGCACACCAGGCTTCCATGTCCTTCACTATCTCCTAGAGCTTGCTCAAACTCATGTCCACTGAGTCAGTGATGCCATCCAACCAGCTCATCCTCTGTTGTCCCCTTCTCCTCCTGCTTTCTATCTTTCCCAGAATCAGGGTCTTTTCTAATGAGTTAGCTCTTCACATCAGGTGGCCAAAGTATTGGACTTCAGCTTCAGCATCAGTCTGTTCAATGAATATTCAGGGTTCCTTTAGGATTGACTTGTTTGGTCTTCTTGCAGCCCAGGAACTCTCAAGAGTCTTCTCCAGCACCACAGTTCAAAAGTATCAATTCTTCAGTGCTCAGCCTTCTTTATGGTCCAACTCTCACATCTATACATGACTTCTGGAAAAATCATAGCTTTGACTAGATGGACCTTTGTCAGCAAAGCAATGTCTCTGCTTTTTAATACACTGTCTAGGTTTGTCATAGTTTTTCTTCCAAAGAGCAAGTGTCTTTTACTTACCAATATCTCCTGGTAAATTTCCATAATCTCAAATTTTTCTCTCTTGATGAATGCCTATGAACAAATTAAAGAACTTTTATGAAACAATGTCTGGCCAGTCCCTCCCCAACTTTCTAGTTTTGTCCCACTCTGCTCACCCTCCTTCCTTTACAGCTAAAATCACACTGATGGTCTTTCAGTTCTACAAATTCAGTATTCGCTATCTTACAGTGTGCCCTCTCTAGACTTTTGGATTAGTCTAAGATGACTGTGGTGGCAATGGTGAGATGGTGGGGCTTGGGGTAGATAAGGAAGTGAAGCCAAGTGGACTGCGTGATGGATTGAACATGGGATCTGAGGAGAGAGAAAGAAATTGATGTTGGTTTCTGGGTACAGAGACTGAGCATCTGGGTGAGTAGGGAAGACAGAGGGAGAAGGGAGATGCTAGGGTTCTCTTTGGAGCCTGTCACCTTTGTGATGAATGACCTTATTTCTAGGAAAGGATCTTACCCTTCACTGTGGAGCTTCCCTTCTCACTCCTGTGTTGGGAGACCTTCAGTGTAGGACTCCCTGGTTGCGTTCATCATTGATGTCACAGGGAGGTCCCACCAGGAGATGTAAACTTGGCTACTTGTTTATATTTTGTTCTGAACTGCTTGTGGTTGCTGACTCCTCTGGTAGGAATGGCAGGATTAGACCTCAGGGGACCTCTGCACCCACCAGTTACAGAGTTGGGGATTGTCCTCTGTGCTCCATTTACCCCAGGTATAAAGCTTGTATATTTTTCTAGAGCTTCTGATTACCAGTTGGCTTTCAATTCAGCAAAAACATCACCAGTAATGTTCTTTCTCAAAACTTTAATTTTTGAGGCAATCTTATTTTTATTGCTTGCTTTAGAAATATAGACATACCTTGTTTTATTGTGTTTCCCAGATACTGCATTTTTTTTTTTTTTTTTTTTACAAATTGAGAGTTTGTCAAAAACCTACATTAAGCATGTCTGTGGGTGGCATTTTTCCAACAGCATTTGCTCATTTTGTGTCTCTATGTCACCTTTTGGTAATTTCTTACAATATATCAAACATTTTCACTATCATTGAAGTTGCTCTGGTGATCTGTAACATCAATGATCTTTGATATTGCTACTATGACTTACTGAAGTCTCTGATGATAGTTAATATTTTTTAGAAATACTTTATTTTTAAGTTAAGTTATGTACATTGTTTTTTTCATTGTTCTTTATTGTGCAATAATGCTAATGCACACATGCTTGGGTACACAATAATGTAAACAAAGCTTCTATGTGCCCTGGGAAACCAGAAAATTCATGTGACTCACTTTACTGTGATGTTCATTATATTCTGGAATTCTGAAACTGAACCCACAATAGCTCTGAGGGATGACTGTACCTGTTTCCTTTCTGGAAAGCAAGTGATTGTCTGTTCTGAAAGCTTTAAGGACATAAAGACAAGTCAATCTACTACGAAGTCTAATGTTCCAGAGGGCAGGTGGCCAGCCTGGAGGAGCGGCTGTGGAAGTGACAGATGTTTGATTTTCTTGAATCAAGACATTTCCCAACGCTGTGTATCTTATAAATAGCCCTCAAAGCTCAGAGTCTGAGAGCTAAAAGCACTAACTAATGATAACAACCCCAAAGGCCCTGGGCAGAATATAAAACGCTACAGAGTGTTCAGTTCCAGTAATCATAGTTATGATTAAAGCTTTCATTTTTCTGAAAATGAAAGAATTTTCATTTTCTTCCTTTCCTATAACCATATAATAATGAAAGGCTTGGCTGGGCCCTTGTCTCCCAGTGAAACATGGGAATCAAACCATGTAAATACCACCAATCCTACCGCCCAAATTCTCCCTGTCCTGCCCCTTTTTGAGATATTGCCTGAGTTATGTTACTGGGGGATATTGTATGCTAATGGGTTTCTTTCTGCTGTTAACAGGTTTTGGATTCAGGGACACGAAAAGAACATAATCAGCCAAATAATTTGCTGCAAGATAAAAACAGCCTATTTTACAAGATGGTGCAACAACTGGGTGAGGCGAAGGCTGCTGTCCTCAGTAAAATGGCAAAATAGGTGAGGCTGTTGCAGGAAGCTGTAATTAAAATTCGCCTCCAGGATTTACTATTCTCAGGATCTCCACCAAGGGTCGGGGAACAAGCACTCTGTGTTCTTTTCAATAGAAGCCTCCAGAGAGGAAGCTTCATGATTGGGTCTTTGACAACACATGGCAGGTGGAAGGCAGGTCTGCTGGGAATCTGCAGCAGTGCTGGGGGTGGGGTCGGGATGTGTGAACCCTTCTGTGTGCGTGCACCTGTGCCTGAGAGAGAGATTTTGGATTTGACTTTCCACATGTTTGGACTCTAGGTTCAGATTCTCATGGAACATAAGAAGATTTGTTTTTTTCAGACCCTTTACATTCATTCTGATTGGTACTCAACATATTTGTGATACAAGTTCCATCAAATAATATCCAGGAAATTTGAGAGTTTAAGGGGAAAAAAATGGAATATTTCGATTCTAGGAAGATCTTCCAGAGAAAGGTGTAGGTCTCTTCTGTTTCCTAGTCTGTAAAGAAAATTCTTACCTGAAATTATCACTTTCTACCTAATTCTTTGTTGTTTAGAGTTAGGTCCATTTACGCCCCCCTCCACATTTCCTCTACCTTCTGGATGATGAAATTGTCATCAGGACAAATCAAGAACTCACAATAGCTTCACACTGTAGTCTGAATGGTGCCTGAAGGTTTACAGAGCACTTTCTCATAGATGAGGTGTGTGAGGCACTAAGCACTGTGTGTGGTGTGAGGAAGGGGCTCAGTGAGTAACATTCAGGTCACGTGGTATCTTCCTAACAGAGGTGTAGTGGTAACCAAGGTCTGGCTTAAGAGACTTAGCCACTGTCATGCAGCCATCTGCAAGTCTTTCTGGGACCAGGTGGGAGTGGGATTGGGCTTGATGGGAAGATAGAGGGAGGGAAGGAAGGTCTGGTGTTCTTGTCCCTTAACATGTGTGACTCAGGGTGGGATGTGGCTTCCTCATTGAAAATTTATCTCTGGGTGTTAAATTATAGATGTATATTCCATTCTTCATACTTTTCTGTCTTCCCAATATTTTCACTTTTAAACAGAATAAGATTATTTGTATAATATTTAAAATGCCTTAAAGAAAACATGTTCTAGTATCTTAAGTACTTGTATATGAAAGATTTATCTAAAATGTGGCCTGAGTTCATCACTGTCTCCTCTCAATCCTCTGTAGAAATGAGGAAATGCAGAGCAGGACCTTCCGATGCTCATCAGGTAGGAGACTTCCTGGGTCCCAGAGCTGGCTGAAGAGTTGACAGAACTGGAGTTCATGCTTAGGTTTAGGGAAGAGGAAGTCTGTGTTTTGAACTTTTCATGAGTACTTACATTGTGTGCAAATGTTGAGAAGATGAACAAGGAACTCTATATTTTTTTATGCCTGAAATTCACAGAGTACTTTTATCCACTAGAGTGTCTCCCAGTCAGGCCATCCCTCCTGACACCTCGAGAGCCAGGAATCTCCCAAACCCTTTTGGTCTTTTGACCTTAGGCATTTCACATCAAAAAGTGGTGTTCCCACCTGTATGTCAAAGTCTTCATTTTAAAACTATATCATCATAACATTGAGTAATGAGAAAAGGAACACAGAATTTTAGATTGGTCCAGATAATAAGATAATAGGATTCAACCCTCTCTTTGTACAGGTGAGGAAACTAAGGTGCTTTAGAAGGAAGGTGGTCCTATATACATAACTGGTGTTAAGCTAGTTTGCAGCAGACACAGAATTAGAAATTTGGTCTTTTAGTAAATATTTTAAATCAAGTGTAACATACATAATGAAGCAGACATAGGTCATAGAATTAGATATCTTGTGATTTCAGGTCTAGTAATCCTGCACCTACTCTAACAATATTAATGGTAAGTTACATTTGTGTAGTTCTTTATAATTTATATAGTTCTCACATGTATGATTTCATTTACTCTCCTGATGGTCCATTTTTATTCCATGTCATGAATGAGGAGAGTGTGTTCTGAGTGCACCCAAGGTCACAGAGCTGGTCCAGGGAGCACAGAGGGGGAATTGCTGAGGGAGGCTGAGTGCTGTCCTCTGTACTACCTTCTGTGTCGAGCCTGAGAACACTGCTCCTGTCACCTGGTAGCCAAGGTAGGGCCAGTCACCGAAGTTCATGGTGACAGAACCTCTCTCTTGGATTTCATTCCTGCCACTGGCTCAGGTCCCTCTACAGAAAAAAATACATTTCTGAATTCTCATGCCATCTTGACATTATTTCTGCATACTCTGCATCCTCTTAGGAGGAGAAGCTGTCAGATTATCAGTTTTTTTAATGTGCAAGCATCAGATATCAATGCATTGTTTAGAGCTATAACACGGGTCACGTTAGCCTAAGTCACGAGGTTTCACTCTATTAGAACAGAATTCATTCATATGAAAAGAAAACCCAACATCTGGAAGAAGGTGCTTCCACATCATATTTTGAATGTGATTGAACTTGTAGCTCAGGAGAGCTGATCACTGTCTGATTGACTTTTTTGGATGATCCATGAAATAGTAGAGAAAGTACCTTTTAGATACAAAAAGCTAAAGGGGGCAGGAGTTCGCTAGGGCTGCCATACAAAAACCAAAGAGGAGGTGACTTATAAAACAGAAACTTATATCCTCTCAGCCCTGGGGGTTGGAAGTCTGAGGTAAAGGTGTCAGTGGGGTTGGTTTCCTCTGGGGTCTCGCTCCTTGCCTTGTAGACACCATCTTCCCTCTGTGTCTTACATGCTCTTCCCTGTGTGAACCTGTGTCCTGGTCTCTTCTTATGAAAACTCCAGTCTGTTAGATTAGAACCCACCTGTATGATTTCATTTTAACTTTATTTAATTTACTAATTTATTGCCTCCTTAAAGATGTCATCTCCAAATACAGTCACATTCTGAGGTTCTGTGGAGTTTAGGATTTCAACATGTAAAATTGGAGGTGAGAGGGTAACAGGCAAGAAGGCCAGGGGTCTCCAAAAGGAGGAAGTAGTCTGCAAGTTTCAGACATTTTTTAATTTCTCTCTTAAGCTGCATGAGGAAACAAACTACTAGTGTTACATTTTTTCTCCTTCTCTGTACAAACTTATATCCGCTGAAAAACAAATGCAAAAAGGCAAAATCATTGTCTGAGGAGGACTTACAAATAGCTGAGAAAAGAAGAGAAGCTAACGGCAAAGGAGAAAAGGAAAGATATACCCATTTGAATGCAGAGATCCAAAGAATAGCAAGGAGACCTAAGAAAGCCTTCCTCAGGGATCAGTGCAAAGAAATAGAGGAAAGCAGTAGAATGGGAAAGAATAGAGATCTCTTCAAGAAAACTAGAGCTATCAAGGGAACATTTCATGCAAAAATGGGTACAATAAAGGACAGAAATAGTATGGATCTAGCAGAAGCAGAAGATATTAAGAAGAGGTGGCAAGAATACACAGAAGACTATACAAAAAAGATCTTCATGACCCAGATAATCATGATGGTGTGATCACTCACCTAGAGCCAGACCTTCTGGAATGTGAAGTCGAGTGGGCCTTAGAAAGCATCACTATGAACAAAGCTAGTGGAGGTGATGGATTTCCAGTGGAGCTATTTCAAATCCTGAAAGATGATGCTGTGAAAGTGCTGCACTCAATATACCAGCAAATTTGGAAAACTCAACAGTGGCCACAGGACAGGAAAACGTCAGTTTTCATTCTAATCCCAAAGAAAGGCAATGACAAAGAATGTTCAAACTACTACACAGTTGCACTCATCTCACACACTAGCAAAGTAATGCTCAAAATTCTCCAAGCCAGGTTTCAACAGTATGCGAACTCTGAACTTCCAAATGTTCAAACTGGATTTACAGAAGGCAGAGGAACCAGAGATCAAATTGCCAACATCCATTGGATCATCAAAAAAGCGAGAGAGTTCCAGAAAAACGTCTGCTTTATTGACTATGCCAAAACCTTTGACTCTGTGGATCACAACAAACTGTGGAAAATTCTTCAAGTGATGGGAATACCAGACCACCTTATCTTTCTCCTGGGAAATCTGTATGTAGGTCAGAAAGCAACAGTTAAATCTTAACATGGAACAACAGAGTGGTTTCAAATCTGGAAAGAAGTACATCAAGGCTGTATATTGTCACCCTGCTTATTTAACTTATATGCAGAGTATATCATGAGAAATGTTGGGCTAGAAGAAGCACAAGCTGAAATCAAGATTGCCGGGAGAAATTTCAATAACCTCAGATATGCAGATGACACCACCCTTATGGCAGAGAGCAAAGAACTAAAGAGCTTCTTGATGAAAGAGGAGTGAAAAAGTTGGCTTAAAACTCAACGCTCAAAAAACGAGAATCATAGCATCTGGTCCCATCACCTCATGGCAAATAGATGGGGAAACAATGGAAACAGTGACAGACTTTATTTTATTGGGCTCCAAAATCACTGCAGATGGTGACTGCAGCCATGAAATTAAAAGACGCTTGCTCCTTGGAAGAAAAGTTATGACCCACATGCTGCTAAGTCACTTCAGTCGTGTCTGACTCTGTGAGACCCCATAGACAGCAGCCCACCAGGCTCCCCCGTCTCTGGGATTCTCCAGGCAAGAACACTGGAGTGGGTTGCCATTTCCTTCTCCAATGCATGAAAGTGAAAAGTGAAAGTGAAGTCTCTCAGTCGTGTCTGACTCTGTGCGACCCCACGGACTGTCGCCTACCAGGCTCCTCCGTCCATGGGATTTTCCAGGCAAGAGTACTGGAGTGGGGTGCCATTGGCATATTAAAAAGCAGAGTTGACATTACTTTGTCAACAAAGGTCTGTCTAGTCAAAGCTATGGTTTTTCCAGCAGTAATGTATGGATATGAGATCAGATGAGATCAGATCAGTCGCTCAGTCGTGTCCGACTCTTTGCGACCCCATGAATCACAGCACGCCAGGCCTCCCTGTCCATCAACAACTCCTGGAGTTCACTCAGACTCACGTCCATCGAGTCAGTGATGCAATCCAGCCATCTCATCCTCTGTCGTCCCCTTCTCCTCCTGCCCCCAATCCCTCCCAGCATCAGAGTCTTTTCTAATGAGTCAACTCTTCGCATGAGGTGGCCAAAGTACGGGAGTTTCAGCTTTAGCATCATTCCTTCCGAAGAAATCCCAGGGCTGATCTCCTTCAGAATGGATATGAGAGTTGGACTATAAAGAAAGCTGAGCACTGAAGAATTGATGCTTTTGAACTGTGGTATTGTAGAAGACTCTTGAGAGTCCCTTGGAGAGCTAGGAAATCCAACCAGTCCATTCTAAAGGAAATCAGTTCTGAATATTCATTGGAAGTACTGATGCTGAAGCTGAAACTCCAATACTTTGGCCACCTGATGCGAAGAACTGACTCATTTGAAAAGGCCCTGATGCTGGGAATGATTGAAGATGGGAGAAGAAGTGGATGACAGAGGATGAGATGATTGGATGACATCACCAACTCAATGGACATGAGTTTGAGTAAGCTCTGGGAGTTGGTGACAAGGAAATCTGGTGTGCTGCAGTCCATGGGGTCACAAAGAGTAGGACAGGAGGACAGGACTGAGGGACTGAACTGAACTGATGCAAATTTAAAAAGAGGTTTCTTTTAAAATTCTGTTTGCCATGAAGATACCTCGTTCCACCTGAAGTTAACTTTTCTCAAACTTTGAGCTAACCAATGTGTTTTTCCTATTGAAATGTTTATCTTAAGCTATGTTAAGGAACTATGCATTTACCCTAGACTCTGTCTTCAAGTGGGCTCCCCCTAAGACTCAGAACAGACTTGACAAACCAGTGTGGTTTACTCATGCAAATGTTCTCTTAAGCTATGTCAGTGAGACTATATTTGCTTGGAAACCTGAGTTTCCTCAAGATTCATGTCAATCATCTTATGGCCAGGGACAATTCACTTTGTGCCAATGTTATCTCAAAATGCATGTTGTGTGTGAGGGGCCTGGTGCCAGTCTCTGAGTTTTGACACATTTCCTTTCTCTAATTAGCAGACTGCTAGCAGCTATATGGCTCTTCCCTGTAGCTCAGATGGTAAAGAATCTGCCTGCAATGCAGGAGACCCAGGTTAGATCCCTGGGTCAGAAAGATCCTCTGGAGAAGGGAATGGCAATCCACTCCAGTATTCTTGCCTGGAGAATCCCATGGACAGAGGAGCCTGGTGGGCCACAGTCCATGTGGTCACAAAACACCACTACTACTGGTAGCTATATACCATTCGCCTAAAGACCATCAGGGGACACTCTTTCTGCCCCCTTCTGATGTCTATCTCAGAAGCTTTCTCTATCTCTTTTATACTTTAATAAAACTTTATTACACAAAAGCTCTGAGTGATCAAGCCTCGTCACTGGCCCCAAATTGAATTCTTCTCCTCTGGAGGCCAAGAATCATGGCGTCTTTCGTGGTTCAGCAACAGCCTTTCAGAAGGGACATGATTCAGCTCCAAGAATAAATGTCTGCCATCCATTCTGTGGAGAAAGCAATGGCATCCCACTCCAGTACTCTTGCCTGGAAAATCCCATGGGAAGAGGAGCCTGGTAGGCTGCAGTCCATGAGGTTGCTAGGAGTTGGACACGACTGAGCAACTTCACTTTCACTTTTCTCTTTCATGCATTGGAAAAGGAAATGGCAACCCACTCCAGTATTCTTGCCTGGAGAATCCTAGGGATGGGGGAGCCTGGTGGGCTGCCGTCTATGGGGTCGCACAGAGTTGGACATGACTGAAGTGACTTAGCAGCATCCATTCTGTTCTGTGATGAAACAGATGTGGTTGAGGATTTTTAAAGTTTCTTTGTTCCCAGTTTGTAACAAAGGTGTCATTTTGTCTATATGAAATCACCTAATACAGCCCAGAAGTTATAAAATTCTCACATCCTAGCTCTAGGCACCTGGCCCAGTTGGATAGATGGAGCAGGCACTTAGCATCCATGTAGCCTTGTGTCCCCCAGGGCCTCTGAGCCTCAGGTCCTCACCTGTGTGTAGGGCAGGATTACAGCCCTGCTGGCTTCTTCACACTTATCACAGGGATCAGATGAGAGAGAAGATGCTTAAGGGCTTTGAGAATATAGAGGGGTTTATAGAGAATATAGAGAATAGTGGGATCAGTTTATAAAAGGCTGTAAATAGAAACCTTGCCTCCCAATAATAAAACAAATATACCCATAGTTCTTCTAGGTTGCTTTTAAGACTCTAAATCAGGGGTGCCCAACTGCTGAAGATCCTTTGCCATATTCAGTTCAGGTATTTCAGACCATGAAGCAACGTCCTTTTCAGTTAAAAGTTGCTAAAAACAATATTTTCTTTATAAAAAATTGTATGGAGAAGAGTTATAGAGAAAGGAACCAGATGATTTTGGAAAGAATGTTAAGCAGTAGAAAATGAATTTTCTTTTGTTCCTTTAACTCTTTTTAGTTTCACCAAAAGAGTACATACATATATAATCACAAAATATGTCTAGCTTAAGAAAATGGAGGGTTATGATATGCAATTAACCACCCTCCCCACTCCCACCAAAGGTTTTATTACTAAATGCTTCCATTACAATGGAAATAGCCTCAGATTTCAGCCAGTGCAGCCAGTGGCCCCAAGCATTCTTGGAGGGTTTATTTTTCTCCTTAAGTGACATTTAAATATATAGCATTTCATGTGCAGAGCAGGATATGTTAGCAACAAGAGAGTGAGAAAGTGCACTTACTATGAAGGTAGGTGTCCTAGTGCTTTTCTGTTTCGTGTGTGAAGTTCATTCTGTCTCATAATACCTTTGTTTACAGCACCCACAATGCACTTGCGGTCAGGTTCTATAAAAGAGACCTGTAATCATATGTCTAAGCAACTCAGTTTGTGACATGAGTTAGCCTCTGATAGACGATACATTTTTTGTTTTAAAGACTCAAATGAAATTTTTCACATTCTTCTTTGAGGAAAGAGTTTCACTTGAAGTTGTTTTTTGCCCAAACATGTTCAGAGAAGGTTTCACAAGCCCTGACATTATTTTATTTTGTTATGTGCATCTGTAAGGAACTGAGATACAATACAGCTACTAAAACCTGATGATTGTGGAACTTGACAGCACTTCCTTTCCTTTGTGTTCTGATTATACACTGAGAAACCAGTATCTCTTCCAGTTCAGCTAGAATCTGGTAGAATTCAAGAGCTCAAAGGTCTGGCAGAGATCTGTCCTATTGTTGGGTATCAACTTATATTTTAGAGAAGTCTCTTGGTTGAGTCATTGTTAAAGCATTTGCTTTTCTTTTCATTCTTGGAACCCACTATCCACAGGTCACATTTCTATAGGACTATAACTGCTTTGCCACACAAATTAAACACCAGGATATTTCATACATATATGCCAGTGTTTCAGTGCTTGTCAATCAGAGTTTATAAAATATAAAGATAATAACCCAATATTAATATCCAAATCTGTTATGCTCCTTTTATGTGTGAAAATAACAAACCCTGTTCAGATGTTAGATTTCCTATCCTCTTTGTTACCCTGTTTTTAATTTATTTCAGGGAATAAAATGATTTTGCATGTCAATTTACTGTAGTGATAAAGCATATCTGTGAATCAGAATGATCAGAAATCTAGTAGATCTACAGGTTATTTGGCATTACGTCCAGCCCCACTGAGGGTTTTAATGGGGCTACTTCCTCCATAGAATAAATACAGCCCTGGTTTTTTAAAACTGTGCCTCCAACAGTAATATGATTGCTGCACATGAAGAAGGAAACCTGGAAATGTGTTGCCTTAGGAGGAGGACTTTAAAACTTTTAAACATGTTGTTTTTGTCTTTTTTTCCCTCAGGGGTACTTCAAAAGGAGACAGCCAGATATCACTCACAGTGACCATGTGGTTATGAATGTTTCCAGTGGACAGCCCTCAGCCTTCACAATTTTTGAGTCAACACTGTGATTCTCCTATGAGTTCATGTCTATTCCAAAGGCCTTTTTCCAATAGGTTTTGCACTGCATAAACTATATTCTACTTTTTTTTTTTTACACCAGCAACAAATATTTACACATTACAAAATGGGAGATCTCCAACCTCAGTGATTTCAATCTCTTGAAAAAGGAATTATGATGTTTATTTAAATGTTATATTACTTGCTTTCTTATCCAAATCAGAGGTGCAGGCCACCAATAAAAGCTGTCTCCCAGGTTTTGTGTCTTGAGAGACTCCAGAGCCAAACTCATTTTCTAAGATTTGAGACAAAGTTGTCACAGATGTTTTTTTACTGTTCCCCGAATTACATATTACTTTCCAATTATATCAGGGATTCTGTTTATTTGAAGACTGTGTGAAGTTACTGTTTTGTGTCCACTTCCTTTAACATGACTAGGATCCATTTTCCCACCAAAAGACCTCTGATTAAAATACTATAGAGAAAACTGATAGGATAAACATACAATATACTATAGTTTAAGTAACCAAAAAAAAAAGGGGGGGGTATATGGTTAAATACAGAAGGACAATATCATATGTTCTGAAAGAGAAGAAAGAGAAAATACGCTTTCTTAAAATAGGAGCCCTTCTAGGGGATTTGCTAAGGAAGGACAGACATGTGCTAGACTGTCTTCTAGATAGAGGATTTTATTTTTTTTACGTTAAAAATTGTGGTAAAGTATATATAAGATAAGGCTTCCCTGGTGGTGCAGAGGTTAAATAAATTTTGCCATATAACCATTTTCAGTCACATAATCCAGTGGCATTAATCACATTGACAGTATTGTGAAGCCACATTGTCTGGGTAACTTTTGGTAATTATGTGCTTCCTCTTCAGTGTGTTATTTCTGCAGAGTCATTTTGATAAGTTTCATTTTTCTAGGAGGAATCTGTTTCCTGTGAGTTTTGAGCTTGATTGGCATACATTTATTCACAATGTCTTATATGTTTAATCTCTGCAGCATCTCTAACTGTGTTCTTTTGGCTTTTTAATTTTATTTTAGCCTTCTTTTTTATGAATTATCTTGTATAACTTTTTCATGTTTTCAAAGAATCACCTTTCTGCTTGATTGATGCTCTCTTTTTCCCCTAGTTCATCATATGATTCTTTCCTTCAACTTTTCCTTAACTTTGAGGTTTTTCCTCTAAATTCTTAAATTGAAAAGAGATTAACATCATTATTTTTCTAACATAAATATATAAAGCTGACTTTTCCCCCATAAAATCCACTTTAGCTACAATCTGCAAGTTTTGGTACTCACCACCGTCAATAGCCATAGTATTATGTATTTTCTAATTCCTAATTTAATTAACTATATCTTTTACCCATGAGTTATTCATGAGTATAATGTTCTCTAAATTTCAAATGCTAATGGATTTTTTTATTAGATTCAGCCATGTGGAACTGCTAACATTCAATCTTTTTATAAGCTATAAAGTAGCAGTTTCATATGGTTCAACATATAGTTTTCTTTTGTTATTAATATATAACTTAATTTCATTTGGTCAGACAACATTAGATTGTGAATTTTAAACCAAAGGTAACCACATTCACACTAAAGGTCCTTGTTTCTACCATTTTGTATTTTATTGGGGTTTTTTAAAATGTTATATGTACATGTGTAACCAGTAATTTTCAATAAAAGTCCTCCCTGAATACTGGAATGTTTTCTGATACGTGTTGCAGGCTGGCTTTCTGGGATGCAGACTCGGATGGAGTTTAGTTCTGGGATGTGTATTGGGGGTGCCCTTGGGGTCAACACTGTGGAATCAGGAGGGAAGAAACAGGGTAAAGCAGAGGGAAGGATCAGGCTGGATCACTGGCCAGACGACCTGAGCTCACCCCATGAGAGTTTGGAGTGATGCTGACCTTTCAGGGTTGTCCTGACACATTCAATGACCAGGCCTTTATACCTCCATCTGGATGGATCATTGCACTTAGGCTGCCCCCACAGGGGCTAGTGGTTTAAGGTTACCCACTGGCAGCACTAACAGCTGCTGGATAACAAGTCCTTGAAGGGAGGTCAGGACAGTATGTCTTCATGTTCTCCCTGGGCATGTATCACAGCTCCAGAGGTAGGTGATGAGGGTGTACTGTGGGGGAAACTCTTGATGACTGATGTTTAAGGCAAAATGATGACTCAGCGATTCTCCTCAATACCCTCTGGTCTGAGAAGGTCCATGTAGTAGAGAAATCCTCATTCTCCAGGGTCAGCCCAGTTGTCGCCTCTTCTAGGAAGTCACATTAAGATCAGTCATCATCCTAGGTAACTCAGATTTGTGTATTACTCTGAGCGCCTCTCATGTTAAACTGAACCATACTTGGTTAGTGTCCTGTTGTCACCATCTTGAGATACTTTATTTTTAAACAAGGGGCCTGTTCTTTCTGTTATGCATGTAGCCTGCCCTGAGTGTGACTGGTTACACGTGGTCTTTTTCTCATCTAGTATAGGGCACTTGAAACTGTGCCCTGTTCACTTTTTAATTATGTCTTCCAGCAGAGTATCTGTACATAGAGGGTGCTCAGCAAATGTTTGTTGAATGAATAAATGATAACCTAGAGCAAGCCTTCCTTCTCAATTTTATAATTTTGAGCTTTTAAGAGGTAGCCTGGGATAACAGAAAGCCCTGGTTTTGGAGTCAGTCACACTGATCTGTGGGTTCTTTCTCTACTACTCACTAGCACTGTGGGTGTGGGAAAGCAGTTACCACCCAAGGTGCCAGGACATTAGAATGGCACCATCCTTGACAAAATAGGCTCTGGACACTTACAGTCATGTAGTCTTAGTTACATGCTCGGGTAAGCATCTCAACCTCTGAATCTCAGCTTCTTTGTCTGAAAATTGAATATAGTTTCTGCTCTTGAACCATCGCTTTGGTTGGGATGATGGACGGACTAAGAGCATCCAAAGACCCAGGGTGGAATCACTGAACTTGGTTATTCTTATCACCAGAAGAGCATAACAAGATGGGTGTGGATGAAGGAGATTTGTAGATTGAAGAAAGTGTACTTGAGGAGGTTCACATCTGATGGCCTAAACCAAACTGTTCTTCCTGCACATGTAGTTAAAATGACACAAGCACACGGGGAGAAGCACAAACTCTGGAGTCAGGGACGAATACTGGCTCCTCTGGGCACTGATTTGCTATGGATTCAAGTTCTGCTACCTGGTAAATGTGGGCTCTTAAGGTTGGGAAATACACAAGAGAAGACTCTATACATGGACATCACCAGATGGTCAACACCGAAATCAGATTGATTATATTCTTCGCAGCCAAAGATGGAGAAGCTCTATACAGTCAGCAAAAACAAGAGCAGGAGATGACTGTGGCTCAGATCATGAACTCCTTATTGCCAAATTCAGACTTAACTTGAAGACAGTAGGGAAAACTACTAGACCATTCAGGTATGACCTAAATCAAATCCCTTATGATTAAACAGTGGAAGTGAGAAATAGATTTAAGGGACGAGATCTGATAGAGAGAGTGCCTGATGAACTATGGAATGAGGTTCGTGACATTGTACAGGAAACGGGGATCAAGACCATCCCCATGGAAAAGAAATGCAAAAAAGCAAAATGGCTGTCTGGGGAGGCCTTACAAATAGCTGTGAAAAGAAGAGAAGCGA
Source organism: Bos indicus (assembly GCF_029378745.1). NCBI lineage: Eukaryota > Metazoa > Chordata > Mammalia > Artiodactyla > Bovidae > Bos > Bos indicus. Next base: position 75,305,496 of record NC_091771.1, read on the forward strand.
AAAGCAAAGGAGAAAAGGAAAGATATAAGCATCTGAATGCAGAGTTCCAAAGAATAGCAAGAAGAGATAAGAAAGCCTTCTTCAGCGATCAATGCAAAGAAATAGAGGAAAACAACAGAATGGGAAAGACTAGGGATCTCTTCAAGAAAATTAGAGATACCAAAGGAACATTTCATGCAAAGATGGGCTTGATAAAGGACAGAAATGGTATGGACCTAACAGAAGCAGAAGATATTAAGAAGAGATGGCAAGAATACACAGAAGAACTGTACAAAAAAGATCTTCATGACCCAGATAATCACAATGGTGTGATCACTGGCCTAGAGCCAGACATCCTGGAATGTGAAGTCAAGTGGGCCTTAGAAAGCATCACTATAAACAAAGCTAGTGGAGGTGATGGAATTCCAGTTGAGCTATTCCAAATCCTGAAAGATGATGCTGTGAAAGTGCTGCACTCAATATGCCAGCAAATTTGGAAAACTCAGCAGTGGCCACAGGACTGGAAAAGGTCAGTTTTCATTCCAATCCCAAAGAAAGGCAATGCCAGAGAATGCTCAAACTACCACACAGTTGCACTCATCTCACACGCTAGTAAAATAATGCTCAAAATTCTCCAAGCCAGGCTTCAGCAATATGTGAACCGTGAACTTCCTGATGTTCAAGCTGGTTTTAGAAAAGGCAGAGGAACCAGAGATCAAATTGCCAATATCCGCTGGATCATGGACAAAGCAAGAGAGTTCCAGAAAAGCATCTATTTCTGCTTTATTGACTATGCCAAAGCCTTTGACTGTGTGGATCACAATAAACTGTGGAAAATTCTAAAAGAGATGGGAATACCAGACCACCTGATCTGCCTCTTGAGAAATTTGTATGCAGGTCAGGAAGCAGCAGTTAGAACTGGACATGGAACAACAGACTGGTTCCAAATAGGAAAAGGAGTTCATCAAGGCTGTATATTGTCACCTTGTTTATTTAACTTATATGCAGGGTACATCATGAGAAATGCTGGGATGGATGAAGCACAAGCTGGAATCAAGATTGCCGGGAGAAATATCAATAACCTCAGATATGCAGATGACACCACCCTTATGGCAGAAAGTGAAGAGGAACTCAAAAGCCTCTTGATGAAAGTGAAAGTGGAGAGTGAAAAAGTTGGCTTAAAGCTCAACGTTCAGAAAACGAAGATCATGGCATCTGGGCCCATCACTTCATGGGAAATAGATGGGGAAACAGTGGAAACAGTGTCAGACTTTATTTTTCTGGGCTCCAAAATCACTGCAGATGGTGACTGCAGCCATGAAATTAAAAGACGCTTACTCCTTGGAAGGAAAGTTATGGCCAAGCTAGATAGCATATTCAAAAGCAGAGACATTACTTTGCCAACAAAGGTTCGTCTAGTCAAGGCTATGGTTTTTCCTGTGGTCATGTATGGATGTGAGAGTTGGACTGTGAAGAAGGCTGAGCGCCGAAGTATTGATGCTTTTGAACTGTGGTGTTGGAGAAGACTCTTGAGAGTCCCTTGGACTGCAAGGAGATCCAACCAGTCCATTCTGAAGGAGATCAGCCCTGGGATTTCTTTGGAAGGAATGATGCTAAAGCTGAAACTCCAGTACTTTGGCCACCTCATGTGAAGAGTTGACTCATTGGAAAGGACTCTGATGCTGGGAGGGATTGGGGGCAAGAGGAGAAGGGGACGACAGAGGATGAGATGGCTGGATTGCATCACTGACTCGATGGACGTGAGTCTGAGTGAACTCTGGGAGCTGGTGATGGACAGGGAGGCCTGGAGTGCTGCGATTCATGGGGTTGCAAAGAGTCAAACACGACTGAGCGACTGATCTGATCTGATCTGATCTGAAGGTTGGGAAGCCCACTGTGGTTCAGTGTCTTTGAAAGTTGAGGTGGGGATAGTATGATTCACAGAGGGCTGCTGCAAAGATTAACTGTGACAGTGATCCTCACAGTGTGGACTGTGCACTAGTGCCAGTTCATGACCTGTTTGTAACCCAGTTAGAAGTAAGTACAGGAAATTCAAAAAAGCTAGAAACTCACGAACATCTGTGTTGCTGTGACATCCACCCTCAGGATGGGTGGGATCCTGAACACCCTGGGGACCAATGTGAGGGTTGCACAATGGGGGTAAGGGCCCATGGCTGAGCTGCACATTAGCCGTGCATAGTGGATCATTGATTAGGTAGCAATGGGCTGAAAATGTAAAGTTAGATAATCCCAGACATATAAGAAACAATGTGGGATATGTTCAATGCTTTTGAACAATGCTGTATATGGCATTAGCTGTCAATCAGTACTACCCTTTATAGCACTATCCACTTTATTAATTGTTACCATCGTATTGAACTTAAAATTAGAGCACACAGGCTTTCAAAAGGCCCTATTGTACATTATCAATATTTTCACTTCAGTTAAGTTCACTCAGTCATGTCCGATTCTTTGTGACCCCATGATCCACAGCACACCAGGCCTCCTTGTCCATCACCAGCTCCTGGAATTTACCCAAACCCATGTCCATTGAGTTGCTGATGCCATCCAACCATCTCATCCTCTGTCTTCCCCTTCTCCTCCTGTCCTCAATCTTTCCCAGCATCAGGGTCTTTTCCAGTGAGTCAGCTCTTTGCATCAGGTGGCCAAAGTATTGGAGTTTCAGCTTCTACATCAGTCCTTCCAATGAACAACCAGGACTGATCTTTAGGATGGACTAGTTGGACTTCTTTGCAGTCCAAGGGACTCTCAAGAGTCTTCTCCAACACCACACTTCAAAATCATCAATTCTTCGGCACTCAGCTTTCCTTATAGTCCAACTCTCACATCCATACATGACCATAGGAAAAACTATGCATAGCCTTGACTAGATGGACCTTTGTTTGCAAAGTGATGTCTCTGCTTTTGAATATGCTATCTAGGTTGGTCATAACTTGCCTTCCAAGGAGTAAGCGTCTTTTAATTCCATGGCTGCAATCACCATCTGTAGTGATTTTGGAGCCCAGAAAAATAAAGTCTGACACTGTTTCCACTGTTTTCCCATCTATTTCCCATGAAGTGGTGGGACCAGATACCATGATCTTCGTTTTCTGAATGTTGAGCTTTAAGCCAACTTTTTCACTCTCCTCTTTCACTTTCATCAAGAGGCTCTTTAGTTCTTCTTCACTTTCTGCCATAAGGGTGGTGTCATCTGCCTATATGAGGTTCTTGATATTTCTCCAGACAATCTTGATTCCAGCTTGAGCTTCCTCCAGCCCAGTGTTTCTCATGATGTACTCTGCATATAAGTTAAATAAGCGGGGTGACAATATACAGCCTTGACGTACTTTTTTTTTTTTTTCCTATTTGGAACCAGTCTGTTGTTCCATGTCCAGTCCTAACTGTTGCTTCCTGACCTGCATACACGTTTCTCAAAAGGCAGGTCAGGTGGTCTGGGATTCCCATCTCTTTCAGAATTTTCCACAGTTTATTGTGATCCACACAGTCAAAGGCTTTGGCATAGTAAATAAAGCAGAAATAGATGCTTTTCTGGAACTCTCTTGCTTTTTCAATGATCCAGAGGGTGTAGGCAATTTGATCTCTGGTTCCTCTACCTTTTCTAAAACCAGCTTGAACATCTGAAAGTTCATGGTTCATGTATTGTTGAAACCTAGCTTGGAGAATTTTGAGCATTACTTTACTAGTGTGTGAGATGAGTGCAATTGTGCAGTAGTTTGAGCATTCTTTGACATTGCCTTTCTTTTGGGTTGGAATGAAAACTGAACTTTTCCAGTCCTGTGGCCACTACTGAGTTTTCCAAATTTGGTGACATATTGAGTGCAGCACTTTCACAGCATCATCTTTTAGGATTTGATATAGCTTAGCTGGAATTCCATCACCTCAACTAGCTTTGTCCATAGTGATGCTTCCTAAGGTCCACTTGACTTCACATTCTAGGATGTCTGGCTCTAGGTGAGTGTGAGTGATCACACCATTGTGATTATAAGGGTCATGAATATCTTTTTTGTACAGTTATTCTGTGTATTCTTGCCACCTCTTCTTAATATCTTCTGTTTCTGTTAGGTCCATACCATTTCTGTCCTTTATTGAGCCCATCTTTGCATGAAGTGTTCCCTTGGGTTCTGTAATTTCCTTGTAATATCGCTAGTCTTTCCCATTCTATTGTTTTCCTCTATTTCTTTGCGTTGATCGCTGAGGAAGGCTTTCTTATCTCTCCTTGCTCTTCTTTGGAATTCTGCATTTAAATGTGTATATCTTTCCTTTTCTCCTTTCGTTTTCACTTCTCTTCTTTTCACAGCTATTTGCAAGGCCTCCTCAGGCAGCCATTTTGCTTTTTTGCATTTCTTTTTCTTGGGGATGGTCTTGATCCCTGTCTCCTGTACAATGTCATGAACCTCCATCCATAATTCATCAGGCACTCTGTCTATCAAATCTAGTCCCTTAAATCTATTTCTCACTTCCACTCTATAGTCATAAGTGATTTGATTTAGGTCCTCTCTGAGTGGTCTCGTGGTTTTCCCCACTTTCTTCAACTTAAGTCTGAATTTAGCAATAAGGAGTTCATGATGTGAGCCACAGTCAGCTCCCAGTCTTGTTTTTGCTGACTGTATAGAGCTTCTCCATCTTTGGCTGCAAAGAATACAATCAATCTGATTTTGGTGTTGACCATCTGGTGATGTGCATGTGTTGAGTCTTCTCTTGTGTTGTTGGAAGAGGGTGTTTGTTATGACCAGTGTGTTCTCTTGGCAAAATTCTATTAGCCTTTTCCTGCTTCATTCTGTACTCCAAGGCCAAATCTGCCTGTTACTCTAGGTGTTTCTTGACTTCCTACTTTTGCATTTCAGTCCCCTATAATAAAAGGACATCTTTTTTGGGTGTTAGTTCTAAAAGGTCTTGTAGGCCTTCATAAAACCATTCAACTTCAGCTTCTTCAGTATTACTGGTTGGGGCATAGACTTGGACTACCGTGATATTGAATGGTTTGCCTTGGAAATGAACAGAGATCATTCTGTCGTTTTTGAGATTGCATCCAAGTACTGCATTTTGGACTCTTTTGCTGACTATGATGACTACTCCATTTCTTCTAAGGGATTCCTGCCCACAGTAGTAGATATAATGGTCATTTGAGTTAAATTCACCCATTCCCATCCATCTTAGTTTGCTGATTCCTAGAATGTCGATGTTCACTCTTGCCATCTCCTGTTTGACCACTTCCAATTTGCCTTGATTCATGGACTTAACATTCCAGATTCCTCTGCAATATTGCTCTTTATAGCATTGAACCTTGTTTCTATCACAAGTCTCATCCTCAACTGGATGTTGTTTTTGCTTTGGCTCCATCCCTTCATTCTTTCTGGAGTTAATTCCCCACTAATCTCCAGTAGCATATTGGGCACCTACCGACCTGGGGAGTTCATCTTTCAGCTCCTATCTTTTTGCCTTTTTATACTGTTAATGGGGTTCTCAAGGCAAGAATACTGAAGTGGTTTGCCACTCCCTTCTCCAGTGGACCACATTCTGTCAGACCTCTCCACCATGACCCACCTGTCTTGGATGGCCCCACATGGCAAGGCTTAGTTTCATTGAGTTAGACAAGGCTGTGGTCTGCGTGATCAGATTTTTAATAGCATTAAAAAGTTAGAAATAAGTAAACTCCTGTTTAAGTTTAAAGTGTTTGTTTCAAGTCTAAAAACAATACTGTGCATGTATTTTTACCGATTCTATTCTTGAATCAACAGCATTGTCCTAAGTTTGAAGAAGGTCTCTGGAAGCACAACAGACCACTTTTAAACCTTCAGAGATTTTTAATATACAAGGTTTTAAGTGTAAGCTATTATTTTTTCTTTAAAAGTAGAAAGAATATGGATTAACTGAGTTTTTGTTTTTTAAACCTAATGTTCTAAGGAAAGTGTTTCTTTTCTTAAAAAAACTAGAACAGCAATATGTGTTGAAAACTGGGAGAAATATATATTTATTTGAATTTAGACCTAAAAAATAACATTACTAATAGGAATCACATGCCCCAGCCCTATGAGACCTTCATCTGTACTTCAGGCCCATCTGATTTGACTTAGGAGTCAAACTGGGATGTGTGGTTTTTTTTTTTTTTTTAAGAAGAACCAAGGTTAAGACTTAGGCACACTAAGAATGTTCTACAAGAAGTTTACATTGGATGGTTCTGACTGAATTCACTCTTTCACTCAGCAACCATGCTCACAAGTATCCATTCCAATAGGTGTAAGCCTTGGGTATTCCAAAACAGTGTTTGATCCAAAAGCTTATCATATTTAATTCTGGAGGACATTACATGAAAAACTTTTTTTTTTAGGTAATTTCCCCCTTTATTTTATTTATTTATTTTATTGGAGGCTAATTACTTTGCAATATTGAATTGGTTTTGCCATACATCAACATGAATCCGCCACGGGTGTACAAGTGTTCCCCGTCCTGAACCCCTCTCCCACCTCCTTCCCCATCCCTTCCCTCTGGGTCATCCCAGTGCACCAGCCCTGAGCACCCTGTGTTATGCATTGTACTTGGACTGGCGATTCGTTTCACATATGATGTTATACATGTTTCAATGCCATTCTCCCAAATCATCTCACCCTCACCCTCTCCCACAGAGTCCAAAAGACTGTTCTATACATCTGTCTCTTTTGTTGTCTTGCATACAGGGTTATCATTACCATCTTTCTAAATTCCATATATATGCATTCAGTTCAGTTCAGTTCAGTTGGTCAGTCGTGTCCGACTCTTTGCGACCCCCTGAATTGCAGCATGCCAGGCCTCCCTGTCCATCACCAACTCCCGGAGTTCACTCAGACTCACGTCCATCGAGTCAGTGATGTCATCCAGCCATCTCATCCTCTGTCGTCCCCTTCTCCTCCTGCCCCCAATCCCTCCCAGCATCAGAGTCTTTTCCAGTGACTCAACTCTTCGCATGAGGTGGCCAAAGTACACGAGTTTCAGCTTTAGCATCATTCCTTCCAAAGAAATCCCAGGGCTGATCTCCTTCAGAATGGACTGGTTGGATCTCCTTGCAGTTAGTATACTGTATTTGTGTTTTTCTTTCTGGCTTATTTTGCTCTGTATAATAGGAGGCTCCAGTTTTATCCACCTCATTAGAACTGATTCAAATGTATTCTTTTTTAATGGCTAAGTAATGGTCCATTGTGTATATGTACCACAGCTTTCTTATCCATTCATCTGAATTTTGCAGACTACCCAGACAAAAAATGAGTCTCTGAAATGGAGTTTATCTCACATTAGAAATGTCATAAGTAAATAATGATAAACAGAGGACTGATGGCTTTTAAATGCTACATTTTACAACACTAAAAATTTTAAAAATCCATGAGTTTATACTGATTTTTATAAGACATAAAATAGATAATAGGAAGGGAAAGCCCTTTTTTGCAGTAGAAGGTCAATTGACAAATGTAGACAGATTGACAGAAAAGTAGCCGCCATCCTTGTCATAAATAATTCAGACAAAATTCATCATTGTCTGAATGTAAGTGAAAGTTCGGGGGTTGGAGGAGTCAGCATTTTCATGGGCTCGAAGTATCTTCTCAGACTAATTCTTTAGGAAAGAATTATATTTTCAAAGTAGAAATATCTGGCAAGCACCTGGCTAAGCAAGTAACCAGAATAAATATTAATAGTGAACCTACTGACACCCTTGGCTTTTTTTCTTGTTCCTTTAAAAATTTAAGTATCATTGATTTACAATGTTGTGTTAATTTCGGCTCTACAGCAGTGATTCAGTTACACATACATACATTCTTTTAAGTTAAATAAGCAGGGTGACAATATGCAGGTCATACTCCTTTCCCAATTTTGACCCAGGCGGTTGTTCCATGTGCAGTTCTAACTGTTGCTTCTCCAGCCCACATACAGGTTTCTCAGGAGACAGGTAAGGTGGTCTGGGATTCCCATCTCTTTAAGTTTTCCAGTTGGTTGTGATCTACAGAGTCCAAGGCTTTAGCATAGTCAACGAAGCAGACGTTTTTCTAAGCAGAAACCATATGGCCCGCAAAGCCTGGAAATGTACTTCCTGGTCCTTTACAGGAAAACTCTGCCCACCCTGCCCCAGAGCTCTGCTGTTCTAAGCGAGGCCTGTGGACCAGCAGCAACGGCTGGCCTGGGAGGCCATTAGAACACGGAATCTTGTCTTTACCCCAGACCTACTGACTCAGAAGCTCCAGATTCCAGGTGAGTCCTGCTCACAGTACAGTTTGAGAAGCGCTAGTTTACAGGCCCTGCTCTATCATCCTGTGGTTGCACCCTCCCCAGGGGCAGACAGCCAGAGAGGACCAGGGGGTGTGGCCACCTGGAGCCCCGCCCCCTCCAGGCCATCCTCTCAGCACCTGGACCCTAGAACCCCTGCTCCCAGCCCCAGTGCAGGCCTCCCTCCTGGTGCCCATGTCCCAGCCCGATAGGTGGTCAAGATACAGCTGTTTATGGGTGGGGAGAGGGTGGCCTAAGCTTGGACTTGAAGGCTGGGGGCACTCTTTCTTGAGCAGCAGATTTTTCAGCGCACAGAGAGTGTCAGAGCCAGAGATGGGAAGAGCAGGGGGAGGGCTGGGGGCTGGGGCGGCCCCTCCCTCTGTTGTCCTGCCTTCTGGCTTGGAGCTCAGTGTCTAAAACCCCAGTCCACCAGGTTTTAATAGTTATGTAGGTGTACTTGACAGGTTTGTTTGATTGATTTATAACTTTTAAATATTTAAACATATAGTATGGACTTCATTTGCACTCTTGACCCAGGGCTCACAGATATGAGTGGCAGGTCTGCTAAATGTTTCTCAGCATGTGTTCAGAGGATCCCCCTGCATCAAAACCGACTGGATTTCTGGTTAAAAATTCAAATTCCCAGGCCCCACTTGTGTAACCCTCTGAATCAGATCTTTGGGGCTGGAGCCCAGTAACCTGCATTCTGACCCCTCCCCTGATGACTCTGATCCACAGCAGAGTCGTAGGAACACTTGTAATGAGGGAGGGGGGATGTAGAGGGGAGCTGCCATGAGTGATGGAGGTCTCAGATCAGAGGAAGGTGCTGACCACAAGCTCATACCTTTCTGCTTCTCTCATGATTCTTCTCACAACCTGGCCTGACTCCACCCCTGGGGAGTTGGCTGCAGGGAGAAGCTGCCAGAACAGGACAAGGGTGTCCTCCTGCAGACCGTAGGGCTTTCGGTGGGTGGGTGGGGTTACCCTGCAGAAGGAGGGATCCAAATCAGGGGCAATAGGAGCAAAGGGGCTGTGGGAGCCTGGAGGGACCATCCGGACCCAATGGGGGAGTCGGGCTGAAGGGCTGGGAAGATCTTTGGACAGGACAGAACTCCGGGTCCTGCCAGGACACGGGAGTAGCTAGAACAGACTGTGCGGTCCCACCTGCCTAGGCTCAGAGGCTGCATCTGTCAGTTAGGAGTCATATGATCTTGAGCAATTTCCTTAAGCTCTGTAGGCTTGTTTCCTTGTCTGTGAGATGGGGATCCTAACACCCTCTAGGCTTGTGTTACAGGTAAACATTGTAATTACGTAAAAACACACCTTTGCTATACAGGGCAGAATATACAGCAGGGCGGTTGCTGTTTACTGTGAAGCTTGTCACCTTACACCTCTGCACTTCTTGATACTTAATATCATAGGCTCTTGTCATTGGCTGTTAAGACCAATTTCCTCAGACCACAGGCACAGGAAGGCTCCAGTCACAGATACGTGTCAGACCCGCACTTGGCCACTGACCTAGAGCTCCCTGAGCTTCCCTGTCCGGAGCGACTCCTGAAGTTTCTGCCGAGCTGTTCCCTGGCTTCGGTTCCCAGGATTTCCCTCCCGGCAAACCACATCTTGGGAATCCTGCTCATGGGTTTGTGATGAGCCAAGGCTGGGCTTGTATGAAACCTCCAGGGGCAACTGTACCATACTGAAAATCACCACCAGAGGGCAGCAGACTCCACGAGTCCAGGTGAGGAGCGTGGAAAGGCCATGGACTGAGGGACCAGGAAAGCCTCACAGCAGGCAAGAGGGGCCGCTAGCATTGCCAAACCCTCATCCACCCCACCTTCCACACACAGAAAGGCACGCTTCTGCTCCTGCAGAATCACCTGATCCCTGTATATTCAGTTATGTCCTCCAGGTACAGTCCTTTATATCCTCATTATGGCAAAGGCCAGTGGTTTGTAAACTTGGCTGCAAATTCAAATCACCAGGCAAACTCTATAAAATCCCAGTGCTGAGGCCTCATCTCAGCTAAATCAGAATCTCAAGGAGGAAAGGCAGGAGTCAACACTTTGTATTAACGAAACCCTACAGGTGATTCCACCCTGCAGCCAACTGAGAACCACTGCTGGAGGCAAAAGATTTCATTTCTTCCCAAATGACAAATGCTTTCATTCACATCTCTGACAAAACATGGTCCATTGAAGAAGGGAATGGCAAACCACTTCAGTATTCTTGCCTTGAGAACTCCATGAACAGTATGAAAAGGCAAAAAGATAGGACACTAAAAGAATTCCCCAGATTGGTAGGTACCCAATATGCTACTGGAGAAGAACTGAGAAATAACTCCAGAAAGAATGAAGAGACAGAGCCAAACAGAAAACAATGCCCAGTTGTGGATGTGACTGGTGATGTAAGTAAAGTCTGATGTTGTAAAAAACAATATTGCATAGGAACCTGGAATGTTAGGTCCATGAATCAAGGTAAACTGGAAGTGATCAAACAGGAGACGGCAAGAGTGAACATCAACACTTTGGGATATCAGTGAACTAAAATAGACCGGAATGGGTGAATTTAATTCAGATGACCATTACTTCTACTACTGTGGGCAGGAATCCCTTATATGAAATGTAGTAGCCTTCATAGTCAACAAATGAGTCCTAAATGCAGGTACTTGGGCACAATCTCAAAAACAACAGCATGCTCTCGTTCCTTTCCAAGGGAAACCATTCAATATCACAGTAATCCAAGTCTATGCCCCAAGCACTAAAGCTGAAGTTAAGTGGTTCTATGAAGACCTAGAAGGCCTTCTAGATCTGACACCAAAAAAAGATGTCCTTTTCATCATAGGGGATTGGGATGCAAAAGTAGGAAGTCAAGAGATACCTGGAATAACAGGCAAATTTGGCCTTGGAGTACAAAAAGAAGCAGGGCAAAGGAAAACAGAGTTTTTCCCAGAGAACACACTGGTTATAGCAAACACCCTCTTCAAAGCAATACAAGAGACAACTCTACATATGGACATCATCAGATGGTCAATACTGAAATCAGATTGATTATATTCTTTTCAGCCAAAGACAAGAAGCTCCATACAGTGGGGAAAAAAATAAAAATAAAAAATAAAAAACCAAGACTGGGAGCTGACTGTGGTTCAGATCATGAACTCCTTATTGCAAAATTCAGACTTAAATTCATAAAAGTAGGGAAGACCACTATACCACTCAGGTATGACCTAAATCAAATCCCAATGACCTAATTCAAATACAGTAGAAGTAACAAATATATTCATGTGATTAGATCTGATAGACAGAGTGCCTGAAAAACTATGGATGGAAGTTCATGACATTGCACAGAAGGCCATGGTCAAAGTCACCCCCAAGAAGAAAAAATGCAAACAGACAAAATGGCTGTCTGAGGAGGCCTTACAAATAATTGTGAAAAGAAGAGGAGCTAAAGGCAAAGGAGAAAAGAAAAGATACACCCATCTGAATTCAGAGTTCCAAAGAAGAGCAAGGAGTGAAAAGAAAGCCTTCCTCAGTGATCAATGCAAAGAAATAGAGGAAAACAATAGATTGGGGAAGACTAGCGATCTCTTCAAGAACAGTAGAGATACCAAGGGAACATTTCAAGCAAAGAGGGACACAATAAAGGTCAGAAGAGTTATGGACTTAACAGAAGCAAAAGATATTAAGAAAAGGCGGCAAGAATACACAGAACTATGCAAAAAAGATCTTAATGACCTAGATAACCACAATGGTGTGATCACTCAGTTAGAGTCACACAACCTGGAATGTGATGTCAAGTGGACCTTAGGAAGCATCACTATGAACAAAACTAATGAAGGTGATGGAATTCTAGTTGCTGTATTTCATATCCTAAAGATGATGCTGTGAAAGTGCTGCATTCAAATGCCAGCAAATTTGGAAAGCTCAGCAGTGGCCACAGGACTGGAAAAGGTCAGTTTTCATTCCAATCCCTAAGAAAGGCAACGCCAAAGAATACTCAAACTACCACACAATTTGCACTCATCTCACACACTAGTAAAGTAATGCTCAAAATTCTCCAAGAGAGGTTTCATCAGTACATAAACTGAGAACTTCCAGATGTTCAAGCTGGCTTTAAAAAAGGTAGGGGAATGAGATATCAAATTGCCAACATCCATTGGATCATAGAAAAAGGAGGAGAGATCCAGAAAAAACATCTACTTTGGGTTTATTGACTATGCCAACGCATTTGACTGTGTGAATCACAACAAACTGCACAGAATTCTTCAAGAGATGGGAATACCAGACACCTGACCTGCCTCTTGAGAAACCTATATACAGATCAGAAGCAACAGTTAGAACTGGACATGAACCACAGACTTGTACCAAATTGGGAAAGGAGTACATCAAGGTTGTATATTGTCACCCTGCTTATTTATTTTATATGCAGAGTACATCATGCTAAATCCCAGGCTGGAAGAAGCACAAACTAGAATTAAGATTGTCAGGAGAAATATTAGTAACCTCAGATATGAAGGTGGTACCACGCTTATGGCAGAAAGTGAAGAACTAAAGAGCCTTTTGATGAAAGTGAAAGGAGAGTGAAAAAACTGGCTTGAAAATCAGCATTCAAAAAATGAAGATTGTGTCTTCTGGTCCCATCACTTCATGGCAGATAGATGGGGAAACAATGGAAACAGTGGCAGACTTTATTTTGGGGGGCTCCAAAATCACTGCAGATGGTGACTGCAGCCATGAAATTAAAAGACACTTGTTCCTTGGAAGAAAAGTTATGCCCTGCCTAGACAGTATATTAAAAATCAGAGACACTGCTTTACCAACAAAGGTCCATCTAGTCAAAGCTATGGTTTTTCCAGTAGTCATGTGTGGATGTGAGAGTCGGACTATAAAGAAAGCTGAGCGCTGAAGGATTGATGCCTTTGAACTGTAGTGTTAGAGAAGACTCTTGAGAGTCCCTTGGACTGCAAGGAGGTCCACCCAGTCCATCATAAAGGAAATCAGTCCTGAATATTCCTTGGAAGGACTGATGTGGAAGCTGAAACTCCAATACTTTGGCCACCTGATGTGAAGAACCAACTCATTTGAAAAGACCCTGATGCTGGGAAAGATTGAAGGCAGGAGTAGGGGTCAACAGAGGATGAGATGGCTGGATGGCATCACCGATTCTATGGACATGAGTTTGAGTAAGCTCTGGGAGTTGGGAATGGACTTGGAGGCCTGTTGTGCTGCAGTTCATGGGGTCACAAAGTGTCGGACACGACTGAGTGACTAAACTGAAAGGAGTTGATTATGTGAGGGGTTTTATTTATTTCTTGTAGTCTTTTATTTTATCTATGTCTTAGGTATATTCATTGTGGTTAAAATTTGGTGTTTCAAAAAGAACATAATTACATGGCCCCCTTATTAGGAGGACTGAGTATTATTACTTTTCCCTCCATATCTAGTCCCAGGCCTGCCCTAGTAGGTGCTGAGGAAGGTTGGATTTTAACTACTCAGTGAAAAACCCTGATGGGGCATGTAAGGAATTGGGGAAGGACTCCTTTAGGACAGAAGGTGGTGTCCGCAGGAGGAAGTGGGAGTGACTCTAGTCTGTCCAGAGGGACAGGCCTCCATCAGCTGAGTCCTGCCTCTTCTCCTGCTTCATCTCCAGACTTTCTCTCACTCTAGCCCGAGCTCCAACGTGTCTTAACTGTTTTAGTTTTTCAAATCCACTAACCTCTCCTTTGCTCTGGACTTTTGGGTTCATCCTTTTCTGCCAAGGAACCCCCCACCCCCACCCCCACCCCCTCATCTTTTATTGACTGACTCTTACTCATCTCTCAGGCCACAAGTGAGACATGGCTCTACCCAGCAGGACCCTTTCTCCCTGAAATGAACCCCCCTCTTCCCTGTCCCCCTCCTCTCCTGACTCCCCTGTGTTGGCTCCTTTCTCCTCTCCTTCAGCCTGGAAGAGTGGCAGCTGTGTCTCCTCCAGGGACCCCAGCACCTGTCTGGGAGCATGGGCACAGGAGGGCTCAGTATTCAGTGGCTGACTTTGAAAGCACCCAGGCGGTAGGTGAACAACTTTCCAAGTCTCAAATGTGTCCACTTGCTTCTCTTTTCCCCTTGGACTTAGGACTTGGTGGCTAATAAACTTCAGGTGTTTGGGGGAGGGTAAGGACACATGAATTATTTAAGCAGAAGACAGTTGGTGAGAGAAGGGAGAAAAGAACCGGGAAGTTCTGGAAGAGCATGGCCAAGAGCCAGTTGCTGTGATTCGCACAAAGCCTGTCCTGTGTGTGTGAAAGAGGCTCCCAGGATGAACATGCCATGGAGGTGTTCCCTGAGGGCTCACTCTGGCTGGTTCTCTGATAGGCTGAGGCTCTGAGGTCAAGGCTTTGAATGGAAATTCAACTCGAGGGAAACACGTGTTGTGTCTCTGTATAAACGGTTGCTACCCTAGCACCCCCAAACAAGCTGCTTAAATAGGGATGTCACACATTTTACAGTGTCCAAATCTCTCATCCACTCCCACGGAAGGAAGGACTGGTTATCCCTGAGACCTACCCTTCAACCTCTGAGAACTCTTCACTCCCTTTCCCCAGAAGAGCAGGGCTGAGGGTAGGAGAAGGCTTGTCGTGTCTCTATCCCCAGCCCCCTGACTGTTGAGTCAGCCCGTGACTGAGAGGTGGGGAGGAGGTGAGATGAATGAGTGTCCTCTGGTCCCACAGCCAGTGCTCCCCCCGCCCTGCCCCCAGCACCTCCACCCTTCCATTTCCTCTGCCCTTGGACTTGCCCTTGGATTTCCTCTCATATTCATGCAAGGTTTCCCAGAGTTCTATCTCAGAGCTGAAATCTTTCTTAAGCCATCTTCTTTGTTGTTTAAAAGCTTATTCCTTGATAGTTGAGTGACTTCACTCAGGAGGACAAGGGGAGAACTGGGAGTATGGAAAAGGCAGGAGGGTCTGAGGTGTTGATTAGTTTCTTATCTCACTTTTAAACGAGGGTGTGGGGCACTTAACACACAGCAAAGGCAAACGTCACAGCATTTTCACCAGAACCAGATCCCCTACAACTGTGACAGGGAGGAAAATTACCTTTGTTGGCCCCTGACCTCCATGTCAGCAGCAGCCCCTCCCAATATACTCCAGGTCTTTGGTCTGTTCTTATCTCTCCTCAAAGTGAAAGTAAAAGTATTAGTCACTCAGTCATGTCCTATTCTTTGTGACCCCATGGACTGTAGTCTGCCAGGCTTCTCTGTCCATGGATTCTCCAGGAAAGAATACTGGAGTGAGTAGTCATTACCTTTTCCAAGGGATCTTCTCAATCCCAGGGATGAAACCCAGGTCTCCCACATTGCAGGCAGATTCTTAACCATCTGAAACACAGGGAAACCCTCAAACTCATGTTTATTATCTGACTCCATTTGTTGGGTGGACAATTATCTCAGGAGCTTATTGCATAATAATGACAAAAGAAAAGGAGTGGTATCAAGATAAGACTTAAGCTCTTTATCCAGTGTTTCAAAGGGAAGAAATAAATCATTCCAGAAACTGCCCTCATGTAAAATTCCAAAGAAAAAGTGAAATAAAGTGAAAGTGGCTCAGTCATGTCTCGCTCTTTGAGACCCCATGGATATAGTCCATTGAATTCTCTAGGCCAGAGGACTGGAGTGGGTAGCCTTTCCCTTCTCCAGGGGATCTTCCCAACCCAGGATTGAACCCAGGTCTCCCGCATTGCAGGTGGCTTCTTTACCAACTGAGCCACCAGGGAAGCCCAAGTGCAGTATTAAACCAATGGCTTGTGATGATTTAGAAAAGGAAGCAGTCATAATTGGAACAAGCTCTAGGGTTCAATAAATAAAGGATTGTAATGCTGAATTAAATGCATATGCTTATAAAGGCTGATGGATCTGAAGAAAACTGTAGTGAAATCCTAGCATTAAGATTTTAGCAGACAGCTGTCAGTTTCTTAAGATGTTCTTGAGATATAGTAATGAGTATGAGTATATATATCCATCAGTTCAGTTCAGTTCAGTCATTCAGTCGTGTCCGACTTTTTGCGACCCTATGAATCGCAGCACGCCAGGGCTCCCTATCCATCATCAACTCCCAGAGTTTACTCAGACTCACGTCCATTGAGTCAGTGATGCCATCTAATCAGCCATCTAATCCTCTGTTGTCCCCTTATCTTTCTGCCCCCAATCCCTCCCAACATCAGAGTCTTTTCCAATGAGTCATCTTTGCATGAGGTGGCCAAAGTACTGGAGTTTCAGCCTTAGCAAAATTCCTTTAAAAGAAATCCCAGGGATGATCTCCTTCAGAATGTACTGGTTGGATCTCCTTGCAGTCCAAGGAACTCTCAAGAGTCTTCTCCAACACCACAGTTCAAAAGCATCAATTCTTCTGCACTCAGCTTTCTTCACAGTCCACCTCTTGCATCCATACATGACCATTGGAAAAACCATAGCCTTAACTAGATGGACCTTTGTTGGCAAAGTAATGTCTCTGCTTTTCAATATGCTATCTAGGTTGGTCATAACTTTTCTTGCAAGGAGTGTCTTTTAATTTCATGGCTGCATTCACCATCTACAGTGATTTTGGAGCCCCCCCCAAAATAAAGTCTGATACTGTTTTCACTATTTCCCCATATATTTCCCATGAAGTGATGGGACCAGATGTCATGATCTTCATTTTCTGAATGTTGAGCTTTAAGCCAACTTTTTCACTCTCCTCTTTCATTTTCGTCAAGAGGCTTTGTAGTTCCTCTTCACTCTCTGCCATAAGGGTGGTGTCATATGCATATCTGAGGTCATTGATGTTTCTCCTGGCAATCTTGATTCCAGCATGTGCTTCTTCCAGCCCAGCGTTTCTCATGATGTACCCTGCATGGAAGTTAAATAAGCAGGGTGACAATATACAGCCTTGATGCACTCCTTTTCCTATTTGGAACCAGTCTGTTGTTCCATGTCCAGTTCTAACTGTTGCTTCCTGACCTGCATACAGGTTTCTCAAGAGGCAGGTCAGGTGGCCTGGTATTCCCATCTTTTTCAGAGTTTCCCACAGTTTATTGTGATCCACACAGTCAAAGGCTTTGGCATAGTCAATAAAGCAGAAATAGATGTTTTTCTGGAACTCTCTTGCTTTTTTGATGATCCAGCAGATGTTGGCAATTTGATCTCTGGTTCCTCTGCCTTTCCTAAAACCAGCTTGAACATCTGAAAATTCACAGTTCACGTATTGCTGAAGCCTGGCTTGGAGAATTTTGAGCATTACTTTACTAGCATGTGCGATGAGCGCAATTGTGTGGTAGTTTGAGCATTCTTTGGCGTTGCCTTTCTTTGGGATTGGAATGAAAACTGACCTTTTCCAGTCGTGTGGCCACTGCTGAGTTTTCCAAACTTGCTGGCATATTGAGAGCAGCATTTTCACAGCATCATCTTTCAGGATTTGAAAGACCTCAACTGGATTTCCATAACCTCCACCAGCTTTGTTCGTAGTGATGCTTCCTAAGGCCCACTTGACTTCACATTCTAGGATGTCTGGCTCTAGGTGAGTGATCACACCATCGTGATTATCTGGGTCATGAAGATCTTTTTTGTACAGTTCTTCTGTGTATTCCTGCCACCTCTTCTTAATATCTTCTGCTTCTGTTAGGTCCATTCTATTTCTGTCCTTTATCAAGCCCATCTTTGCATGAAATGTTCCCTTGGTATTTCTAATTTTCTTGAAGAGATCTCTAGTCTTTCCCATTCTGTTGTTTTCCTCTATTTCTTTGCATTGATCACTGAAGAAGGCTTTCTTATCTCTTCTTGCTATTCTTTGGAACTCTGCATTCAGATGCTTATATCTTTTCTTTACTCCTTTGCTTTTCACTTCTATTCTATTCACAGCTATTTGTAAGGCCTACTCAGACAGCCATTTTGCTTTTTTGCATTTCTTTTCCATGGGGATGGTCTAGATCCCTGTCTTCTGTACATGTCACGAACCTCCATCCATAGTTCATCAGGCACTCTCTCTATCAGATCTAGTCCCTTAAATCTATTTCTCACTTCCACTGTATAATCATAAGGGATTTGATTTAGGTCATACCTGAATGGTCTAGTGGTTTTCCCTACTTTCTTCAATTTAATTCTGAATTTGGCAATAAGGAGTTCATGATCTGAGCCACAGTCAGCTCCTGGTCTTGTTTTTGTTGACTGTATAGAGCTTCTCCATCTTTTGTTGCAAAGAATATAATCAATCTGATTTCAATGTTGACCCTCTGGTGATATCCATGTGTAGAGTCTTCTCTTGTGTTGTTGGAAGAGGGTGTTTGCTATGACCAGTGCATTTTCTTGGCAAAACGCTATTAGTCTTTACCCTGCTTCATTCCGTATTCCAAGGCCAAATTTGCCTGTTACTCTAGGTGTTTCTTGACTTCCTACTTTTGCATTCCAGTCCCCTATAATGAAAAGGACATCTTTTTTGGGTGTTAGTTCTAAAAGGTCTTGTAGGTCTTCATAGAACCGTTCAACTTCAGCTTCTTTAGCATTACTGGTTGGGGCATAGACTTGGATTACTGTGATATTGAATAGTTTGCCTTGGAAATGGATAGAGATCATTCTGTCGTTTTTGAGATTGCATCCATGTACTGCATTACGGACTCTTATTGACCATGATGGCTACTCCATTTCTTCTAAGGGATTCCTGCCTGCAGTAGTAGATATAATGTTCATCTGAGTTAAATTCACCCATTCCAGTCCATTTTAGTTCACTGATTCCTAAAATGTCAACATTCACTCTTGCCATCTCCTGTTTGACCACTTCCATTTTGCCTTGATTCATGGACCTGACATTCGAGTTTCCTATTATTGCTCTTTACAGCACTGGACCTTGCTTCTATCACCAGTCACATCCACAGCTGGGTATTGGTTTTGCTTTGGCTCCATCCCTTCATTCTTTTTGGAGTTAGTTCTCCACTGATCTCCAGTAGCATATTGGGCACCTACTGACCTGGGGAGTTCCTCTTTCAGTATCCTATCATTTTGCCTTTTCATACTGTTCATGGGGTTCTCAAGGCAAGAATACTGAAGCAGTTTGCCATTCCCTTCTCCAGTGGACTACATTCTGTCAGCCCTCTCCACCACCACCTGCCTGTCTTGGGTGGCCCCACGGGCATGGCTTAATTTCATTGAGTTAGACAAGACTGTATTCCTAGTGTGATTAGATTGACTAGTTTTCTGTGATTATGGTTTCAGTGTGTCTGCCCTCTGATGCCCTCTTGCAATACCTACTGTCTTACTTGGGTTTCTCTTACCTTGGACGAGAGGTATCTTTTCACCACCACCCCTTCTGACCTTGAACGTGGAATAGCTCCCCTAGGACCTCCTGTGTCTGTGGAGCCACTGCTCCTTGGTTTTGGGTTAGCTCCTCTCAGCCATCGCCCCTGTGCTTGGACTTGGTAGCTCCTCTCGGCTGTTCCTGCACAGTCACAGCCTGGCACTCTCGGCTGCTGCCCCTGACCTCGGATGTGGGGTAACTCCTCTTGGCCACCGCTCCTCAGGCATGGGGTCCTCCCAGCTTCTGCCCCTGACCTTGGACGTGGGGTTGCTCCTCCCGGCCACCGCCCCTGACCTCGGATGTGTGGTAGCTCTTCTCAGCTGTGCTATGTGCGCCTTCACAGCTGCCCGCGCTACACACATATATTGATGTTAAGGTGATTAGTAAAGGGATATGGTACTGTGTTTATCTTTCTCAAGTGTTTAGCTCTTAGAAATGTGTACTGGAGTATCAGTTGGTAAAATTATATGTATCTTGGAGTCGTGCTAAATACTGGTGGCACTGTGGCAAAAGAGGAGAGTTTGATGAAATGAAATGGACAACATGAATAATTGTTGAAGCTTGTTTCATGGAAGTTCATTGTGCTATTCTACTTTTGGACATTTTTGAAATTTTCCATAATAAAAAGTTCAAATACCTACTTCCCATGATAGGATATGAACAAATAAGAACTAAGGACAGGGTCTTTGATCAGGTGAATTCCTAGTGTTTTAGGGTTGGGAACTCACCATTCCTCATGATACTTCCTTAACAGGTGGGCACAGTATAGAGAATTATTATTCATGATGTAAAAAGAAACCTGTAGGTGGGTCAAAAAGCAATAGTTAGAACCAGATGTGGAACTAATTGGTTCAAAGTTGGCAAAGGAGTACAGCAAGGCTGTATATTGTCACCCTGCTTATTTATCTTCTATGCAGAGTACATCATGTGAAATGCCTGGCTGGATGGATCACAAGTTGGAATCAAGATTTCCAACAGAAGTATCAACAACCTCAGGTATGTGGATGATACAACTCTAAGAGCAGAAAGTGAAGAGGAAATAAAGAGCCTCTTGATTGAAAGAGTAGAGTGAAAAAGCTGGCTTGAAACTCAACATGAAATAAAACTAAGATTATGGTATATGATCCCATCATTTCATGGCAAATAGAAAAGGAAAAAGTGAAAGCAGTAACAGATTTTCTTTTCTTGGGCTCCAAAATCAACGCAGAGAGTGACTGCAGTTACGAAATTAAAATACATTTGCTCCTTGGTAGAAAAAGTGTCACAAAGCTAGATAGTGTATTAAAAAGCAGACATTACATTGCCAACAAAGGTGCATATAGTCAAAGCTCTGGGTTTTCCCATAGTCGTGTATCTATGTGAGAGTTGGAGCATAAAGAAGGCTGAGGGCCAAAGAACTGATGCTTTCAAATTATGGTCTGAAGAAGAATCTTGAGAGAGTCACTTGGATAGCAAGGATATCAAGCCAGTCAATCCTAAAGGAAATCAACCCTGTATATTCATTGGAAGGATTGTTCCTGGCCAATACTTTGGCCACCTGATGTGAAGAGCTGTCTCATTGGAAAAGACCCTGATGCTGGGAAAGACTGAAGGCAAAAGGAGAAGGGGGTGGTAGGGGATGAGATGGTTAAATAGCTTCACTGACTAAATGTATATGAATTTGAGCAAACTCCAGGAGACAGTGGAGGACAGAGGAGTCTGGTGTGCTACAGTTCATGAGGTCGCAAAGAGTTGGACATGACTAAGTGACTGAATAAGAACAAGAAAAACCAAGGGAATGAGGACACAACTATATTTTAAAAGAACATGGTTGCATCTGCAGACAGATGTTCTAAGGTTTGCTACCAGTTCCTGAGCAAGTTCATTCCAGAGCACTCTCTCCATTGCCCTCACATCTCAGTTTGCTCTCCAGACCTTTACACTACCCTCATTCAAAAATAAGCCTGGGACGAGTTCCCTGGTGGTACAGTGAATAAGAATTCACCTGCCAATGCAGGGGACACAGGTTCGATCCTGTGGAACATCCAACCCTGTGTGCCCCAACTATTGAGTGCCCATGCTGCAGCTACTGAAGCCTGCATGCCTAGAGCCTGTGCTCCACAACAGGGGAAATCACCACAATGAGAAGCTCACACACCACAATGAAGAGTAGCCCCTGCTCTCCTCAACCAAAGAAAGACGCATAAAAGCAACAAAGACCAAAAGACCAGCACAGCCAAAAATAAGTAAACGAACAATCCTGGGAATAACCAACCTTATTTCTTTCTCTCTCTTTTTGGTTTTTAATGTCACACTGTGTGGCAGATAGGACCTTAGTTCCCTGACCAGGGAAAATAAGATTAAACCTGTACCTCCTGCATTGGGAGAATATAGTCTTATTAACAACTGGGTCACCAGGGAAGTCCCTTTTGTTGTTTTTTAACTTTTGGGGGTTTTTGCCCTGCCTTGCTGATTTTCAATCAGTTCCTTGATCAAACTTTGGCCCTACATGAGCAATCAATTCCTTGATCAGACTTTGACACTATATGAGTGTTGCATCAACAAACTACAACAGGGTGAAAGAGAAACTTACATTCCACATACTAACCTTTTGCCACCCAACTATGAGTATCCCCAACACAAGACCAGACTCTTTCTTCAGAGCAAGTGGAATGCTGAAGGAGGGAAGCAGAGAGAGGATTGAGAACTGGATCATCGTGATGGGTCTGTCCCCCCAAGTACTGCTGAGTTCATCTCCCGGTCTCTGCAGTCCCATCTGCTCATCTCAGGTCCACCTCCACCACTCAAGCCCGGTGAGGAGTATTTCTCTCCCAGAAGACAGAGGAAACCCTGCATTCACTCCAGCCCAGTGCTTCTCAACCAGGTTTCCCAGAGGATATCTCTCTAACAATGTCTGGGCACATTTTTGGTTGTCACGACTGAGGGATAGGTGACTACTGCATCCAGTGGATAGAGGTCGGGGACGCTGTGACACACCCTGCAATGTCAGGTCCCCTCACCAACAAAGACTTGTCTGGTCCAAATGTCAACCCTGCTAAGGTTAAGAAAGTCTGCTCCAGTCGCTCTGTAAAACCTGAAATGCATAACCATGCTCTTTCTTTAAAGAGAACATCAGATGTCACCCCATTATTTAAAACTTTTCAACAGTTTCCCACTCTTGGTACAAAGATTAAAAACAAAGAAGAAACTCCTTAGCTCCTTCAACTTGCATGACCTGGCACTCACCTCCCTTCTTTTCTTATATTACTTGCACTAACCAACCTAACCTTATTCCTGTTTTTCTAGAAACTGTCAAACTTCCTCCTACCTCATAGGCACATGTTATTCTCTCTTATAAGTCAATTTCCACCCTCTCACTAGCCTCTCCCCCTTTTCCCTGCTCACTGCTGCCTTCTAATCATTTAGGAGACCTCAGCTTGGAGGTGACTCCATCACAGACTCCCTCCCTGACCACCGAGCTATCAGCAGCCTGAGATGAGAGGCCACGTGGGGAGAGAAACCAGGCCACCCCAGGACCTCTGGCCATCCCAGCTCAGCCCACAGTGGAAGTGAGGCCCATCTGGACACTCAGTGCCAGCGGGGCCCCCGGTTGTGTGCAGGCCTGTGAGTGAGCCCAGGAGACCAGCAATAGCCTTGCCTCATCAGCCCTCACAGCTGTACTGAGTAATGAATAAGGGATCACAGCTTTAGGCTACTGATGTCTCAGGTGGTTGATGTAGTGACAGACAGCAGATTCATTCTCCCTGGTGTTCCTGACTATGCAGTAAGGAGAACTCCCTGCTACTGTGGGGAATACCCCCCTCACCTCCTGCTCTGTCCCCTTCCAAGGACTGCTGATACTGTGTGGAATTCTCCCTTTACCTCCTGCTCTGTTGTGTTCACTGGACTGTTCTCAGGACCTGAGTTTCTGAGTCACAGTCCACTTGACAGGATGACACTCTCTCCGCAGTAGATCAGTGAGTGGAAGTGGGGAGACTGTTCCCCTTTCCCATGTCACAATCCTGTCCCATCAGCCTCCCTGGAACTGCAAGTCCTGCACTGGGCAGGAATTGTCTCAGTTAACTCAACAACCAGAATACATTTAAAATATCTACTTCAGTAAGCAGGGAAATAGCTTAAGTTTTTCCAATAGTCTTTCCCCATATTCTAAAGGGAAAATCACTTAAAGAACTGAGCCTTTAGGCTTCCCTTGTGGCTCAGATGGTAGAGAATCTGCCTGCTATGTGGGAGACCCAGGTTTGACCCCTGAGTTGGGGAAGCTCCCCTGGAAAAGGAAATGGCAACCCACTCCAGTATTCTTGTCTGGAAAATCCCACAGACAGAGGAGCTTGGCAGGCTACAGTACGCGGGGTCACAAAGTTGGACAGGACTGAACAACTACACGTTCTTTCTTTTGGGGAAAATCCCCAGGGCAACACCATCCCTCTTGAACCTTTTTTTTTTTAATTGAGGGCCCCTTTCTGCTCTCTTCACATGAATCTGTACCTGCCTCCTGAAGGAGATACATCCTCATAGGAAAATCTCGTCCTTATGAAGGTCTCATCACTTGAGTCAGGCTCCATTCCCTGGCTAGTCACCAAATCTCGAGTTTAAATCCTCAGATTAGCATGACAGGGTATTTCCTGGGGCTCAGGTCAGGAAGAGTGGGGAAGTCTGAAGGAGAAAACTGTCTGAGGCTCTTGGCTTCTGGGTCTAGTGTGAGCCTGGGTCTCCCAGACAACGGATTTCCCTCAAGAATCCCACTCTGAGAGGTTCCCGCATTTCTGATTCTTTATGTCTTTAACCTGATAGGACTGGAAGGTCTATAAGTATCACCTGGCTTCTATCAGGAGGGGAGGCACGTTTCCAAGAGTAAACATCACTTTTAAAGGGAATGATGCAGACTACATGGGTATTAAGTAATAGTTTTCTAAACTAGTCTGCTGCTTCTCCTTTATCTAGGTTTCTTGGAGAATTACATTCTGTTATTGGGCAGAAGAGGGTTGGATTTCTTCCTAGTCTGTTACCCACCCTCCCACGTCAGACCCCAAGAAGTGTCCTTTGCCAGGTTTGGCTTGTTCCAATAGAACTTGCTCTGGAGCACATGCTCTCCCCTAAAAGCCCTCCACGGGGCTGCTGCTTGTGGCTCATGTGAGCGGAGAGGGTTGCGGTTCTCACTGGGTGGGCTCAGCTGTGTAGCTGTGCGCCCAGATCACAGGGCCAGGTGCATCATTTCTGTACACGGCCCCCTGGCCGCCATCTTCAATTACAGCACCCTAAGCAGCATCTTTCCACATGGCCCTCGGAGCTGAGGTGTCAGCGCAGCCATTTCTTCCCAGGAACCTGGTCTAAGTGGCTGGGAATGTGAGGCCTCTGCAGGAGGTGACCTGTGAGCAAGTGAAAGTCAACTCAGCACAAAGGGAAAGAAAAAAGGTTAAATTTTTATTTTGTGACCCAGATTCTACTTTTTGTTGTTTAGTTGCTCAGTCGTGTCCAACTCTTTTGTGAGCCCATAAACTGTAGCCTACCATGCTCCTCTGTCCTTGGGATTTCCTGGGCAAGAATACTGGAGTGGTTTGTCATTTCCTTCTTCAGTGTATCTTCCTGAACAGGGATCAAACCCGTATATCCTGTGTCTCCTGCATTGGTAGGCAGGTACTTTACCACTGAGCCACCTGGGAAGACCCAGAGTCTACTTTTACACCAGGGAATTGATGGGCTTTTCTAGTGACTGCTTTATCAGCGCCCACTCTCCTGGAATATTAAGGGCACTGCCTCACCTTTAATGACGGCTTCCTTTGTTTCCTGTGGTGATCACCCTGATGAAAAGAAAGAAATCAATGTGTTTCCTAAACCTGAAGAAAGGTAGTCATATAATCAATTTTGTTTGTTTTGTAGCTTTCTTACCCATAACGTAACTCCCTCTTGGCAGGGGCTTGATGTTGCTCCTGAAATGAGTGGAAGTCCTTGGTGTCCATCAGTTGAGGAAGACAACTGAGTATTGTTTAAATAGGGAAGGGAAGGGCCTAGGCATCAGGGTGCAAAAGAACCAGGTCTGAGCTCCTGAGAAAAGGGCTAAGATAGCCCCTTCACTATGGAAACAGTGTATCTATGCTCACAGCCTTGTCTAACTCAATGAAACTATCAGCCATGCAGTGTAGGGACACCCAAGACAGATGGGTCATGCTGGAGAGTTCTGACAAAATATGGTCCACTGGAGAAGGGAATGGCAAACCACTTCAGTATTCTTGCCTTGAATACATGAGCCCCATTTACAGTATGAAAAGGCAAAAATATAAGACACTGAAAGTTGAACTCCCCAGGTCCGTAGGTGCCCAATATGCTACTGGAGATCAGTGGAGAAATAACACCAGAAAGAATGAAGGGATGGAGCCAAAGCAAAAACAACACCCAGTTGTGGATGTGACTGGTGATGGAAGCAAAGTCTGATGCTGTAAAGAGCAATATTACATAGGATCCTGGAATGTTAAGTCTGTGAATCAAGGCAAAATGGAAGTGGTCAAACAGGAGATGGCAAGAATGAACGTCAGCATGTTAGGAATGAGCAAACTAATATGGACTGCAATGGGTGAATTTAACTCAGATGACCATTATATCTACTACTGTGAGCAAGAATCCCTTAGAAGAAATGGAGTAGCCATCACAGTCAACAAAAGAGTCAGAGATGAAGTGCTTGGATGCAATCTCAAAAACAACAGAGTGATCTCTGTTCATTTCCAAGGCAAACCATTCAATATCACTGTAATCCAAGCTTATGCCCTGGCCAGTAATGCTGAAGAAGCTGAAGTTGAACAGTTCTAGGAAAACCTGCAAGACTTTCTAGAACTAACACCAAAAAAAAGATGTCATTTTCATTTTAGGGTACAGAAATGCAAAAGTAGGAAGTCAAGAAACACCTGGAGTTACAGGCAAATTTGGCCTTGGAATACAGAATGAAGCAGGGCAAATGCTAATAGAGTTTTGCCAAGGAAACACACTGGCCATAGCAAACACCCTCTTCCAATAAAACAGGAGAAGACTGTACACATGGACATCACCAGATGGTCAGCATCAAAATCAGATTGATTATATTCTTTGCAACCAAAGATGGAGAAGCATTATACAGTGAGCAAAAACAAGACCGGGAGCTGACTGTGGCTTAGATCATGGATTCCTTATTTGAAAATTCAGTCTTAAATTGAAGAAAGTAGGGAAAACCAGTAGACCTTTGAGGTATGACCTAAATCATATCCCTTATGATTATTCGGTGGAAGTGAGAAATAGATTTAAGGGACTAGATCTGATAGAGTGCTGGATGAACTATGGATGGAGGTTCGTGAAATTGTACAGGAGACAGGGTTCAAGACCATCGCCAAGAAAAAGAAGTGCAAAAATGTAAAATGGCTGTCTGAGGAGGCTGTACAAATATCTGTGAAATGAAGAGAAGTGAAAAGCAAAGGTGAAAAGGATTTTCATTTGAATGCAGAGTCCCAAAGAATAGCAAAGAGAGATAAGAAAGCTTTGTTAGTAATCAATGCAAAGAAATACAGGAAAACAGTAAAATGGGAAAGACTAGAGATCTTTTCAAGAAAATTAGAAATACCAAGGGAACATTTCATACAAAGATGGGTACCATAAAGGACAGGAATGGAAGGACCTAACAGAAGCAGAGGACATTAAGAAGAGGTGGCAAGAATACACAGAGGAACTGTACAAAAAAGCTCTTCACAACCCAGATAATCACGATGGATGTGATCACTCACCTAGCGCCAGACATCCTGGAATGTGAAGTCAAGTGGGCCTTAGGAAACATCACTATGAACAAAGCTAGTGGAGGTGATGGAATTCCAGTTGAGCTATTTCAAATCCTAAAAGATGATGCTGTGAAAATGCTGCACTCAACATGCCAGCAAATTTAGAAAACTCAGCAGTGGCCACAGGATTGGAAAAGGTCAGTTTTCATTCCAATCCCAAAGAAAGGCAATGCCAAAGAATGCTCAAACCACTGCACAACTGCAATCATCTCATACACTGGTAAATTAATGCTCAAACTTCTCCAATCCAGGCTTCAGCAGTACGTGAACTGTGAACTTCCAGATGTTCAAGCTGGTTTTAGAAAAGGCAGAGGAACCAGAGATCAAATTGCCAACATCTGCTGGATCATCAAAAAGGCAAGAAAGTTCCAGAAAAACATCTATTTCTGCTTTATTGACTATGCCGAAGCCTTTGACTCTGTGGATCACAGTAAACAGTGGGAAACTCGGAAAGAGATGGGAATACCAGACCACCTGACCTGCCTCTTGAGAAACCTGTATGCAGGTCAGGAAGCAACAGTTAGAACTGGACATGGACCAACAGACTGGTTCCACATAGGAAAAGGAGTATGTCAAGGCTGTATATTGTCACCCTGCTTATTTAACTCATATGCAGAGTGCATCATTAGAAATGCTGGGCTGGAAGAAGCACAAGCTGGAATTAAGCTTTCCGGGAGAAAGATCAATAACCTCAGATATGCAGATGACACCACCATATGGCAGAAAGTGAAGAAGAATTAAAGAGCCTCTTGATAAAGTGAAAGAAGAGAGTGAAAAAGTTGGCTTAAAACTCAACATTCAGAAAACTAAGATCATGGCATCCAGTCCCATCACTTCAAGGCAAATAGATGGGGAAACAGTGTCAGACTTTATTTTTGGGGGCTTCAAAATCACTGCAGATGGTGACTGTAGCCCTGAAATTAAAAGACGCCTACTCCTTGGGAAAAAATTTATGACCAACCTAGACAGCATATTAAAAATTGGAGACATTACTTTGTCCACAAAGGTCCATCTAGTCAAGGCTATGATTTTTCCAGTAGTCATGTATGGATGTGAGAAGTGGACTATAATGCCAAAGAACTGACACTTTTGAACTATGATGTTGAAGAAGACTCTAGAGAGTCCCTTGGATTGCAAGGAGATCAAACCAATCCATCCTAAAGGAAAT
Source organism: Bos indicus (assembly GCF_029378745.1). NCBI lineage: Eukaryota > Metazoa > Chordata > Mammalia > Artiodactyla > Bovidae > Bos > Bos indicus. The sequence continues at coordinate 75,333,982 of NC_091771.1, forward strand.
TAGTCCTGAATATGCATTGAAAGGACTTATGTTGAAGCTGAAACTCCAACAATTGTCCACCTGATGCGAAGAGATGACTCAATTGAAAATACCGTGATGCTGGGAAAGATTGAAGGCAGGAGGAGAAGGGGTCAACAGAGGATGAGATGGTTGTATGGCATTACTGACTCCATGGACATGAGTTTGAGTAAACTCCGGGGTTTGGTGATGGACAAGGAGGTCTGGCGTTTAACAGTCCATCTTTTAACAAAGATTCAGACATGACTGAGCAACTGAACTGAATGCTTTTGAGATAGGAAGAAGGGGGCACAGTTGTTAAGAGAATGAGGAGGGGGCACAGGTCAGTTCAGTTCAGTCTCTCAGTCTTGTCCTACTCTTTGCAACCCCATGAATCACAGCACGCCAGGCCTCCCTGTCCATCATCATCTCCTGTAGTTCACTCAAACTCATGTCCACCGTGTAGGTGATGCCATCCAGCCATCTTATCCTCTGTTGTCTCCTTTTCCTCATGCCCCAAATCCTTCCCAGCATCAGAGTCTTTTCTAATGAGTCAACTCTTCGCATGAGGTGGCCAAAGTACTGGAGTTTCAGCTTTAGCATCATTCCTTCCAAATAACACCTAGGGCTGATCTCCTTTAGAATGGACTGATTGGATCTCCTTGCAGTCCAAGGGACTCTCAAGAGTCTTCTCCAACACCACAGTTCAAAAGCATCAATTCTTTGGCGCTCAGCTTTCTTCACAGTCCAACTCTCACATCCATACATGACCACTGGAAAAATCATAGCCTTGACTAGACGAACCTTTATTGGCAAAGTAATGTCTCTGCTTTTGAATATGCTATCTAGGTTGGTCATAACTTTCCTTCCAAGGAGTAAGTGTCTTTTAATTTCATGGCTGCAATCACCATCAGTGATTTTGGAGCCCCGCAAAATAAAGTCTGACACTGTTTCCACTGTTTCCCCATCTATTTCCCATGAAATGATGGGACCAGATGCCATGATCTTCGTTTTCTGAATGTTGAGCTTTAAGCCAACTTTTTCACTCTCCTCTTTCACTTTCATCAAGAGGCTTTGTAGTTTCTCTTCACTTTCTGCCATAAGGGTGGTGTCATCTGCATATCTGAGCTGATTGATATTTCTTCTGGCAATCTTGATTCCAGCTTGTGCTTCTTCCAGCCCAGTGTTTCTCATGATGTACTCTGCATAGAAGTTAAATAAGCAGGGTGACAATATACAGCCTTGACGTACTCCTTTTCCTATTTGGAACCAGTCTATTGGTCCATGTCCAGTTCTAACTGTTGCTTCCTGACCTGCATACAGGTTTCTCAAGAGGCAGGTCAGGTGGTCTGGTATTCCCATCTCTTTCTGAGTTTCCCACAGTTTATTGTGATCCACAGAGTCAAAGGCTTTGGCATAGTCAATAAAGCAGAAATAGATGCTTTTCTGGAACTCTCTCTTGCTTTTTTGATGATCCAGCAGATGTTGGCAATTTGATTTCTGGTTCCTCTGCCTTTTCTAAAACCAGCTTGAACATCTGGAAGTTCATGGTTCATGTATTGCTGAAGCCTGGATTGGAGAATTTTGAGCATTAATTTACCAGTGTATGAGATGATTGCAGTTGTGCAGTGGTTTGAGTATTCTTTGGCATTGCCTTTCTTTGGGATTGGAATGAAAACTGACCTTTTCCAGTCCTGTGGCCACTGCTGAGTTTTCTAAATTTGCTGGCATGTTGAGTGCAGCATTTTCACAGCATCATCTTTTAGGATTTGAAATAGCTCAACTGGAATTCCATCACCTCCACTAGCTTTGTTCATAGTGATGCTTCCTAAGGCCCACTTGACTTCACATTCCAGGATGTCTGGCTCTAGGTGAGTGATCACACCATCGTGATTATCTGGGTTGTGAAGAGCTTTTTTGTACAGTTCCTCTGTGTATTCTTGCCACCTCTTCTTAATATCTTCTGCTTCTGTTAGGTCCATACCATTTCTGTCCTTTATTGTACCCATCTTTGTATGAAATGTTCCCTTGGTATTTCTAATTTTCTTGAAAAGATCTCTAATCTTTCCCATTCTATTGTTTTCCTCTATTTCCTTGCATCGATGGCTGAGGGAGGCTTTCTTATCTCTCCTTGCTATTCTTTGCAATTCGGCATTCAAATGGGTATATCTTTCCTTTTCTCCTTTGTTTTTCACTTCTCTTCATTTCACAGCTATTTGTAAGGCCTCCTGAGACAGCCATTTTTGTCTTTTTTTAAAAACTATATTTGGAGGCTAATTACTCTACAATATTGGAGTGTTTTTCTGGGTGATGGTCTTGATCCCTGTCTCCTGTACAATATCATGAACCTCTGTTCTTAGGTCAGGCATCCTGCCTATCAGGTCTAGTCCCTTAAATCTATTTCTCACTTCCACTGTATAATCATAAGGGATTTGATCTAGGTCATACCTGAATGATCTAGTGGTTTTCCCCACTTTCTTCAATTTACGTCTGAATTGGGCAGTAAGGTGTTCATGATCTGAGCCACAGTCTGCTCCTGGGCCTGTTTTTGCCGAGTGTATAGAACTCAATTTGAAGGAAGGATGTAGCTGGTTCTCATCCACTCCCCAGTTGGAAGACACATATTTCATCTCCCTCTATGGCATTCTCTCACTCTGGCTGTAGACTCCATAAGCCTGTTGTCTCCCTCTTTCTGAATTTTTCAGACTCCAAGTGGGAAATTGGGGTTTTTTACTTCACTCATAACACAGGTTTATGGCATGGGAGTCTCCTCTACAAAGCTGATAATGCTGCTGGCTTCTAGCAGGAGGTAAGGCATGAGCCATACTTGAAGGGGTTTCTATCATATCCTGTGTCCCCTCTACTTTGGGTTGGTCATCACTGGGGACAGGCCTCTCCAGCTTTCTGCCTCTCATTCCCAGACCTTTACTCGCCTCTGACTTAGGTTTTGATCTCTCTTCTGTGGAGGAAGTCTTGGTTGGCTGTTTTCTTGCCAACCGTGCTCTTTATAACCAGCTAAGGTTATACCTTAGCTATAACCTCAAGAATTCCATGTTCATTCCTTTTACACAAGCATTCACACCGCAGCAAGGGACAGTCAATTTAATACTCTGGTAAAATAGTTTGCTGTAATAGTTTCTACTTATTGATTTTCTCTTCTGTGCTATGAACTGCAGTAAGCACTTTCACATCAACAATAACTCCATGAAATTGATATTACTTTTCAGTACGCAATTTACAGATGAGAAATTTCATTTAGAGAATATAATTATCAACTGGAGTTTGGAAGAGTGCCCCTTTTAGGAGGTGGCCTCTCTTATTTGTCTGATAAATCTGCTGGGAACCTAAGAGTTTCCAGTTTTTGGAGGAATCAGGTAGAAAGAAAAGACATGTTTTAATTATACTTACAAAGGTCTAATTTTCCAAATTGTTTTTTGTTGTTGTTGTTTTTTAAATAAATTTATTTATTTTAATTAGAGGTTAATTACTTTACAATATTGTATTGGTTTTGCCATACATCAACATGAATCTGCCACAGGTATATACGTGTTCCCTATCCTTAACCCCCCTCCCTCATCCCTCCCCGTACCATCCCTCTGGGTTGTCTCAGTGCACAAGCCCCAAGCAACCAGTACCATGCATTGAACTTGGACTGGCAATTCATTTCATATATGATATTATACATGTTTCAATGCCTTTCTCCCAAATCACCCCACCCTCTCCCTCCCCCACAGAGTCCAAAAGACTGTTCTATACATCTGTGTCTCTTTTGCTGTCTCGCATACAGGGTTATCGTTACCATCTTTCTAAATTCCATTTATATGTGTTAGTATACTGTATTGGTGTTTTTCTGTCTGGCTTACTTCACTCAGTATAATAGGCTCCAGTTTCATCCACCTCATTAGAACTGATTCAAATGTATTCTTTTTAATGGCTGAGTAATACTCCATTGTGTATATGTACCACAGCTTTCTTATCCATTCATCTGCTGATGGACATCTAGGTTGCTTCCATGTCCTGGCTATTATAAACTGTGCTGTGATGAACATTGGGGTACACATGTCTCTTTCAATTCTGGTTTCCTTGGTGTGTATGCCCAGAAGTGGGATTTCTGGGTCATAAGGCAGTTCTATTTCCAGTTTTTTAAGGAATCTCCACACTGTTCTCCATAGTGGCTGTACTAGTTTGCATTCCCACCAACAGTGTAAGAGGGTTCCCTTTAAGTCATCATTATCTTGAAAGGAAGGGTTTCCTTATATCTGGAAAATGCTAGCTAAAACCAGTAATATTTTAGACAAAAGTCATAAAAATCATAAACATATTCACAAGTTCACTCAGCAACTAGTCCTTTTTGTTAACACTTTTATGAATCCATCAGACTTTCTGTTAGAATCACATAATTCCTTACAAAGTTTAGCAGCAAGGTCTGAAATTTATCAGAAACCTGTATTTGTCAAAAGTCCTTCCTATGAATCTTCCTGAAGATGAAGCACTTTGTAATACTGAGTACAAAAATAAGAATCTGTAAATGATAGAAGATCTTTCCATAATTGTGCATGCTATACAAGTTAATAAACTGTATTTCTCTTGTTCATCTGTCTTATATCGTTTGAATCTCTAAGGCCCCAGCCAGAGAGCCTAGAAGAGTAAAAGAAATTTTCCTCTCCCCTACACCGTAAAATATACATAATGTAAAATGAACCATTTCCACCATTTTTTTAAGTGTACTGCTCTATGGCGTTAGTTATATTCACATTGTTGTGAATCCATCTCTAGAACGTCTACATCTTCCCTTTAGATTTTATTAGGTTTGTCATAGCTTTCCTTCCAAAGAGCAAGTGTCTCTTAACATCATGACTGCAGTCACTGTCTGCAGGGATTTTGGAACCCAAGAAAATAAAATCACACTGCTTCTACTTTTTCCCCATCTATTTGCCATGAAATGATGGGACCAGACACCACGATCTTAGCTTTTTGATTGTTGAGCATTAAGCCAGAGTTTTCACTCTTGTCTTTCACCCTCATCAAGAGCCTCTTTAGTTACTCTTTGCTTTGTGCATCTACAGTGGTATCATCATCAGTTCAGTTCAGTTGCTCAGTCGTGTGTGACTCTTTGTGACCCCATGGACTGCAGCACACTAGGCTTCAACTGCATATCTGAAATTATTGATATTTCTCCTGGCAATCTTGATTCCAGTTTGTGCTTTATCTAGTCTGGCACCTTGCATGATGCTCTGCATATGAGTTAAATAAGCAGGGTGACATTATACAGCCTTGTCATACTCCTTTCCCAATTTTTGTTTGTCTGAAGAAGTATTCATTTTTCCTTTACTTTTGAAAATCATTTCACAAACTATAGAATTCTAAATTGGTGGTTTTTTTGTTTTCTCTCAACATTTAAAACTTTTTCACTCTACTCTCTCCTTGTTTTGAATGGTTTCTGAGTAGAATTGGATACAATTCTTATCTTTATTCCTTTATAGACAAAATGTTTTTCTTTAATTTGAAAATAATAAGCATAGTTGTAGGGTTTTTTCTTCTTTTCTGTTACACTGCTGTTTATTTCTAGCATCTCTTCTTTGTTCCTTCTTAGAATCTACATCTTTCTGATTCTATTGCCCATCTATTTTTGCATGCTGTATACTTTATCCTTTAGAGCCCTTGGTATATTAATCATGTTATTGTCATTGTTGTTTAGTCACTCAGTCATGTTCAACTCATTTGTGACCCCATGGACTGTAGCCCACCAGGCTTCTCTGTCTATAGGATTTCCCAGGGAAGAATACTAGAGTGGATTGCCAATTTCTTCTCCAGGGGATCTTCCTGACCAAGGGATTGAACCCAGGTCTCCTGCATTGGCAGGCAGATTCTTTACCACTGAGTCACTGGGGAAGCCAGAGTTGCTTTTATTTTTTTATTTTTAATTTTAATTGGAGGCTAATTACTCTACAATATTGTAGTTGTTTTGACATACATTGACATGAATCAGCCATGGGTGTACATGTGTTCCCCATCCTGAACTCCCCTCCTAACTCCCTCCCCATCCCATCCCTCTGGGTCATCCCAGTGCATCAGCCCTGAGCATCCTATCTCATGCATTGAACCTGGACTGGCGATCTATTTCACATATGATAATATACATGTTTCAGTGCTATTCTCTCAAATCATCCCACCCTCGCCTTCTCCCACTGAGTCCAAAAGACTGTTCTATACATCTGTGTCTCTTTTGCTATCTCGCTTTTAGGGTTATCATTACCATCTTTCTAAATTCCATATATATACGTTAGTATGCTGTATTGGTGTTTTTCTTTCTGGCTTACTTCTGGTCTGATGTTTCCAACATCCCTGCTATGTCTGGTTCCGATGATGCTTTGTCTCTTCAAAAAAAATTTTTTTTTCTTTTGCCTTTGCTGTGCCTTGTAACTTTTTCTTGAAATGTAGACATGATGTCCTGGATTAAAGGCACTGCTATAAGTGGGTTTTAGTAATGAGGAGGTGAGGTGTGAGGGCAGGCAGATCCCATGATTATGTCTCAGCTCCTCAGTGAGCCTCTTCCTCTGGACTGTAAACCTCACAAGTGTTTCTCATTTTTCTCTCCCCCACCCCTCCTCTTATATGGACAGAATAACTCAAGCCAGCTGGAACTGGGTATTCCCTTCCCCAGGTCAGTTGTCTCAGTTAATACTCTAGAGGATTAGACTCTAGTACTAGTTTTCCCCTGGGAAAGGCCTTCTTCAGAAGACTGAGTGTTCTGATTATTTCAAATTGGCTCCTCCCCATCCCCCACTCCCAGCAGGAAGGCTGAGGGGACTTTCCCTGGTATTTCCTGTAGGATCCCAGTGAAACTCCTGGAGGTAAGGTTCACAGTATTTTGAGTCCCTTCATTAGCAGGTCCCCCTGGGGTTTTTACTCTCAGATTGTTCACACGGAGCCTCCAGCAGTTTTTCAGTTATGGCTCTGGTTTCCTCTCCAAGCGCAGGCTCCCATGGTGGTTTCACCCTGAGAAGCCTCAACTTCCTCTTTTCACCTGTGGGCCTCCCCAGTCTTGGGGGTGGCAGTTTGCCTCCTCTGACAGATGCAAAAGGAAGTCTCCCTTTCCTTTTTTAATCTACACTCACCTAAGTTATCTTATCCAATACCAAGGACTGTTTTTCATTTTTTTACATTTTTGGTTTTTTTAGTTTTTTTTATTTTTGCTCCCAGGTTTATAGAAGACTGACTCCTTGGTTTTCATGTTTTGGCTGTTTCTCATCTGAGTAGCCTTCTTGACTACCCAATTAAAATCAGGGCTTGTCAGCCATCTCCACCTAGTCTCACTTCTTGTTCTTCATCAGTTCAGATTAGTCACTCAGTCGTGTCCGACTCTTTGTGACCCCATGAATCGCAGCACACCAGGCTTCCCTGTCCATCACCAACTTCCGGAGTTTACCCAAACTCATGTCCATTGAGTCGGTGATGCCATTCAACCATCTCATCCTCTGTTGTCTCCTTCTCCCCCTGCCCTCAATCTTTCCCAGCATCAGGGTTTTTTCCAATGAGTCAGCACTTCTGATACTATCTTGTTCATTCATTAACTTGTTTACTGTCTATCTCCTATGAATTCAATGTAAACACTGTGAGAAGATAAACCTTACATGTTTTGTAAGCCATTGATTCTTAGTTCTTTGAAGGGTATGTGATGTGTGATAGATGTTCAAAAGCACTTATTTAAAAATAATTCCTAATTTATTTAATCATGTTGCTGTTGCTAAACTTGGAAGTTAGGGTGTTTCTAAATTCTATTATAACTTAATAATAATCATTGCTCTGAGAAACATTTGTATATAAATAAAGTTGTGCATAAACAATTTTCTCTAAGTGACTTTTTTGCCTTCATCATCTTGTAGGTAAACATCCTATTGGGTAAAAGAAGGTGAACAATTTAAGGCTTTTAATAAATATTGTCAAATTATTAACTGAAAAGGCTATTCTAATTTATAGTTTACCAATAGTAGATTACAGTGCCTATCACACTTTTAATTAGCGTGGGATGGGCTGGATAAAGCACAAGCTAGAATCAAGATTGCCGGGAGAAATAGAGTAATGTCAGATATGCAGATGATCTTATGACAGAAAGTGAAGAAGAACTAAAGAGCCTCTTGATGAAAGTGAAAGAGGAGAGTGAAAAAGTTGGCTTAAAGCTCAACATTCAGAAAACTAAGATCATGGCATCCAGTTCCATCACTTCATGGAAAATAGATGGGGAAACTGGAAACAGTGGCTGACTTTATTTTGCTATGCTAAGTCACTTCAGTCGTGTCTGACTCTGTGCGACCCCATAGACGGCAGCCCACCAGGCTCCCCCGTCCCTGGGATTCTCCAGGCAAGAACACTGGAGTGGGTTGCCATTTCCTTCTCCAATGCATGAAAGTGAAAGTGAAATTGAAGTCGCTCAGTCGTGTCCAACTCTCAGTGGCCCCATGGACTGCAGCCTAGCAGGCTCCTCCATCCATGGGATTTTCCAGGCAAGAGTCCTGGAGTGGGGTGTCATTGCCTTCTTTATTTTGGGGGGCTCCAAAATCACTTCAGATGGTGACTACAGCCTTGAAATTAAAAGACACTTACTCCTTGAAAGGAAAGTTATGACCAAACTAGACAGTATATTAAAAATCAGAGACATTACTTTGCCAACAAATGTCCATCTACTAAAGGCTATGGTTTTTCCAGTAGTCATGTATGGATGTGAGAGTTGGACTATAAAGAAAGCTGAGCACTGAAGAACTGATGCTTTTGAACTGTGATATTTGAAAAGACTCTTGAATTCCCTTGTACCTCAAGGAGATCCAACCAGTCCATCCTAAAGGAGATCAGTCCTGAGTGTTCATTGGAAGGATTGATGTTGAAGCTGAAGCTCCAACACTTTGGCCACCTGATGTGAAGAACTGACTCATTTGAAAATACCCTGATCCTGGGAAAGATTGCAGGTGGGAGAAGGGGACAACAGAGGATGAGATGGTTGGATGGCATCAGCAACTCAGTGGACATGAGTTTGGGTAAACTCTGGGAGTTGGCGAGGGACAGGGAGGCTTGGCATGTTGCAGTCCATGGTGTCGCAAAGAGTTGGACACGACTGAGCAACTGAACTGAACTAATTCTGTTTTTTTTTTAAAATTTTATTTTATTTTTAAACTTTACATAATTGTATTAGTTAGTTCTGTTTTTTAAAAAGTATTGCTAATTTAATAGGTGAGAATGAATATATTTGTATGTTTATATTATCTTATTGCAGATGGTGATTGCAGCCATGAAATTAAAAGACGCTTACTCCTTGGAAGGAAAGTTATGACCAACTTAGACAGCATATTATAAAGCAGAGACATTACACTGCCAACAAAGGTCCATCTAGTCAAGACTATGGTTTTTCCAGTGGTCATGTATGGATGTGAGAGTTGGACGGTAAAGAAAGCTGAGTGCCGAAGAATTGATGCTTTTGAACTTTCGTATTGGAGAAGACTCTTGAGAGTCCCTTGGACTGCAAGGAGATCCAACCAGTCCATCCTAAAGGAGATCAGTCCTGGGTCTTCATTGGAAGGACTGATGTTGAAGCTGAAACTCCAATACTTTGGCTACCTCACGTGAAGAGTTGACTCATTAGAAAAGACCCTAATGCTGGGAAGGATTGGGGGTGGGATGAGAAGGGGATGACAGAGGATGAGATGGCTGGATGGCATCACTGACTTGATGGACATGGGTTTGGATAGACTCCGGGAGTTGGTGATAGGACAGGGAGGCCTGGCATGCTGCGATTCATGGGGTCTCAAAGAGTTGGACACGACTGAGCTACTGAACTGATTATCTTATTATTTGTATTACTTTGCTGTAATTTTCTTTTTACTTACTCTTTTTCTAGATTGTGAGCCTAATGAAAACAGGGATTTCATCTTTTTAGGTATATTCTTTTCTGCTGCTGCTACTGCTGCTAAGTTGCGTCAGTCGTGTCCGACTCTGTGCGACCCCATAGATGGCAGTCCACCAGGCTCCCCTGTCCCTGGGATTCTCCAGGCAAGAACACTGGAGTGGGTTGCCATCTCCTCCTCCAATGCATGAAAGTGAAAAGTGAAAGTGAAGTCGCTCAGTCGTATCCGACTCTTAGCGACCCCATGGACTGCAGCCTACCAGGCTCCTCCACCCATGGGATTTTCCAGGCAAGAGTACTGGAGTGGGGTGCCATTGCCTTCTCCAAGGACACCTTTATCAACTCTTAGCAGTTTCTGGACACTTATCTAAATAATGAACTAGTTTTCCAAAAGGCTGGAATCAAAATAACTGAAAATCCCATTTTTATTATGATATCTTAATGTGGTTTAGTCAGTCAGTCGTTCTCTTTTGTGACCCCATGGACTGTAGCCTGTCAGGCCTCTCGGCCCATGGGATTTCCCAGGCAAGAATACTGGAGTGAGTTGCTGTTTCCTTCTCCAGGGGATTTTCCCGACCCAGGTATCAAACCTGAGTCTACTGCTTGGCAAGCAGATTCTTTACCACTGAGCCCCCAGAGAAGTCATTGGCCCACATTGAGCAGTTTTGCTTCAGTTTTTACACCAGGGCTCTATATGATAGTGTAACGATGCAGATATGACTGAGGGCCAGTGGGAAGTAACACAGGTAACACATTACTAATAACAAAGTTCTGAAATGTGTGTGTGGCTTCTTTTCATGAATTAGATCACATTCAAGATTTGAATACTAACATGATACTTATTTACTTTCTTAAGTGGGAGAGAAATTTGTGGTGTTAAATTCTGTCCATTTGTTATAGCAGTGCTGTCCACAGAAATATATAGTGAGCCACATCTATAAATTTAAATTTGCAATAACCATGTGAAAAAGTTAAAAGGGACAAGTGAAAGTAATATTAGTAAGACCTTTTTGAAACTATGTGTCAAAAATACATCAGCATGTAATAAACAGGAAAAAATCATTGAGACAAAAAAGAGTTTTATGCTATCTTTGAAATCTGTGGTGTATTGTACAGTTAAAGCACACCTCAATTTGGACCAGATGCATTTAAAGTCCTCAAAATCATTATGTGAATAGTGTTACTGTATTTGACAACCCAGGGTTTATAATATTAATAAGGATTTTCATGGGTTCAATGGAGTGAATGTAGTTTTCATAATTGGAAGCATGTTCCTCATAGGTGTCATAGTTTGGGTTCCCCCAGTAGCAGACTGTGAGGCAAACATTTGCATGAAAGTGGTTTATTTGAGAAGTGATCCTAGGAAAACACATGTATGGAGTGGATAAGTGAGACAATAAAGGGAAGGAAACCAATAAAGTGTGTGTTATCAAGAAAGTTACTGCTTTTGCAACTGGGTTCCTTCCCTCAGAGTTATCCTGGGAGACAGAATTATTCCAGCTGACAGGCAAGGGCACTGGGGCATTTATCTACCCACTCCCCATCCATCACTGGTTAAGGGCTGAATCCAAGGTTTTTTACTTGCTTTGCATATGGCCCCAGTGTGGTTCCATAGCTAGAAAGAGGCCCTAAGTGGAGAATTGCAGATAAGCAGTGAGCTCCTTGGTCCTGGAGAAGAATCAGAGGACACGAGCTAGAAAGTAACAGCTTCTGCTCCAGCAGGTCACACCATCCAAGGAGGGATCCTGTTAGCCTCAAGAGCCCTAAGGACTTGATGTCACTGAGACTCTGCTTTATACCAATCCTCCTGTTCACTTATGTATCCCTAGTTCCTGGAATAGTAGGTGTTCAATAAATAGTTGTTGACTGTATGGCTTTCCCTGAGTACCTGCTTCACTCTTTCAGGCTCTCCATGTAAATAAATGGGGCACATGGTTACCAATCATGTGTCATGTCCTTAAAACTCCCTCATCAGAAAGGAAAGAGAGGTGTTCTCTTTCTAGCTCCAGCAAAAAAGAAAACAGAAATTACCCCCCGCTCAACATTCTCAAGGAAGAAATCCAGTTGGTCTGGTTAGCCATGAGGTTATCTGTGGGCCAAGGCCTTTGCATATTGACATGGCATATTATGATTGGCTAGATTTCAGTTGGGTGCCCAGCCCTGAGTTTACAGAGGTAGATATATTTATAGAAGGAGGAGTGATAGAGAGATTGTCACCATATTCAGAGCTATGGATACCCACAGGATTATGTTTAAATTGTGAATCCCATTTGTCCTGTATGTCTTGATAGAAAAATGCTTGAGGACCAACCAGCCCTGTCCCACCCGAGCCATTTTAGTTCTGTTGTTAAACCTGCTGCAGATTTAACACAGCTTTGACCATATGTCAGAGATCCTATAGACCAGTGGTCTCCAACCTTTTTGGCACTAGGGACCAGTTTCATGAAAGACAGTTTTTCCATGGACCAGGGAGGGTGGGATGGTTTTGAGATGATTCAAGCTCATTACATTTACTGTGTACTTACTTCTTTTATTATTATGTTGTGACTATATAATGAAATAATTATACAACTCACCATACTGCAGAATCAGTGGGAGCCCTGAGCTTGTTTTTCTGCAACTAGATAGTCTCATTTTGGGGTGATGGGAGAGACTGACACCTGAAGTGTGCTGTTTATGTCCAATCTACTCTGCAATCACATTTTGGTTGCTGTCACTGCAGAAAACCCTGCTTCCCAAAGAATATGGAAGCAGACTTTTCAGTGCTTTGTGGCAATCTCAGGATATTCTGTCTTTAATCTAGAACATATAGAGATTTGAAATTGTCTCAAACATACTTTTTAGATCATCATCATTTACAATCTCAAGAAGGTGATCCTCTCTTACAACAGATAAAGTCGATTCACCTGGCTTATTTGCAAATGGATCACAGATCCATTCCTTTCCAGTTCAAGACTGTTTCGTGGTTGGGAAGTAATGCTCAAACTCTTTCGAAAGCTGAAATAGGTGATCACACACCAGCCAGGATGAAGAAGGCCCTGGCTCAGTCTCTTTCAAAATCTCTGTTAATATTTGAAACATGTCAAAACCCCAGTGTTCACTTGTTACCTCCATAATTCCAGTTTGGCATTCAATGCAGCCACTTTATCTGCTGACTTAAACACAGTTGTCCTTCTCCCCCAAAGTGATAGATAGATTGAGTTCATTCAGCAGGTTGAGTATGTCACACAGGTAAGCAAGGTTTGCAATCCCTTCTGTGTCACTGAAAGGTGCTGCCAGAAATATCTGGAGCATCTCTTGTACGTCAAAAACTCTGGCCAGTGATCTACCTTTGAAAGTCTTCTCACTTTTTTGTGCATAAGAAATGTGTGTGCTTTGCATCCATCTCCTCACAGAACTGTATGAGCAGATGGGAGCTAAGGGCATGCACTGTGATGTAGTTGATCATTTAGTCACACCCTGCAAACATTGTTAAGTTCAGGTGACACTTTTCAGCTAGCCAGCATTTCTCTATGGATAACAGTGTATATTGACTCACATTTAAAAGCGATCTCTTTGAGTCAACTAGTGAAACAAGAAAGCCATCCAGTCATGGCAACCACTGTGTGCACAGACCAACACAAAATGACCAATTCAGTTTTCCTGATATGTAATTTCAAAGACTTAAATAGTTCTGTAGTTGTGGTATTGGTTGGCAACAAAAGTGCCCACAACGTATCCTCATGCACATCCTCCTGAAAATATAGCTCATAGAAGCAAGCATTGTTGTCTTTTTGTCAACATCAGTAGACTTGTTCAGTTGGATTGCATACCACGGTGACTCATTAATCTTTCCTACAATTGTATCTCAATATCCTCTGCTGTTTCACCAATTCATCTAGCTATGCTGCTACTGTTAAGTCGCTTCAGTCGTGTCTGACTCTGTGCGACCCCGTAGATGGCAGCCCACCAGGCTCTGCTGTCCCTGGGATTCTCCAGGCAAGAACACTGGAGTGGGTTGCCATTTCCTCCTCCAATGCATGAAAGTGAAAAGTGAAAGTGAAGTCACTCAGTCATGACCGACTCTTAGCGACCCCATGGACTGCAGCCCACCAGGCTCCTCCGTCCATGGGATTTTCCAGGCAAGAGTACTGGAGTGGGGTGCCATTGCCTTCTCCGTCATCTAGCTATGGTACTAGCCAAAAGAGGGAACGGTGCTACCTTTTGAACTTCAGCCTCTCCTAAAAGTTCATGAAAGTTGTCCTTAGCAACAGGCAGGATTGACTCTTCAGTAAGAGTGAAGGACTTTTTAACTTTAGCAATGATGTTCACCACTAAGAATGATGCTCTCAGTGCAGACACATTTGATGAAGTTGTGACCATCACTAATTGCTTCTGTTCTTTGTGTTCACATATTTCCTTTTGAAAAACTCCAAAGGCTTGTCTTTCAATGCAGGGTGCTTGTTTTCCATGTGAAAACAGTTGTGACGGTTTGGTGGCTTCATTGCATAACTGGTTGCAAATATATGTGTTGCACTTAACCTGTAATTGAAGTAGAACTCTTGATATTTTATCTTAATTGAAGTTTTCTTTTGTTGGCAGTCTTAGACTCTTCTGCTGTCTCATCATTGGGTCTCTCCCCCTTATCAAAGAAGCTCTGACTCTGTTTTTTACTCATTTTGGCTAAAGTTAGCTTGTGGGCTTACCTAAACTGTGACAGAGACAAGTATGCAGTGCAGGAAAGAGGCACTGATGGAAGTAATGGGCAGGCCTTGTGCACAGTAAAATTAGTGTCAGATTCTGCCTTAAAGCCTATCACGAGATGCAGCTGTGCAATTGAAGTACCAACTCATGTGCTACTGTACGGCCTGCGAACAGATGCAGCTTGTCACTTGCCACTCATTGAAAGGGTCTTGATATGAGTCTGCAAGCAACTGGCTTATTACAGACCCTCTGCTGTCAACCTCTCTGCTAATGATAATCGTACTTGCAGATGCTCCCCAGTGCTAGCGTCATCACTTCAGCTCCACCTCAGATCATAATGTATTAGATTCTCACAAGGAGTGCTCAACCTAGATCCCTCACGTGAGCAGTTCACAGTAGGGTTCATGCTTCTATGAGAATCTAATGCTGCTGCTAATCTGACAAGAGGTAGAGATCAGATGGCAATGTGAGTGATGACAAGTGGCTCTAAATACCCATTAAGCTTCTCTTCCTCGCCCATTGCTCACCTCTTGCTCTGTGGCCAGGGGTTGGGAACTCCTGCTGTAGACCATATAATAATTTATAGTTTGCACAGATACAGATTTCCCCTATGATCCCTTAGATTTATTTGGAAATGAATCATCAAGTCCAACAAGATTTAATTTCTCCTTAGATGTTGTATTGTCAATGGCTGGCTTCATTAACTCAGCATAATATATTCAATGTTCATCCATGTTGTGGCATACATACATGTATCTATCTTTACAAATAATATCCTATTGCATGTAATACCAGATTTTATTTATCCATTCATTAGGTGGTGTACACTTGCTTCCTCCCATCCCTAACACCCCTAATTATTACCTTTTCATGAATAATGGTGTTATACCATTAGTAACGAAGTTTTCATGTGGGCATATGTTTTCATTTATCCTGGATAGATAACTATGAGCAGAATTTCTGGGTTATGTGGTAACTTTGTGGTTGTACCATTTTACATTCCCACCAGCAATATATGAGAATTCCAGTTTCTGTACATCCTTTCCATCACTTGTTATTGTTCTTTTAGTTGTAGTATTGAACAATTTCAGATCAGTAAACAAGTGCAGATAGAGGTCTTATGACATCTCCCCCATGTTTGTAAGCTCTGTGTCTGGCCTAGTGGTCCTGTGCCTGAAAGGCATTCATTGAACATTGTTGCACTGAAAATAAATTCATCAGTGCCATCTCTTCAGATTCCATATATATGTGTCAGTATACAATATTTATATTCCTCTTTCTGACTTACTTCACTCTGCATAATAGGCTCTAGTTTCGTCCACCTCATTAGAACATATTCAAATCTGTTCTTTTTCATGGCTGAGTATTGGAGAAGGAAATGGCAACCCACTCCAGTGTTCTTGCCTGGAGAATCCCAGGGATGGGGGAGCCTGGTGGGCTGTCATCTCTGGGGTCGCACAGAGTTGGACACGACTGAAGCACCTTAGCAGCAGCAGCAGCACTAGTCCATTGTATATATGTGTGCCGCAGCTTCTCTATCCATTTATATGTCGATGGACATCCAGGTTGCCTGCATGTTCTCGCTATTGTAAACAGTGCTGCAATGAACATTTGGGTAAGTGTGTCTTTTTCAGTTTTTATTTCCTCCGGGTATATGCCTAGGGGTGTGATTGCTGGGTCATATGGTGGTTTTATGCCTAGCTTTTTAAAGAGTCTCCATACTGTCTTCCATAGTGACTGTATCAGTTTACATTACAAGAATGTTCCCCTCTCTCCATACCCTCTCCAGCATCCATTGTTTCTAGGCTTTTTGATGATGGGCACTCTGGTGTGAGGTGGTAACTTCTTGTAGTTTTGATTTGCATTTGTCCAATAATGAGTGATGTTGAGCATCTTTTCGTGTGCCTGTTACCCATCTGTATGTCTTCTTTGGAGAAATGTCTCGTCAGGTCCCTTTCCCACTTTTTGATTAGGTTGTTTGCTTTTCTGGTATTGAGTTGTATGAGCTGCTTGTATATTTTAGAAATGAATTCTTTATCAGTTGTTTCCTTTGCTATTATTTTCTCCCATTCTGAGGGTTGTCTTTTCACTTTGTTTGTAGTTTCCTTTGCTGTGCAAAAGCTTTTAAGTTTAATTAGGCAGTGCTTGTTTACTTTTGTTTTTATTTCCATTATTCTAGGAGGTGGGTAGGAGATCTTGCTTTGATTTATGTCATCGAGTGCTCTGCCTATGTTCTCCTCTAAGAGTTTAATAGTTTCTGGTCTTACATTTAGGTCTTTAATCCACTTTGAGTTTATCTTTGTGTATGGTTTGAGGTAGTGTTCTAATTTCATTCTTTTGCATGTAGCTGTCCAGTTTTTCCAGCACCACTTACTGAAGTGGCTGTCTTTGCCCCATTGTATATTCTTGCTCCCTTTGTCAAAAATTAGGTACCCATAGGTGGGTGGGTTCATCTCTGGGTTCTCTATCTTGTTCCATTGTTCTATATTTCTGTTTTTGTGCCAGTACCGTACTGTCTTGATTACTGTAGCTTTGCAGTTTAGTCTGAAGTCAGGAAGGTTGATTCCTCCAGCTCCATTCTTCTTTCTGAAGACTGTTTTGGATATTCAGGGTCTCTTATGTCTCCATATGAATTGCGAATTTTTTTGTTCTAGTTCTGTGAAAAGTGCCATTGGTAATTTGATCGGGATTGCATTGAATCTGTTGATTGCACTTAGTAGTATAGTCATTTCAAAACAAACAGAGTTTTATTTGTATTTGTTTTAGCTTTTACAAAATACTCTCACAAATTCTGAGGCTGACAGTAACCCTGTTGGAAGCAGGATGAGTGAAGCATCTAGAGCTCTGGTCCCTTGGCTCCAGAGCCAGTCCTCTGAACAGTGTAACATTGGATTTGAACATTTCTTCTAAATATCATAGTGGTGTATGTTCAGAAAATAATGCTAAGAAGTTTCAAAAAATCTTAATTAAAAAAAAAAATACAGCAGAAGCTGTAGGGACTGAGTGTATTTGACAGTTTGAAGACACTAATTATGGTCTTGAGACAGTTGTGGGGACCAGAGAGAACAGTCTGGGGAAGTGTGACAAGAGAAGTCAGTAGACTTCCAACTTCAGCAAGCAATTTATTCTTCTTTGAAGTAGAGGTAGTAGCTGAACATTTATAGGGATGGAGAAATGTAGAGAATTTCCAAGAGAACTGGAAATCAAGTGAGGAGTGATTATTTAGGTTGTTTGATTGCATTATCTGAGAAAGAGTTAACACCAGAAAGATGGGTAATTGGAAGTTGACAATGTTCAGCTTTGTCTTCCTTTTTTCAATAGAAAACTTCAAATATGCATGAGATATCAAAAAAAAAATAGTATAATAAACCAACAGCATGCCCATCAATACAAAATTATCAACAGTTTGCCATTCTTATATGTTTGAGTTATAAAAAACATTTGAATACATTAAGGGTTTCTTTAAAATTAATTTCTCCTTCAGCTTTATTGAGGTCTAATTGATGATCAAAAATTGTATTTATTTAGATGTACAACTTGATGACTTGACATACATATACATTGTGAAATGCTCATCATACCAAGCCAATCAATATATCTATCACTTCACATCTTAATCATTTAATTTTTTCTCTCTTGTATGTTGAGAACTCCCAAACTCTACTCTCTCAGCAAATGAAAAGGACACAGTACTGTACTGTCAACTGTAACCAAATTGCTGCACACTAGTTCTGCAGGACATATTCATCTTGCATAACTGAAGCTAAAAGTCATTATTAATAACACCATTTTAGCCAAGGTACATGGGAAATTATCAAAGAATATTGAGGTGATCTTATTATAAGCACCACAAACTTTGATCTTTCTTCATTTAGAATGAAAGGGAAGAGAAGCTGCTGAGCTGGTAAGATGACCACACAAATAACTTATCACTTATGAGTGGGAGCCCAAGATTTTATTTCAGCCCTACAGCATTGATTCATTCAGATAGCATATTCCAGACACTTTTCACACACTGACCATCCAACAGTGAGACAGTCATGCTGGACTTGGACTTGAATCCAAATCAAAATTCATCATTTACTGATTCAAAGATCTTGGAGAATGCTGTCCTTGAGCCTCATCTTTCTCATCTGTAAAACAGAGATAATACCTTCTTAAACAGGGCATTGTGGGAGTTAAAAGTGAATTAAGTTTCCCACAAATGCACATAACCTGTATTCTATAACATATTGCCACTATTACTCCACTAGGCAGGCCTGAGCTCATGATGAAAGAAATCATAAGGCAATCTTTCTGTCCCAAATTCCTCTTCAAAGAAGGCAGCAAAAAGCTCACAGAGGTCCCCCCACAATGTAACGTGTAAGATGCAAGACACCTCACATGTTGTGGCAATCTCCAATGAATTCATGTTTCGAAATCATTTGAAGTCTTCTAATCTTTTGTTACATTTGTTTAAGTCTTATAGCTCTACAAACATAATCTGTGCTAAACCCTTTTGTTGGCCATCGTCAAATGTTTGGTGCCTGGTTTGTATTGGCCAAACCAAGCCCTTGTGCCCAATGTACACTGAGGTGATATGAACTGAAATGTTGGTGTTCTGAGCAGAGAAAGGTTTATTGCAAGGGCCAAGCAAGGAGTAAGGATGCTCATGCTCAGAAGGCTGGAACTCCCCAGTGGATTTCAGGGGAGGTTTTTTAAAGGCAGTCTAGGGGAGAGAGTGGAGAGTACTTGATTTAGCTCATGCACTATTCTCTGCTTGATGTTGAGGAGCACGGTAATGCAACAGGGGTTATCATCATAAATCCTTAGGTTCAAGTTTATCATGGTCATCATGCAGTTAACTTCTTCCACCTGGTGGACTTTTTAGCATCTGCAAAACAACTCGGGAATGTGTACCAAACATATTATCTGTAGCCTTCTGGGAGGAACTAAAGATTCTGTGACTGCAGTATGGCTAATCTATTGATAAAGTTTTTTATTTTATTTTATTTTTTTTTATTACTTGTTCACATTTTTCCAGTCATTAATTCTTGAGCCAGCCTTTTGTGATTCAGATGAGGCCTGGGAGACTGAAGATTTTCTACAAACAAGAGACAGGCAGAGGGCATGGGGTTGGGGTAGGATCTATCCCAGGAAGGCCCCACTAGGTTCTGCTTCATTACAGTTGGAGAACTTCCCACAGGGCCCTTGTTTGGTTTTGATGAGGGCAGAGGGCCCAGAGAGGAGGCTTCTATCTCCTTCTGCTAGCTTTCTCCAGGTTTCCTCTGCAGCCCATGGGGAGCCTCTGAGCAGCAGAGATGGGCAGGGCCTGAGCCTCTCGTCTCCACCTTCTGGGTGAGTGCCTGGGCTCAGAGCAGGAACTTCCGCAGATTTTGCAGCCAGTTGCGTTCCTGGGAGCTGGGCTGGTTGTGCCCCGCAGTCAGCCTGCTGCCTTTATCAAAGAGCTGATAACTTTGCCTCCTACCTGCGTGAGGCTTCTGGAAGCATCTACCTGGCTGTCTCTTGGTCCTGCAGTCCCACACGTGGCACACTGTCTCTATCCTATGCCTGTGGCAACACCTGCACAGAAAGGGTGCCTCAGAGGTGGAGCCTGGAGGCTGCTCAGTCTTGGGAGGCGGACCTGGTGCACAAAGGGTGCTCCACTCTCAGAAGCAGTATGTTCTCAGGCTCCGGCCCAGTGGACCTGTGAGGCGGCCAGTCTCCAGCATCCCCGCCGGCGCCTCCAGGAGCAGCAGGAGCCCCACCGCCGCCTGAGCAGGGAGACCCTGGTCTGTGACCACCTTGGCTGGCAAGATGCTGCCTGTGTCCGCGGAGGTGAAGACCAGCCCGGTGCAGAAGGCGAACTTCTGCTCGCGCCTGTTTGTCTGGTGAGTGCCCTGTCTGAGCTGTGACATTCCACTGCGGGGCAAGCCTGACACTGTCGGCTTCTGTTGGGGACCAAGGGACAAGGCGAGGGAGCATGCCTGGGTGCCTGGGGCCGGTGGGGTTGGGACGTTGGGAGGGGTAGGGTTGGGAGGGGTACCAAGGAACCTGGTGTCAGGGGAACTGAGTCTCCCTGCCTTGCTGCTCTCCGCCTAGCCAGCCCTGGAGCCTGAGAGCTGATGCAGCAGGAGCAGAAGGCAAGGAGGTTGCTCAGGGGGAGCCACTGCCCAGCAGGAGAAGGGACTGGGCTCCCTACCTCCACCTTATTCAGTGGCCTCAGAACCATTCAGGAATTCGCTGTCAGTTCTGAAATAAGCTGCAACTCCCCCCGCCCCCCCACCCCCAAGCAAGCAGCTTGTGAACAATTTTCTTTATCTATTTAGTGCCCTGCATCTTTGCCATCTTCCAATAACGTCCCCACCTTTTCCCATGTTCCTTACACTCCCTCTTTCCCCCTGTCTATGACCATGTATTTCTTTCTGTCCCTCCTTTACTCCCTGTGTGGTCCTGTATGTCCTAGTACCTAGTTTTGGCCAATTTCATGTGTGTACAAAACACTATTGTTTTGTATGAAATGAATAGGGACTTTATTCTGGAACATGTGTTGCTTTTGCCTGGGGCACACGGCCAGGAGTAGAGTATGTATTTGACCACAGCCCCTGGCCCTATTGTGAATATCTCCACTTCTACCTTTGAGAACCAAACCCTGGGGATGGGGTCCCTGAAACCTGTGGCATCTTATCCAGATCTCTGTCCTTCAGAGAAGCAGTGCACAGTCTTGATGCAGGTGGTCCTGCCCAGGAGTCCTTTGGTCCTGAAACCACTGACAGGTCCATGAGCTGGGAGGAAACACAGAGATGAAAAGCACTGCAGAGAGTTAAAGCTCTTAATTGAAGTCTTCATCTAACAGCTGGGACTACAGATATGTAGGCCTGAACCTTTGGATTTTAATCCCACTTGGGTGATTATTAGGTCTTAAAGATAACCCATTTATCTTTTCCACAAATTCTGATACTTCTTTTATTGGACAGCCTAGGGGATCCCCAGGGGGATGGCAGCTCCTATGTTTGTTTTGATGGTGGTGTATTCATTGCATGTAGCTACATCCCTTGGCTATTTGATCACCCTTTAGGAAAGAAGGACCTAGAAGAAGGAATATGTGTGTGGTTACCATAAATAATAGCAAAGTAGACAAATGTCTCTTTAACGTCAAGTAAGGCAAGAAACTCTCAAAGCACATTCTGTTTGTTGACTTTGAAAATGTATGTGCATAGAAATGGAAGGTGAAGACTTCCAGTTTCATTGGCACCCATTTCCAGTTTTCCTGCTGGGGAGGAAGGAGCTATTACCTCTTATTTCATGCTTGAAGACTCTGAAGCATAGAGGTTGAGTAAGTTGCTTACCATCACACAGCTTGTAAGTGGTGGAGTGGGATCTCAAACCAGGAAGTCTGGTTCTGGGGTCTATGTTTCCTGTGTATGTAACTGTTGTGCTTGTCATGGAATTGGTTGCCTGGAATTGTGCCAG
Organism: Bos indicus; assembly: GCF_029378745.1. Classification (NCBI taxonomy): domain Eukaryota; kingdom Metazoa; phylum Chordata; class Mammalia; order Artiodactyla; family Bovidae; genus Bos; species Bos indicus. The sequence goes on from NC_091771.1 coordinate 75,356,009, forward strand.
GGGCCTAGCCCAGGATGAGACCCCTTATCATGATGGGGAGGTTCTTTCTCCCTCAGATTCCCACAACCAATAAGTAAACTGATGGTGTGACTGGTAGAGCACAAGCTTTGCTCAGTGACCAAAGAATGGAAAAGCGGAGACTTAGTTTGCAAGTCAACCTCTCAGTCCAACTAGGTATATAGGAGGCTTGAAGTAAAAAGAAGGGAATCAGGTTAAGAGAGGGAGGAATATTCATGGCTTACCCAAAAATGCAGTGTGATTTGGACCTGAAATTAAGGTAGCACTCCTTTTTAGTCCTTGTATGAGCTCTTTGCTTTGTTGTTATAGCCATTGTCAACTTTAGTGGTCCTGGTTGGTGTGTAATTTATCATGCTTATATATTATACTGGATGCATAATGAGGCTCTGTGTCTACTAGATGTTCGAGCTTCTGCCATTTGGGTCCTACCTAGTTCTAATCAGTTCTTATTTTTTTCTTTCCTTTTGTGATTGAGCCTGAAACTCAGATAAGAGCAGTTGGTTTCCATTCGAGGGAGGGACAGGGATATATTTCTGGGTTATCAGCCTTTCCTTTTTACTGCTCCTTATTACTGAAGGACTCTGAAGGGGCAAAGGTTCATCTTCTGATCTTGCTACCTGCTAAGCATAGGCATTGTCACATACTGAGTTCAGTTCAGTTCATTTCAGTTGTTCAATGTGTCTGACTCTTTGCGATCCCATGTACTGCAGCACACCAGGTTTCCTTGTCCGTTGTGAACTCCTGGAGCTTGCTCAAACTCATGTCCATTGAGATGGTGATGCCGTTCAAATATCTCATCCTCTGTCGTCCCCTTGTCCTCCCGCCTTAAATCTTTCCCAGCATCAGGGTCTTATCCAATGACTCAGTTCTTTGCATCAGGTGGCCAAAGAATTTGTCCTTCCAATGAAAATTCAGGAAAGATTTTGTTTAGGATTGACTGGATGGATCTCCTTGCACTCCACGAGTCTTCTCCAAAATACAGTTCAAAAGCATCAATTCTTCGGTGCTCAGTTTTCTTTATAGTCCAAACCTCACATCCATTCATGACTACTGGAAAAGCCACAGCTTTGACTATACAGATGTTTGTCAGCAGAGTAATGTCTCTGCTTTTTAATATGCTGTCTAGGATGGCCATAACTTTTCTTCCAAGGATCAAGCGTCTTTTAATTCATGGCTGCAGTCACCATCTGCAGTCATTTTGGAGCCTCCAAAATAAAGTCTGTCACTGTTTCCATGTTTCCCCATCTATTTGCCATGAAAAGGAGTATGTCAAAGCTGTATATTGTCACCCTGCTTATTTAACTTATATGCAGAGTACATCATGAGAAACGCTGGACTGGAAGAAACACAAGCTGGAATCAAGATTGCCAGGAGAAATATCAATAACCTCAGATATGCAGATGACACCACCCTTATAGCAGAAAGTGAAGAGGAACTAAAAAGCCTCTTGATGAAAGTGAAAGTGGAGAGTGAAAAAGTTGGCTTAAAGCTCAACATTCAGAAAACGAAGATGATGGCATCCAGTCCCATCACTTCATGGGAAATAGATGGGGAAACAGTGGAAAGAGTGTCAGACTTTATTTTTTGGGGCTCCAAAATCACTGCAGATGGTGACTGCAGCCATGAAATTAAAAGACGCTTACTCCTTGGAAGGAAAGTTATGTCCAACCTAGATAGCATATTCAAAAGCAGAGACATCATTTTGCCAACAAAGGTCCGTCTAGTCAAGGCTATGCATAGTTTTTCCTGTGGTCATGTATGGATGTGAGAGTTGGACTGTAAAGAAGGCTGAGCACTGAAGAACTGATGTGTTTAAACCGTGGTGTTGGAGAAGACTCTTGAGAGTTCCTCGGCCTGCAAGGAGATCCAACCAGTCCATTCTGAAGGAGATCAGCCCTGGGATTTCTTTGGAAGGAATGATGCTAAAGCTGAAACTCCAGTACTTTGGCCACTTCATGTGAAGAGTTGACTCATTGGAAAATACTCTGATGCTGGGAGGGATTGGGGGCAGGAGGAGAAGGGGACGACAGAGGATGAGATGGCTGGATGGCATCACTGACTCGATGGACGTGAGTCTGAGTGAACTCAGGGAGTTGGTGATGGACAGGGAGGCCTGGCGTGCTGCGATTCATGGGGTCGCAAAGAGTCGAACATGACTGAGCAACTGAACTGAACTGAACTGAACTGTTGGGACCAGATGCGTGATCTTCATCTTTTGAATGTTAAGTTTTATGCCAGCTTTTTTCACTCTCCTCTTTCACCATCATTGAGAGGCTCTTTAGCTCTTCTTTTCTTTCTGCCATCAGTTCAGTCAGTCAGTTCAGTTGCTCAGTCATGTCCAACTCTTTGCGACACCATGAACCGCAGCACACCAGGCTGCCCTGTCCATCACCAACTCCCGGAGTTTATCCCAAACTCATGTCCATTGAGTTGGTAATGCCATCTAACCATTTCATCCTCTGTCATCCCCTTCTCCTCCTGCCTTTAATCTTTACCAACATCAGGGTCTTTTCAGATAAGTCAGCTCTTTGTATCAGGTGACCAAAATATTGGAGTTTCAGCTTCAACATCAGTCCTTCCAATGAACACCCAGGACTGATTTCCTTTAGGATGGACCTGTTGGATCTTCTTACAGTCCAAGGGACTCTCAAGAGTCTTCTCCAACACCACAGTTCAAAAACACCAATTCTTCTGCACTCAGCTTTCTTTATAGTCCAGCTACCACATCCATACATAACTACTGGAAAAACCATAGCCTTGACTAGATCAACCTTTGTTGACAAAGTAATGTCTCTGCTTTTTAATATGCTGTCTAGGTTGGTCATAACTTTGCGGCAGCAATTACGATCTGAAGTGATTTTGGAGCCAAAAAAAGTAAAGTCAGCCACTGTTTCCACTGTTTCCCCATCTATTTGTCATGAAGTGATGGGACCAGATGCCATGATCTTCGTTTTCTGAATGTTGAGCTTTAAGCCAACTCTTTCACTCTCCTCTTTCACTTTAATCAAGACACTTTTTAGTTCTTCTTCACCTTCTGCCACAAGGGTGGTGTCATCTGCATATCTGAGGTTATTGAAATTTCTCCTGGCAATCTTGATTCTGGTTTGTGCTTCATCCAGCCCAGGCTTTCTAATGATGTACTCTGCATATAAGTTAAATAAGCAGGATGACAACATACAGCCTTGACATACTCCTTTTCCTATTTGGAACCAGTCTGTTCCATGTCCAGTTCTAACTGTTGCTTCCTGAACTGCATACAGGTTTCTCAAGAGGCAGGTTAGGTGATCTGGTAGTCCCATCTCTTGAAGAATTTTCCACAATTTATTGTGATTCACACAGTCAAAGGCTTTGGCATAGTCAATAAAGCAGAAATAGATGTTTTTTTCTGGAATTCTACAAACTTGCCATACTCCTCTCTCCAATCTCTTTTTCCGTGTCCAGTTTTAACTGTTGCTTCCTGACCTGCATACAGATTTCTCAGGAGGCAGGTCAAGTTGTCTGGTATTCCTGTCTCTTGAGGAATTTTTGCACAGTTTGTTGTGATCCACACAGTCAAAGACTTAGCAATAGTCAATAAATCAGAAGTAGATGTTTTTTGTAATTCTCTGGCTTTTTCTGTGATCCAACAGATGTTGGTAATTTGATTCTGGTTCCTCTGCCTTTTCTAAATCCAGCTTTAACATCTGGAAGTTCATGGTTCACGTACTATTAGATAATTTTGAGTATTACTTTGCTAGCGTGTGAGATGAATGCAATTGTGTGGTACTTTGAACATTCTTTGGAATTGCCTCTCTTTGGGATTGATGAAAACTGAACTTTTCCAGTCCTGTGGCCACTGCTCAGTTTTCCAAATTTGCTGGCATATTGAATGTAGCAATTTAAAAGCATCACCTTTTAGGATTTGAAATACCTCAGCTAGAATTCCATCAACTCCACTACCTTTGTTCGTAGTGATGCTTCCCAAGGGCTTACTTGCCTTCATGTTCCAGGATGTCTGGCTGTTGTCCAGTGATTATGCCACCATTGTTATCTGTGTCATGAAGACCTTTTTTGTATAGTTCTTCTGTGTATTCTTGCCACCTCTTCTTAGTATCTTCTGCTTCTGTTACATTCATAACATTTCTGTCCTTTATTGTGTCCATCTTTGCATGAAATTTTCCCTTGGTTTCACTAATTTTCTTGAAGAGATCTCTAGTCTTTCCCATTCTAGTATTTTCCTCATTTCTTTGCCTTGATCACTAGGAAGGCTTTCGTATCTCTCCTTGCTATTCTTTGCAAGTCTGCATTCAGATGGGTATATCTTTGCTTTTCTCCTTTGCCTTTCTCTTATCTTCTTTTCTCAGCTATTTGTAAGCCCTCCTCAGACAACCATTTTGCCTTTTTGCATTTCTTTTTCTTGGGGATGGTCTTGATCACTGCCTCCTGTACAATGTCACTTATCTCTGTCCATAGACCTTCAGGCACTCTGCTATCAGATATAATCCCTTGAATCTATTGTCACTTCCACTCTATAATCATAAGGTATTTGATTTAGGTCATATCTGAATGGTCTAGTGCCTTTCCTTACTTTTTTCAATTTAAGACTGAATTTTTCACTAAGGAGTTCATGATCTGAACAGTTAGCTCCTGGTCTTGTTTTTGCTGACTGTATAGAGTGTCTCCATCTTCAGCTGCAAAGAATATAATCAATCTGATTTTGGTATTGACCATCTGATGATGTTCATGTGTAGTCTTTTCTTGTTTTGTTGGAAGAGGGTGTTTGCTATGACCAGTACATTCTCTTGGCAAAAATTTGTTTGCCTTTGCCCTGCTTCATTTTGTATTCCAAGGTCAAATTTGCCTGTTATTCCAGGTATCTCTTGACTTCCTACTTTTGCATTTCAGTCCCCATGATGAAAAGGATATCTTTTTTGGGGTGTTAGTTCTAGAAGGTCTTGTAGGTCTTCATAGAACCATTCAACTTGAGCTTCTTTGGCATTACTGGTTGGGGCATAGACTTGGATTACCATGATATTGAATAGTTTGCCTTGTAAACGAACAGAGAGCATTTTGTCATTTTTGAGATTGCACCCAAGTACTGCATTTTGGACTCTTTTGCTGACTATGATGGCTACTCCATTTCTTCTAAGGGATTCTTGCCCACAGTGGTAGATATAATGGTCATCTGAGTTAAATTCACCCATTTCACCCCATTTTAGTTCACTGATTCCTAAAATATCAATGTTGACTCTTGGCATCGCCTGCTTGACCACTTCCAATTTACCTTGATTCACGGACGTAACATTCCATGTTCCTATGCAATATTGTTCTTACAGCATCGAACTTTATTTTCATCACCAGTCACATCCACAACTGGGTGTTGTTTTTGCTTTGGGTTAGAGGAGCGGATTTCTCCTGATTCCACCAAAATGAATCTGATTGTCACCAGGCTAGAGTCCCAATTGCTCATAGCCTTGGGTAAAGACCATCTGCCACTTGGTTGTCTCAGTTCTCTAAGAGATAAAACTAATGAGACAATTGAAGAATCATGGGCCGAAGAGCCAGAAAAGGAGAATAAATGTAAGGGGTTCTAAGAATGGCCTTAGAAGCCCAGGGAAGCTGGGGAACCTTCTTTTGTTCCTGTCACAAATTTGTTCAGCCAGGCCCTTTCTGTTTTGAGTATTTGGCCAAGTGACCTTCTCTCTATTAAAGAAGAATTTTTATTGGAGTATAGTTGATTTACAGTGTTGTGTTAGTTTTAGGAGTACAGCAAAGTAAATCAATAGACATATATCCACTATGTTTAAAAGGTTCTTTTCTTTAAAAAAAGATAAAAGCTATTACAGAGTATTAAGTAGAGTTCCCTCTGCTACACAGTAGGTTCTTATCAGTTATGTCTTTTATATATAGTTCCCTGGTGACTCAGACTGTAAAGAATCCGCCTGCAGTGCAGGAGACCAGGCTTAGATCCCTGGGTTGGGAAGATCCAGTGAGGAGAGCATGGCAACCCACTCAGGTATTCTTGCCTGGAGAATTCCCATGGGCAGAGAAGCCTGGCGGGCTGCAGTTCATGGGGTTGCAAAGAGTTGGATACGTATGTAGTAGTTTATGTATGTCAATCCGAGTCTCTCAATTTGTCCCTTCCTCCCTCCCTCGCTGGTAACCATAAGTTCATTTTCTACATCTGTAACTCTGTTTCTCTTTGGTAGATAAGTTCATTTATACTGCTTTTTAAGATTCCGTGTATAAGTGATACCGTATGATATTTGTCTTTGTCTGCAAGCAGTTTTCTCTGGCAATTGGGATGTGCTCTTTTCTATCTAACCACAAGTGTTAACATAAAAACAGCAGGAAATGGTTGGGGCACAAATTCCCCCTTGATCAGCCAGCAGGTAGTCGAGCTTTGCAGTGATCAATTGTCATGTGGGCCAGAGGCTCTAGTGAAGATTTTGTCATTCTAAGGTTAGAACTGGGTTCTCTACTTACCTAGGCCAGTCTCTGACTTTTTTAATTTCTTTTTTTTATACTTAGGGTATTATAAATTCTTTCTCATGCTAGGCTCACCAGGGATCCTACAAGAGTGACAACTGCTATTACCAGTCCAGCTCCCCTCCTGACTAGATGAATGGCCCCCTTTGATTCACAGGTTGTGCAAGTGTAATTAAAATCTGAATGTAACCTTGATCTGGGTGTGAACCACATATAGCCCAGTGTCCCCTGGTAGTTTTCTTGGAGATGGTTGATGGCCCAACATGGGTGGCCCTTGCTACAAGGTCCTCAAGGAACAAACATCCCTCAGGGGCACACACACGGTCTTTGAATTTTATTGAGTCTTGTTTAGGCTTATGGTGGTGCCCTTCCATCCAGGGTACTTGCGCATGGCCAGGCCCCTCCATGTTTGGTATGATCCTGTCCCCAGAGCCCTTAAGCATGGTAATTATCTAGAGTCGGCCATGCCTGTAGGTGGAGGGCTCATAGTAAATGGTTGGTTGGACCCCCAGAAAACAGGGATTTGACTAACACATATGTCTTTGAAGGGGTGTGGTGGCAGTGGGGGCAACCTTGATGTCCCTGGGCAGAAACCTGGGCATGGTGGAATTAAACCGTAGTTTGGTGATATTGTCAGCTAAAGTTCCCTGAAAGTCTGGTGAGCAATATTTATTCCCCAACTGAGGCTGATGGTGACAGATCCAACAATCAGTAAAATTCCAGCCCTTTTGGATGTTTGAATGTTACTTTTAAAAATAAATGAATTTTCCCGAGAGTGATGCCGAGGAGGACCATAAGAAGAATCAATCGCATTTTAGTTGGGAAGCTATTACTTATCTTGAGGTTGTCTTCAGAAGGTTGGGTTCAGAAAGAGGCTCACATGAGTGTTCTGGCTGAGGGGAGTCTGACAGGACTGTAAGTAGTTCCGGGTCCAGAGCCTGTTAGACTCAGGGTGTTGTGTCCATAAGATAACTCCCTGTAAAAACTTCTCTGTGTTGACAACTGATCTAAGGAGACCTTGAGACCTCAAGTTTGCAACTTCTTTGAATATTACTGGTGCTAAGACACTTCAGTCATGTCCGACTGTGACCCCATGGACTGGAGCCCACCATGCTCCCCTGTCCATGGGATTTTCTAGGTTTGAACACTGAAGTGGGTCGCCATTTCCTTCTCCAGGGAATCTTCCCAACCTGGGGATCGAACCAGCATCTCTTACATCTCCTGCTTTAGCAGACGGATTCTTTACCACTAGTGCATGTAGGGGAGAAGGCAATGGCAACCCACTCCAGTACTCTTGCCTGGAAAAGCCCATGGATGGAGGGGCCTGGTGGGCTGCAGTCCATGAGGTCGCTAGGAGTCGGACATGACTGAGCGACTTCACTTTCACTTTTCACTTTCATGCATTGGAGAAGGAAATGGCAACCCACTCCAGTGTTCTTGCCTGGAGAATCCCAGGGATGGGGGAGCCTGGTGGGCTGCCTTCTATGGGGTCGCACAGAGTCGGACACGACTGAAGCGACTTAGCAGCAGCAGCAGCAGTGCATGTAGGTATCCTTCAATCTGATACATTTCAGAAGATTTAAGTCCTCAGTAATACAGGAACATATCTGCAGCCTTACCCACAATGGCCATTCGGCTCTATTCTGCATGCCTGACCCACTGTTACTTTATTTGATTTCTAAACATTTTTTTTTTCTTAATAATTAAAGCAGATGTACAATGTATGTTCAGTAGGCCACAAAGAGGCTGCTTTAATTATGTAATATATAAGCCAGCATGACTTTCCTATACCTAGAATGTATGTGTGTTTGTAAGCATATATCTAATTTTCCCCATATCTTTATATATTTAAAATGTAGACTTTTTTTTAACAATGTCCATGAATGTAGGTTTCTAATTAGAGATGTGTAATTTGGATATATGTCACTCTCCTTTTAATTTTTAACAGGTGGCTAAACCCCTTGTTTAAAATTGGTCACAAACGGAAATTAGAACCAGATGACATGTACTCGGTGCTTCCAGAAGATCGCTCCCAGCACCTCGGAGAAGAGCTGCAAGGGTGAGCACAGACATCAGGGAGAAGGGGAGAAAGAGTGAGAATTTCCACGTGGGGCTAAAGGTTTGAGGGAGGCTTTGCCTTCCTCTGGGTTCTTCTGAGACTCCTCTCCTGACATTGCACGCTCAGCCACTCAGTTGACCCTGGGCTTAGCCCACTTTGGAGGCCCGAGTTCCCTGTGCATCTGTGGGCATGGAGGGAGCCCACAGCCACGGCCCTGGAGGCCGAGCTCTATCCCCGTAGGTGGTGTCCCTGGAGGAGGGAGTCTGCCCACCTGAGCTGCTTGTGACCTGTGAATCCAGCAAATCTTGGCAGGAACTTGTTTCCAGAATCTGGAACTTTTGCCTCAAGGCCTGTTTCTCTGGTGCTTCAGAGTCTGCACTGCTTATCTTTTAGGAGCCCTGTGAGCAGTTAGCCAGCATCTATGGGGCAGCCATAGAGTGCCTTGTAGTGAAGGCTTATCTTCCCCTCTGTCCCTCTCCCATTTTCCCTTTGGTGGACACGCTGTTCTTTACTGTGCTTTGTTTTGTATCACAGGTACTGGGATCAAGAACTGAAGAGAGCCCAGAAGGATGCACAGGAGCCTTCCTTAATGAAAGCAGTCATAAAGTGTTACTGGAAATCCTATTTAATTTGGGGAATGTTTACATTTCTGGAGGTAAAAGATTTTCATACTGTGCACTGCTTTTTGGTGTATGTGTCTCTGTACTGAGGTGGAAGGGACCAGTGGGGAGACCCAGTGGTCTAAGGTCTGAGGATAAACACTCATGGAAATATGATAGAGCTCAGAGGTTGTATTCATCTCTAGAATGGCGAGAACTGGACTCCAGGGGTTACTGTTCTTTTAACTGGTTAAAGAGTGTTGTGGAAGGATGGCCTTGAAATAAAAGACATTTTATATTATGGTAGAAAGTTCCTGGTGTTCAGTATAAAGGCTGACTGATCTTTGACCAAAAGAAGATTCCAACAGCCTCAGGCAATATGTGCCCTGTGATTTAGAGGAAGGTAATTTGGACCTGAGCCCAGAATAAAGTACCTTTTATGGCACTTTGTTATAGTTTAACAAGGTAAAGATTATTACCTTGACCAGGTCACATCTGATAAATGCTTTTCTAAGAAGATATCATCGCCTTTCCTCTTCCAGGGGAACAGAACCCAGCATCTGGACAATAGCTGCCCAGAACTTCTAAGAGCACACCTTTCCCCAGGCTGCCCCCTTCCCCGTGGGCTGGAACTGTGAGCAAAGCCCCCGTGGGGAGGAGCTCCAGCTTCACCGTGAATTCTGTGCACCCTCCACGCTGCTTTCTTTCCCTGGTTGTGGGAGCAGATTCCTGGTTGAAGGGGGATCCTGGTATCCTGGCATTGGCAGAGGGTATAGGAGGGAATGTGCAGGGCAAACCAGAGGCAGAAAGCTGTGAGGTCAGTGACCCCTGTGACCCTGAAGATCCTGGGTCAAGATCCCCCAGAGGACAATCCACCTGGGGACACAGTGCCGTCAGCCGCCCTGTTCTGGCTGAGCCTGCTGGGGGTCTGCTGCAGACCCCCCTGGGGGGCTCGTGCTCTCCGTGGTCCCTTAGCTCTGCCTTAGGGACACGGGCGGCGTGTGAGTGTGTGAGAGCAGGACGGGTGGAAGATGCAGGTGCTGTGAAAGGGATGGAGGAGGTGGAGAAGGTGTGAGCTGTCCTCAGTCCATTGTGTTGGGGGTGTGGTGGGTGGGCCAGGTGGTTTACAGGTGGGAGGCGTGGCTCTTGTTTAAAGGCTGCGCTGGACTGAAGGGCACTGTGGGCAGTGGGCAGCTGGGCAGGTGAAGTCCACCCCACACAACTGGAGAGACAGAAAACCTGTCAGCTTCCAGGTGACTGGATGGCCCTGGGGGATGGAGTTCTCACTGATTTCAGAAGAGGATTGGCCATTGTGCCAGAGGGTGGGACAGGTATGTGGGGCAGGGTGCCGCCTTTGAGAGGGCACTGACCACCTAGCTACTGCAGTGCCCTGTGAAGGACAGGAGTGGGAGAGGGAGCAGGAGCCCGTCGGGCTGCCCCAGCCCTTCTTTGTCCCGTGTGCAGCTGTCCCAGTCATGGAATTTCCGCATAGTCACAGTAAGTCTGTTTGAAATACACAGGTGGCAAGCTGGTGTGGCCTGTTTGTGCAGGATTTCCTGACCTCAGACAGCAGAGCTCTCATGAATTCTTATCAGGAAACCCTGGGGCCTCAGTGTCTGCCTGTGGCTCATGCCAGGTGCCTGGTTGGATGAGTGGCCTCAGGGTTTAATGCTGGATCATATCCTGGAGCAGGTTTCTTTCTGCTGTCGCTGGTTCTCTAGTTTCTCTTTGGTACAAGATGCAAAAGAGTCTTAAAGTCAGGTGGGTTCAAAGCAGAGCCCATGTGGCTGGGTTTGAACTGAGCTACTGGTTTTTCTTGCTGTTCTGGGCTGTTAGCCCCTTGAGTGGGGTCACTAAGCCTTGGATGGATCCCATTCTAATATGAGTTCTGGGTCTTGGCTGTGGCAGCTCATGGGAGAAACAGACATAGAGAGAGAGGCCACAGGATCTGGGGTTCTTCCTGAGATGGAATCCTCCCCACTGTGGTGCTGGGAGTGTTGATTTCAAAGTTGTCCAGCCCCATTAATACTTCCTGCTGGGGTCCAGGAAGGCCAGGCCTGGGGCTGCATAACGTGCAACTGGTAGAGCCCTGGGCCCTTTCAGGAGGTTGGTCTCTGGGTGGTCATGGCGGAGAAGTGGGGAGTTTAAATTTAGGGGCTCATCTGTGTGGCAGTACTGCTAGTACTAGTAGCAGTGCTAGTTAGTTAAATAATTGATTTTATGAAGCAATTTCCCGTGTTGTGATCAATCTATACTGCTTGTTATTCTTTATATTTTAGATGGTGGAAGATCTAAACTCAGCCCAGGATTTTCTAAAACACAAACATGTTTCCTTTTTGATCTCCGGCCCTCTTTTAATCCCTCAGGTGCACAGAATGCCCTGTGGATCATCCATGATCCCAAGAAGTGCGGTCTTTCCACCCACAGCATGAGCAGGGCCTCCCAGGTACTCCTGGCAGCCCCAGTGGGAGAAAGCAGGGTGATGCCAGTCCAGAGTGAGGCTTTTAGGGTTTTAGGATTTTGAGATATGAAAATCTCTGTCTTATGAGAAGGGCTTCCCTTGTGGCTCAGCTGGTAAGGAATCTGCCTGAAATGAGGGAGACCTGGGTTTGATCCCGGGGTTGGGAACATCCCCTGGACAAGGGAAAGGCTACCCACTCCAGTTTTCTGGCCTGGAGAATTCCATGGGCTGTCCTTTGAGAACTGAGGAGTATCTCTTCCTCTCAGAGAAACAAGTACCAGGCTGTGGAGCACTTGCTGGTCACCCCTAATTAGAACAGAACAGCCGGAGAGCTCCCAGCACCCCTGGCCCCTGTGTGCACCTCCACGGGTACTGTGGGTGGAGAGGACAGGTCCCCACCTGCCCGGGGCCCTCAGTGTGGAGAGGAGGAGCCTGAAGCCTCTGCCTGGGCCTGAGTCACAGAGACCACCTCCCCAGGTCATCAGTGCTTCTCTCTGAAAGGTGAGGTCTCCATTGCTGCTGTGTAAGTGGGGTGACCTCAGAGAGCCAGAGTGGGTTCACCCAGTCCCTTCCCCTGAGAGGGGAGGTGTTGCCGGGAATTGTGTCCTTTTCCCAGGACTCTTAGAAGTGGCTCAGCCTTGTCTGGTCACTTGGCCTTTGTTTGAAGCCACTTTTGCTGATGGTCTCTGGTCCAGGTGGAGGCTGTGGGAAGCATGTGTGTGTGTAAATGTTCACTTTGGAGCTCAGCTAATGGGCAGGAAGTAAACAGAATCCTCTGCATCCCACAGTGGCCTTTGTGCCTCAACTCACGGCTGGTTCCCCAAGAGCTGAGTGATCTTTGCATTTATTTCCCAGTCCTTTCTTCCATGTGTCCCTCACTTTGCTCAACCCAGGAGTCTGGGGAGTGTCTGTTGGTGGCAAAGACACTGTGGGCTGACAGCAACCACTGAGGACCACACAGCAAGGGAGAGAAGGAGGGGGCCTTGAGCCAAGCAGAAAGAGACCTGCCGAGCAGACCTGCTGTGTGCGCCCTGCTGGTTCCTAAGAGCATAACATTAGCCATTAGCCATTCAGTTCAGTTCAGTTGAGTCGCTCAGTCGTGTCCAATTCTTTGCGACCCCATGAATCGCAGCATGCCAGGCCTCCCCGTCCATCACCAACTCCCAGAATTTTAGGTGTTAGTAATATCCACAGTGATGACCTTGAGTTATAAATTAGGGTTTTATATCCACCTTCTTTTCTTTTTCTAAGCATATGTAAATTTTTAATGTAAAATTAAAAGAATTTTTTAAAATTGAAGTATGATTGGCTTATAATGTTATATTAGTTTCTGGTATACATCATTAGTGATTTAATATTTTATACAGTACATGATAAGTGTAGTTACCAACTGTCATCATGCAAAAGTATTCCAATATTATTGAATATATTTCCTATGTTATATAATTCCATGATTTACTTATTTTTAAAAGTTTATATATTTATTTTTTGTCCCCAGTCCCCTTTTACTTATTTTATAATTTGGAGTTTGTACCTCTTAAGTTCCCTCACCTATTTCACTTGTTTCCTCCACCCCCTTCAATCCATTTTCTTTATGTAGTCAGGGAAGTAGGAGACTCTTTTTGAAAGATTGCATTCATAATGGTTAAAAATTGCAGCAATCTGGGTAGAAGTGAAACTTTATAGTCTAGAAAATTTGGTTTTACACATGACTTTTCTCAAGAGTTCTTGTTCCACTGTGGTCTCCTGTGAGGAACAATGAGTTTTCCAAGCCTTTGTGAATCCAGCCTCTGCCATTAAGAATAAATCTCTTACCAGGACTTCTAATAATAAAAGTGATGAGAAACCCTTGTTTTTATGGTGGTTTCAGAGCACTCTGAGCTGTTGTAACTCATTTAGTTGTCCCAGGAGTCCTCTGAGGGAGGCAAGGCAGGTATTTTCACAGATAAAGACCTGGGGGCCGAAGAGGGCACACGGTGGGCTTGGGGTCCTGTGACTGGCAGGTGGCCGACCTGGTCTCTGAGGCACTGTGCTCTGACTGCTAGACCCATGTTCTCTGTGTTCTGTCCTTTCCTCCCACAGCCTCCACTGAGGCTCAGAGCCAAGAGGAGCTGCTTTTCTAGAAACAGCTCTGGCCCCTCTGTCACCTGATTTCTATAGTGTTTTTTTTTTTTTCCTTTTTAATTTCCTGTAGATTTTTAAGAACATTTCAAAAATACAAAAATAGAATAGAATGAAAGGGTAACACAACGTGTCACTCCAGAATAGGGCATTCTGGCAGAAAAATTGTTGTGAGTTGGTTGTGTTTTTCAGAAATAGACACAGGAGAAACTCTGAAGACAGAGTAGAAGTTATTCTTCTGAGGGACATTTACACAGATAAAGGAAATCTCCATTTGTAAAGGTGTCTCCCTCTCTGTACCAGAAAAAGAAGGATGGCTCTAAATCACAGCAGAATCCTGTTGAAGGACAGTCTTCAAGAAGGATGAAATCTGCATAACACAGCCAACCCTGCTGTAGTTTAAGCTGCTTCTCCTGCTAACCTCTCATTGGTGCTCCATCACCTTTTCTTTTGTCTTTAGGGGGAGATGGCATTTAAAGTGGTGGCTTGGGCTATCTCAGGGAGTTACTCAGTTCTTCTTGATATTTCGCATGTATATCAGAAATATACATGTTAATAAACTTCTGTTTGATTTTCTCTTGATATTCTGTCATTTATTACAGGGATCCTCAGCTAAGAACTCAGAAGGATAAAGGGAAATAAGCCCCTATGTCACCCTAAGTCAGCTTCAATAATTGCCATAATGAGCAGTCTTGATTCATCTAAAACTCACCCTCACTTCCCAAGATTCTTTTAAAGAAGTTCCAAGACATCAAATCATTTTTACCCATAAATATTTTAGTATGTATCTTTAAAAGATGTGGAATCTCCCCCCACTAAACATATTTACATTAAACATTATTTTTATAGACTTCCCTTGTGTCTCAGACAGTAAAGCATCTGCCTACAATGTGTGAGGCCCAGGTTCAATCCCTGGGTTGGGAAGATTTCCTGGAGAAGAAAATAGCAACTCACTCCGGTATTCTTGCCTGGAAAATCCCATGGTTGGAGGAAGATGGTAGGCTACAGTCCATGGGGTCACAAAGAGTTGGACATGACTGAGCGCCTTCACTTTCACTTTATTGTTTTATGCATAAATATTAACTTTAATATCATTAGTATCTAGCCAGTGCTCACAGTTGTCTTTTTTCCCCTCTTCTGTTGGAAGCAGTATTAAATAAGGTACACTTGGCTGACACAGGTTATTCAGATTGCCTTTCTGTTCCCCTCCACCCCAAACCTCTAGGTTGTTTGACCTGTAGAGATTCCCACAGTCTGGATTTGGCTGATCGCATCTCCCACTGTCTCAATTAACTTGTTCCCCTGGCACCTTAGGTAGGTGTTTAGGTCTAGAAGTTCAATATAGCTCATTTGGATTTTCTTCACCCCTTTCGTCTATGTAGGAGGTAGGCTTGTATATCCCCCTTATAAGGTATATAACATCTTTTGTGTGTGTGTGTGTGTGTGTGTGTGTGTGTGTGATGTTGGAGCTATTCATGATCCTTGCTCAAGGTCCATTAATTTATTAAGGGTTGCAAAGTGGGGATGCTCTAAGCTCTTTAGTTAACATTGAACTATAGTGTTTATAGGGAGAGTAGGGAGAATAATTTTTTCCGTTTTTAAAACCTGTTTTCAAAATGGGGAATTGGTTCTCCTCTAGTGAGGAGAGGGACTAGTGAGTTTTCATGGTTGGTTGTTTGGTTTGGTTTTGTGAATGTCAGTTTGAGCTCATGGATTTAAGCATTTCTGATCTACTTCAGTCCATTTTATTTGTTATGCTTATGTCAATCTTGGGCCATCTTTGGGCAGTGGGAGTATATTCAGGTTGGGTCCTAAGTCTTTTGCACACACTCTAGAAGTCTTGGCTATTTTTTTTTTTTTTTTAATGTCTTTTTTTGCTTGTTTTGGTTTTTTTGTTTTTGGTGTGACAGGATGTTTCTAGTTCATTTTGTACAGCATTTGCTCAGCCCTGGAATCATCCATTTCTCCAAGCAGCCCTGTCTTCTTTTAGTGTGAAATGGTATTTAAAGACTATAATCTGGATGTTAGAGGGGATATTGCTCTTGCTTATTGTTTTTTGGCTTTTTTTCATTAGACCAAGTTAGAATACATTTTTAAGGTAAACAAATATGTTTATATGGGTGTTTCCAATCCAAATCAGATACAGGACACTAGTTTTTTACTTAATCTTATTTTGCTTACATCTGTATCTCTTTTCTCCCATCATCTATTCTCTTTGTCCCATGTCTAAGCCCAATTCTCAATGATATCAACATAATTATTTATTTGTTTTACCTTATAATGTGACTTCTGAAAACATAAAATTTATCTTTTTGCAGTTATTCTGTCTTCACATGGGTGTATCATGCAGAGAATGTGTTTTCAAATTGTTTTGTTTAAAACCACTTTTGATAGTTCTTTTTTGTATGGCTCTTTGAACCAACAGGATGGGTAGATATATAGGTAGTTTTATTTAAATTTACTCTGAAATTTTAGGAATTGCTTTTCAAAAAATTAGTTCTTTTATAATTATAATTCTGTATAATGCTTTCATGATTCCAAAATCAAGACAAGGCTACTTTTAAAGAAGGCTGATATCCTTGTTAGCTGTATTCTAATTCTCCTTCTCCTTTTAGAGATAACTTTCCAGGCTAATTTTGACTCATCTGTTTATTAATGTTTTTTAAATATGGTTTTATCTGAAATTTTAGTTTTCCTACCATGCAGAATGAAAATTTTCAATTTCAATGCTGTAATCTCTGGACTTGGGTTTATAAAGATTTTTCTGGAAGCATGAAATGTGTCATGGGACTCTGGTTAAAACTCTTTGTGATCATTGTAACTCCTTCATAGCAGGTCTGTAGCCATTCCAGGCTCAGATGCAAAGACAATGCAAGAGTGGAGGTTAGCAGATGCCTACATGGGGTTAGTTTCTGCATCCAGACTCTTCCAGGGAGAGGAATCTTCAGGCTCCACCCTAATCAGTTGAACCTAAACCAGTTTCTGGAGGCTGGACCTCGGGCATCAGAGTGCCCTTATCCCCACCCAGGTGATTCTAAGGTGCAGTCAGGATGAAGACCACTGTGTAAAAGAGGAGTGAAGGTTAGGATATCTAGAATGCTGGTGGGTATGATTTCGCAGATTCACTGCTTTTTCTCCTCATCTTTGGATTTTTCTCAACTCTACTTTAGAACTCCCGCAGTTCTTCTTTTTTTTTTAACTTTACAATATTGTATTGATTTTGCCATACATCAACATGTATCTGCCACAGGTGTACATGTGTTCCCCATCCTGAACCCTCCTCCTACCTGCCTTCCCATACCATCCATCTGGGTCATCCCAGTGCAGCAGCCCCAAGCTTCCTGTATCCTGCATCGAACCTGGACTGGCGATTCGTTTCTTATATGATATTATACATGTTTTAATGCCATTCTCCCAAATCATCCCCCCATCCCTCTCCCACAGAGTCCAAAAGACTGTTCTATACCTCTGTGTCTCTTTTGCTGTCTCACATACAGGGTTGTCATTACCATCTTTCTAAATTCCATATATATGCGTTAATATACTGTATTGGTGTTTTTCTTTCTGGCTTACTTCACTCTGTATAATAGGCTCCAGTTTTATCCACCTCATTAGAACTCCCCCAGTTCTAAAGATTAACTGCCTGTTCAATTTTTCCCTACAAGCTCACTCTTTTCTGCTTATATGTTTCACTCAAGTGTTTTTCTTTGTCAGCTTGTTTCTATTTTTGTGTGTTTATTTCCATGAATGAGATGTGAGGAAATTGGGTGAGAAATGTTTCAAGTACCTTAACTTGGAGGAGGAATTCTATCCACTGCAGAAGTTCTAGTTTCTAACTGAACCCTGCAAGAAGTTATTCTAAGAAGCAAAAGGTGGGACCCAATATCAGGTGCTTTCAGGAGGCTGAATACCAAGGACTCTGTCAAGAAATGGCTACCACCAGTTTCCCTCGCAGTCCGGTGGTTAAGACTCCATGTACCCAATGCAGATATGAGGGTTTTTGATCCCTGGACTGGGAACTAAGATTCTGCATACCACAGGGTGTGGCCAAAATAAAAAGTCTGCCTCAGAGACTCAGACTGTCAGATAATCCTGAATAATGGATGTTGCGGTATTAAATTCAGCTCTTTTAAAGATCCTTTATGATTTCAGAGCTGTGAAGAATTCTTGTGAAAGAATAAGAACTATATTCTCAATTGGTTTGTGGAAAGAATATACATGTGGTATAGATTGATGTCAGAGAGGAAAGGTTTAAGGGACAGTGTTTGACCTTGTTCCTGCTTATCAAGAAAGTTTTAATTCGGTTAGCTTCATGACTGATAATGAATATTTTCTCAGTTGTTTTATTTCTTATTAGTTGATGGTGAGAATCGGGAATGTACAGATGAGAGAATTCCTTGGTGGTGTCTGCCCACACCAGTGTACATGTGGTGGGGGCAGCTCCCGGGAATGGCTGCCACCAGTGTCTGTGTCCCCAGGGTGAGCCACAGCCACTCCTTGCCTCTCTGAGAGACTCTCCAAGGCAAGCAGAGTCTTCTGAAATTCAGTCTACCCTTGGGATTCACACCACTGTTTCATTTGGAGTTAATATTTGGACTAGAGCATTGAGCATATGCAGGAGTTAATCTGGTAGCTGGACAAACTTTTGCCTGGTTTGCCTCAGACAGTTTTACCAAATGTCAGAAATGGAAACACTCACAGATTACAAATGCTGCTGCCAGCTGTCCGGCTCTCCATCTCTAACCTTTCTTTGTGTGTGGAGGGGATGGATTTACTCAGTCTACCTTTCATGGCCTCAGTCACGTCTGCTCTGTGTGTTCCGGAAGCTTTGAAGAATCATATTTAATATGTGTCTTCTTACTCTCTATATGTACTTGGGGTTTTGTTTTCATTATTTTGTGCTATTCATTATTTTACTTTCTATTTTTTCTTTTTGAGAGAAATTACTGGAAAATTGTTTTTTACTTGCTGCTATTTTCCATATGGAGCATAATATCAATTTTCTGTTTTCCATAGTTGCAACTTATGCCAGAATGGAAATTCCTTGTATGTTATACTTTTCATCACTTCTCTGAATTGCCGTGACAGCTCCTTGCTGGAGGCAAAGTTGTGTGTGTGTGCTCAGTCACTCAGTTGTGTCTGACTCTTTGTGACCCCAGGGAATGTAACCCGCCAGGTTTCTCTGTCCATAGGGTTATCCTGGCAAGAATCCTGGAGTGGGTTGCCATTTCCTCCTCCAGAGGATCTTCTCAACTCAGGTATTCAAACTGCATTTCCTGTGACTCCTGTATTGAGATGGATTCCTTACCATTGAGCCACTGGAGAAAGTCCCAAAATAATAAATGACTCTCCCCCCAAATTGCATCAGTAACAGTTCATGTTTGAAGTCCTTTGCTATCTTTTTGAAAGATAAGAAATTTTCTATCCCAATTAAATAATAATCATTATCAAGAATAAAAAGAATTCATAGATGAGTGGAAGATATGAGCCATGAAGTGGCATTATACCTTAATGAGGCTATTTCTCCAACTGTTTTTTGGTTTTGTTTTGTTAATATTGATTTATTTGGCTGTGCCAGGTCTTAGTTTCTGCATGTGGGATCTACTTCCCTCACCAGGGGTCGAACCAAGTTTCCCTACATTGGGAGTGTAGAGTCTTAGCTAAAGAACCACCAAGGAAGTCCATTAATTAGGTTATTAAATATTGTTTCTCAGTGAAAAACTCCAGATGTGCTTAGGCAGTAATGACCTGCCTTTATTTACACTCCTGTTTGCTGGATTTATTGAATTTATCCATATTATCTTAGGTGAGTGCTATTACTCTTATTTCTCCTATAATTACAAGGATGTTGGGCTCAAATGGAGAGCTGAGTAACAGGCAACAGTGTTTCCCAAATAGAATCATAAGTTTCAGGAAAGTTTTGGATGGCAGATATTACTGCTGGGCTTCTGGTGGTTTGTGGCTCCAGCACTGGACTGCCCTTGGCAGCACCTGGGCTGGGACTGCCTGTGTGTACAGTTTGATGTTCTTGCTTCTCTGGGTGAGCCTGCACATTTCCATCTCAGGAAACTGTAAACAGTGTGTTTGACAATCCACTGTGTGAAGAACTCTTCCAAGAGCTCTCTGTGCCTCTTGGGATGGATGACAGGACATTGTGGAAATGTATCAGTTATATTTTACTCAGGTCTGATCATCTTACTTACACTTCTTCAACTAAATAGTGTTCCCTTTATCCTCTATCGTGGATGAAAATCTCCATGAGTTCATGGAGGGAGAGGCAGTTGGTGCAGCCTGTTAACATGTGTGTGTGTGCATGTGTCCATTTGTGTAGAACAAGACAGGAATGTTAAGGTTTAATGAGACCCCCATATGAGGGATGGGGACATCTTTTGATAAATATCCTGATCAAGCACTGGTTGGCTGAGCAGAAAATGCTTGTTTTTTTTTTTTTTTTTTTGGTGTTTGGTGTTATGGATTCTCCTTCCCTCCTCTTGTGTGTGGGTTCCTTAGCTTCAGACAGACAGAAGAGAGCTATCAAAGCATACTGGTCAGGTAAGCAAAGCTTACCCTGTCTGTGTTAGTAAGGCGGGATTGCCAAAAAAGGAAAAGTCCTGTTCCTGAAAGACTTCCAAACTTTTGACATTTTGTCTTTTGAGAAGTCTGTGGAGGAAATGATATTGCGGCCCAAGGCGTTTAGTTTTGGTAACTTGGATTGTTGAGTGATTTTCCTTGAAGGTGAAGAAGGGGGCCTTCAGGGGTGACTAGAGAGAGGAAGTAGGTTGTGAGGTGGAGTGGCTGTTTGGCAGGGTGGGTAGGTGTTGCCGTTCCTTTGCCTTTTTCTTTGGGAAAGAAACTTACTTTCCCTAAGTCTTACTCAGGGTGGAAGCCTCAGTGCACTCTGAGTCAATCGGTGTAGGCCTTGGGAAAGAGAGGATTGGTAACATTTCTTCCAAACCACCAACTTCAGTGGATGGTGGATCAAGAACTATGGAGACATGATTTTTTAGCTTGGCCTCCACCATGTTTAATTTTTTACTCCAAGGAACATTCCAACTTCTAGAGGGTAGAGGTGTAGTGAGGCAGTGCTCTCGGGAGCTGAGAGCCTGCAGAGCTGCCAAACCTGGTTTCTTTGTGGTATTCCAGCCAAAGCTGGTTTCCATTCCCTGGATCTACGTGTGGAGTTTGGGGTAGAAAAGGGTGGATGTGTTTGTGCCAGTGTCTCGCTTCATAAGGATTCATGAATAAGGTGATGAAAGCGTGTCTCCCATATGTGAACCACATTGACTTTCTATTGGGCTGGGACATTGAGAGTATGGGGGACAGGGGCAGGCTGCCAGCAGGCTTGTTCCTGTGGAAGCAGATTTCTTCCTCTTCTTCTGCCACCTTTTTCTTTATTCATCTTAAGGCTCAGTTGGTATTGAGCCTGTTCGTGATATTTGTTGAGCATCCATGGGGTGCTAAGCACAATGTACTAAGGCTTTACTATGTTTGAATGGAAAATTTTGCCTTAAGGTTAAACTGTTGCCTGCTTGTCTTATAGGAGATAATAAATCTGCATACTTTTAAATTAGTCACGAATGTAGCATTTTGTCAAAATGTATTTTAAATATGCTAATGATAAAAGTAAATCTTATGTAAAGAAAAACTGACATTTCTAATTAAGACTTTTTTCTTTTCTTTTAGGAAGGCACCAGAGTAGTTCAACCCATATTTTTGGGGAAAATGATTAGCTATGTTGAAAAGTACCATCTTTCCGATTCTGCCACTTTGCACGAAGCCTACGGCTATGCGGCAGGGCTGAGCGCCTGTGTGCTCGTGTGGGCCGTTCTGCACCACTTGTGCTTCTACCACATGCAGCGTGTGGGGATGAGGGTGAGAGTAGCCGTGTGCCACATGATCTACCGCAAGGTGAGTGTCGCTCGGTACCACGGTGTGTTCCTGTCTTGAGGGATCAGGAACATTTGGGGAAAGTTCTCTGTAAATTACAAATTTTGTATCTGGGATTGTTTACACCTTCCTAGAGAAGTTTGCTTTTGCATCAAGCCAAGTTTGTTGTTGTTGAAGCAAACTTTACCAATAAATAATGAAAAGTTTTCTTTTGAGATCGTGTGGGCTGTCCTTGACAACTTTTAGCCATAGGCTGTCACATAATAACCACTAAATTTGTACTGTAAAATATTAAATTAATATTCAAGAATAAGTATGAAAAGTATCAAGTTGATTTTCAATGTCTTCATGCCCAAATCCCACAGTGCTGTTTACGGAAATTTTTTGTTGTTGTTCATTAATACCTTCAGGTACATCAAATTTGTATTTAAAAGTGAGCTTCAGAGATTGTATCTATAAAACTATATCTAAGAGCAGAGAATGTATTTGATAAAGGGACTGATTCTAATTTTAAAAGACCCATCTAATTATATTCAATATAATTATGTTTGCTAGGGAAAAATATAAAGAGAATTCATGCTACATATAGACTCACTCCTTATATTTTATAGATAATTTTTGTTAATTGTATGAAAGAAGATAGGATATTTGAGATGAAACTTGAAATTTTACATTGTTTTATGAATTCTAGAGATAATTTGTTGCTCTTCATTTAAATTATTTTAATACAATATTTCCTTTTATTTTTAGTATGCATTGTAGCAGTTTTAATAAGAACTGATTTAATGTGTTTAGTGATTTTGTATTGAGGAATGCCATGAAATTATTCCATAGTTTACCCTTGTCTAAACTAGTATAAAAAGAGTGAGGCTTTCAGGTATCTTTACAAAGGTATTGCCACAGATATATCAGTGTCAAGAGCTGAAGGGCTCTGTATAAACTTGATCCTGGATATGTCTTTGCCTTAGACTGTTTTAAAAAAAATCCTTATTTAACTGTATTGTATCCTTGAAATTTTCAAAGAGAGTAGATCTTAAATGTTCTCACCACACATGTTAAATAGGATAACTATATTAGGTAGTAGATACTTTAAGTGGTTTTACTACAGTAACCATTTCCCAGTGTGTATTTATACCAAAGTATCATGTTGTAACCTTAAACATATGCAGTTTTTATTAATAAATAAACTCCTCATTGAAAGACAAAACCAAGCAGCTTAAATTGAAAATATTGCTTCTTTACCTGGCTGCTGCTTATCTAGAGCTTCTGCTTCTTCAGAATACTTTTTTCAGCAGGAAGTGAGATGTCTTCTCATTTTTCCTTGAGCAGAGTCTTGTACTTTTCAGGATTGTGTGAAACTGGGGACCTGGCATCTCACTGTCTTGTCTGACAACAGCATCTGAGCTACTTTCCTTCTGGGTGATGTGGAAATTGCAACTGTGCCTGCAAACTGCAGTCAGAGGTCTTCACTGTCATTTATCATCATCTTTGTTAATCTGTTGCGTCTTTAACCATTTAGGAGATGGATACTCAGATTTCCCCACAAATTGGCTAAATGTTTGTCTTTCCAGATCATACTTAACTCTCATAATGGTTGTGAAATTTTACCTGAACCGTGTTGTGAAAGCTTAAGTTAGGGGTAAGGTGGTGGTTTACTCAAAGCTCACTCTGCTTCACAGGTGAGCTATTGTCTACCTGTGTTTCTTCCTCTTCCCACCACACTTTGGAATCTTGCCTTTGGGAAATGTGATCTGACCTGGCACATTGGCTTATGTGAATGTAAATATCTCCCAAGAAGTTCATTTACTGCCTTGATTTTACCTAAATGTTGGCCCTATATGAAGTCAGGACTTATGGGGATTATAACATAGACATAACTTGAAATTCCAGAAACCTGGAAAAGACAAATTTCCTCACACATAGTCTTGCATCTAGAGTCCTGCTGGGGTGCAGAAACAAGACACTTCTTTTCAGGTTACAGGTGGGCTGATTCTTTAGGGCACAGCTGCTGCTGCCGAGCAGCTCTGACAGGCCCCTCTGAACTTCCATGGTTCATGCTCAGGCCCCACCTCCTGATCCCTGATCCTGGGGAGGAATCAGATTGGGCATTAGAAATGGAGTGGCTGCTAAGCCCATAGCCATAGTTTGTTCTGACCATGGATTCCCGGCTGGGGCAGGTCTCCAGGCGGTCTCTAAGGCTGCACATATTCCACGCCTAAAATGGCCCATTCAGCATTTCGTACTCTTTGCAGCTGAATTTTGAATGATTGTGAAGGAGGTATTGTATATAAAAATGACTTGCCATTTCCACAGCTTTGGTAAAATTACCTTTGGCTTTTGATCATTGTGGTGGTGGTGGTGGTAAAATACACCCAGTGTAAAGTTGACCATTTTCACTCCTTTTAAGTACAGCATTTAGTGACATTAGGTACACTCACATTGTTGTGTAGCCATTACCATTATTCATCTCTGGAACTTTTTCTTTTTCCCAAACTGAACCTCTGCATCCATTAAACACTAACTCCCCAACCCCTCTCCCCGCACCCAGCACCATTCTACTTCTTATCTCTGTGAATTTGAGTACTTCAGTACTTCATGTAAGTGGAATCATACAGCGTTTGTCATTTTATGTGAGGCTTAAGTTCTGTAGCACGATGTCTTCAAGGTTCATCCATATTGTGGCAGGTGTTAGAATTTAATTCCTTTTTAAGGCTCAATAATCTTCCACTGTAGGCCTATGCAACATGCTGTGTGTTTGCTCATCTGTCAGTTGTTTCCACCTTTTAGCTATTGTGAACATTGCTGCTGTGAATATGAGTGTACAAATTGTCTGTTCAAGGTTGTGTTTTTAGTTTTCTTGAGTGTATCCTTAGTAGTGTAATTGCTGTATTGTATGCTAATGTCATGTTTAATTTTTGAGGAACTTCCGTATTCTCTTCCATTGTGGTTATATCATTTTACCTTCTCACTTGATCATTGTTTTCTTCTTTACTTGAGGAGTAAAGAAAAAGTTTCTTATGAAGTATGACATTTTGTTTGGATCAGTGGCTCTAGTTGGTGGTCTGTTGAAGCAGCTCCTGGTATCTTTTCAGCTTCCTCAGATCTCTAGGGCATTTTTCTTACTACATAAAGGGATTGAGCAACACAGGTTGTGTATTTTGTAAAATCAGCAGACTGGCATCAAGACCACAGTTTCCTCACAGGAACGGTGTTTTGAACATCATACTTGCTCATTTGAGAATGAGGAAACTAAGCCCAAAGTGTTTAAATATTGTTACCCACAGAATGAATGATTGAATCCTAGTCTCTGAATTTCTTTCCTAAGGCAACCTCTCCAGTCTCATCCAATTTGGCTAAAAATTACTTAGTTGACTCCTAAGTCTAAACCTACACCCTTTAACCTTTAGACAGGTGCAAGTTCACTGAAACAGGGGGTGGATTTTGCTTTTACCTCCTGCTCCTCCCTTTGCTGTCCTTGTGGTTGGGGCTGCCACCACACTGAGGAGTTAGAAGCTGAAGAAGGGTCCCCAGAGCCCTGCTGTCAGGGGTCATCCTGCTCCTGCTGACACCACTCAAGACCTCTGGAACACATGCTCCATTGTGTTATGTTCTAAGATGACTTGGTATCACCTTAGGAATCCGGATCTCTGTCTCCCTCTCTCATTTCAGGCCCTTCGCCTGAGTAGCCCAGCCATGGGGAAGACCACCACAGGCCAGATAGTCAACCTGCTGTCCAATGATGTGAACAGGTTTGACCAGGTGAGCTGCCCCTGAGGGATCCTCTTCCGTTTCCTGTTTTTCTCACTGGGTTCAGCTTATTGGGATGCCAGGTGCCAGGGTTTGGTGTCAGCCAGGGTTCTGTTGAGGATGTAAGACAAAGGTTCTATTTATCCAACTTTGACTTCTCTGTGTGCAAATTCAATGTAATTATATGTATTGTTTCATAAGTGAGAGTTTTGTTTTTCTAATAACAAATGGCAGCAGTGTTCTTGCCCAGCTTGGTTAGTGTCCTAAAGGGTCCTCCTGGAGGGGCCCTTCTTGGCACGTGGTGTAGGTGTTGCTGAACTGTCTTCCTCCTCCTCTAGGTGATGAAGGCCTGGTAGTCAGGGATTGTTTTTTCCCCTGTACCCTGTTCAGTGCCTGCTGCATAGGGAGCCTTCAAGTGGGTGGTCCCCAGACACAACCTCCTCTCTGCTATCCCCACACACTCTTTTTCCATTGACCTTAAGCATAGATCACATGACCCAGAACATCATAGCTGTTGGTCAGATCTGTGTTGTAGTAGACACTTCTCTTTCCAGTATGCATTCATAAAACATGAAGTAAGGCCTCTACTCACTTTCAGGGATGAATAAAGCTTAGTTTCTGCCCTGTAGAAGCCACAATCTATCATGGAGGTGAATACACAAGTAATTACTGGAGAGAGCAGTAGGTACCATAATACAGGCTTTCCTGGGATGCTGGGGAGCCCAGGGGAGATGGGAGCTAAACTCTGGGATGAGAGCATTTGGAGAAGCCCTGAGCTCATCTGTGTTGTGGTCAAAATCCACATCTTCCTTCATTGCTGCTGGTCTGATTCTCCTGGGACATCCCTGAAGTCAGCCCTGTGCTGCCCTGAAACAGTGTCATCTGAGGTGGACACTTGGATTTCTGCTTTAGCAGGTTTAAAACCCAGTGAGGTCATTTCTATTTAGGTTTCTGTTTTTTCCTTCAGAGCATATTGTCTCTATACTCTGTCCTTAATGGCTTTTATATCATCCCAAAGAGAGGCTATACTAAAGAATGTTCAAACTACTGCACAATTGCACTCATCTCACACGCTAGTAAAGTAATGCTCAAAATTCTTCAAGCCAGGCTTCAGCAATACATGAACTGTGAAATTCCAGATGTTCAAGCTGGTTTTAGAAAAGGCATAGGACCAGAGATCAAATTGCCAACATCTGCTGGATCATCGAAAAAGCAAGAGAGTTCCAGAAAAACATCTATTTCTACTCTATTGATCTATGCCTAAGCCTTTGACTGTGTAGATCACAATAAACTGTGGAAAATTCTGAAAGAGATGCGAATACCAGACCACATGACATGCCTATTGAGAAACCTGTATGCAGGTCAGGAAGCATCAGTTAGAACTGGACATGGAACAACAGACTGGTTCCAAATAGGAAAAGGAGTACATCAAGGCTGTATATTGTCACTCTGCTTATTTAACTTATATTACATCGTGAGGAACGCTGGTCTGGAAGAAGCACAAGCTGGAATCAAGATTGCCGGGAGAAATATTAATAACCTCAGATATGCAGATGACCCCACCCTTATGGCATAAAGTGAAGAAGAAATAAAGAGCCTCTTGATGAAAGTGAAAGAGGAGAGTGAAAAAGTTGGCTTAAAGCTCAACATTCAGAAAACTAAGATCATGGTATCCAGTCCCATCACTTCATGGCAAATACAGTGGCTGATTTTATTTTTCTGGGATCCAAAATCACTGCAGATGGTGATTGGAGCTATAAAATTAAAAGACACTCCTTGGAAGGAAAGTTATGACCAACCTAGACAGCAGATTAAAAAGCAGGGACATTACTTTGTCAACAAAGGTCTGTCTAGTCAAGGCTATGGTTTTTCCAGTGGTCATGTATGGATGTGAGAGTTGGACTATAAAGAAAGCTGAGTGCCAAAGAATTGATGCTTTTGAACTGTGGTGTTAGAGAAGACTCCTGAGAGTCCCTTGGACTGCAAGGAGGTCCAACCAGTCCATCCTAAAGGAGATCAGTCCTGGGTGTTCATTGGAAGGACTGATGTTGAAGCTGAAACTCCAATACTTTGGCAACCTGATGTGAAGAGCTTACTCATTTGAAAAGACCCTGATGCTGGGAAAGATTGAAGGCAGGAGGAGAAGGGGATGACAGAGGATGAGATGGTTGGATGGCTCACCGACTTAATGGACATGAGTTTGGGTAAACCCCGAGAGTTAGTAATTTACAGGGAGGCCTGGTGTGGTGTGGTTCATGGGGTCACAAATAGTCAGACAGGACTGAGCAACTGAACCGAACTGAAGAAGGCTTTGTTTTTCTCTTTTAAGGTAACGATGTTCTTGCACTATCTGTGGGTGGGGCCACTGCAGGCTGTCGCAGTGACCGCCCTGCTCTGGATGGAAATAGGAATATCATGTCTTGCCGGGATGGCGGTTCTCATTATTACTCTGCTTTTGCAAAGCTGCTTTGGGAAGTTGTTTTCATCACTCCGGTAAGAGAAACACTTCTTTTAAAAATTGATATTACGTAATTGGTAACATCCACAGTCTGCTTGATGCTTTTGTTCAAAAACAAGACAAATGCCTTCCCTAGTCACTTCTTTGTGTGAGTTGTAGACCCTACAGGCTTAGCCAGTGGAAGCTCCAGCCTTAAACTGAAGGTTGATCCTGAAACAGGAACAGGGAAGGCATTCACTGGGTCCTCTTGGCACTGTGTCTGAAAAAATAGAGTGTCCTTCAGCAGAATTTACCCATGTCCAAGTTATTTAAATATTGTTAAATAGTAATAATCTTGTAGCCCCATTTCTCACTGCATATATTTTTGTTATGCTTGTGTTGGAGCCTTTCAGGTATTTATTCATGTTTCCATTAAGTTATAAGCACCCCAAGGGCCAGGCTGATCTCCATTGTGTCTTTATGAAGCCCCACAGTCACAGCAGCACATGTGACAGAAAAGTGGCTGGTGGTGAAGAGCCTTCTGCTGCTGAGTTAGACCTGAAGCAGGTCCCAGAGGGTTGGAGGTGGGTGGTTGTCAGGTGATGGAGATGTTGTGCTATTTGAAGGTCACTGAGTTCTTGTGTGTGTTGTGTGTGTGTAGTTCTGTGCTTGGTGTCTTTATTTGGAATTTCCTTTCCTGTCTTTGCTGGAGAGATAGATACTTCCTATCCTTCAAGGCCCTGTTCAAGTGCTACCAGGTCTCTGAAGCTCTTTTTGTTCTCCTTTCTTGGTGGAATTAACAGTCCCATCTTTTCTGCTCCCCAGAACTTCTCTCCTATTTTATTACAGCACAGACTCTGTCTTCCTGGGTGTCTTTCTGTCTCCCTACCTGACCGTGATCTCTTTGAGCAGATGGTTTGTATCTGACACATTTCGGGTCTTTCTTAGCCGATCCTGCACATTCTTAAGTTACTTCTTAAAATGGACTGAATGGTTGATTTCCTAGTTGAAGCCTTTTTCTCCATTTGTATTTTGAGTAGGACCTGCCTGTGTTCTAAGTGCAAAAGGGCTATAGCGAATAATTTTATTCCTAGCCCCGCCCCCATGCCCACTCCTGCTGCTGCTGCTGCTGCTGCTGAGTAAAGTTGGGATGTGGTCACTGAGGATCATCTCACATCTGTCCCCTCAGGAGTAAGACTGCTGCTCTCACAGACGAGAGGATAAGGACCATGAGTGAAGTCATAACTGGCATCAGAACAATAAAAATGAATGCTTGGGAAAAGTCATTTATAGACCTTATTACCAGACTGAGAAGGTAAGTTTATATATATAGATGTCACTCCATATTTTCATGCTTTATTTCCTATTCTATTGGATATTTTAGATGTCTTGCCAAAGAAGTGCTTAAGTTCATCTTCACATTAAGGTGAACTTAAATGCTAACTATTCACTGCATCGCCTACATGTTGCAGGAGGGTTAAGAATAGTGGAGATATCATTTAACCTGTTCTTTCATTTGCCATCTTTTCAAAGGAAAAATATAAATATGCTTCTTACTTATATAGAAATGAAATTCTAAGAAGTTCTTAATACCTCAAATCCCAATAAGCAATGCTTCTAACATAGTATTTGAGACAATGACATTCAAACTAAAATTGTAATTTATGGTGATGGCTAATAACCAGGAAGATTATGGAGACTTGGTATACTTGTATTGAGCCAAACTGTGTGAACCACTATTTTTCATTGTTGCTGTGCTTAGTTGCTCAGTTGGATCTGACTCCTTGTGACTCCATGGACTGTAGCTCGCCAGGCTTCTCTGGCCATGGGACTTCCCAGGCAGGAATACTGGAGTGGGTTGCCATTTCTTCCTCCAGAGGATCTTACAGACCCAGGGATTGAACCCGTGTCTCCTGCATTGGAGGTGGATTCTTTACCACCATGAAAGCTCATGAATCACTATTCATTTCAAATGGAGCTATGAAAATACTGTCCCTTTTGTTCTGCTTCATGTTTTTAAACTGTTTCTCCATCTTTCATTTAAATATCTGGTGAGCATTTCTCTGACCCCACCTTGTCACCTCTCACTTTTCACCTTTGCGGAGCCCATCTTCCTTCTACTCTGGCCTCCAAGCCTGACTCCAGCTCATCTTCAGGGTCCATGTGTGTGTGACTTGCCCTGACTCCACTGCTCCGAGTTACATATCCAAGCTCTGGGCTCCCTTGGGGGCTGTGATGACTGTCTCTGTCTGTTGTCTCCCAATTTTGTGGTTGCTAATTCTCTTTGCCCACAAGTTCATGAGCGCCTGGAGGGGAAAGGACATGTCTTTCTGTGAGGAGCCTGGCACCGACTTGTGATTATGAATGTTTGTTGAATGAATGATCAAACCCAGTATGATTGACCTGAAATGTTTGCAAGTGTGACATTAAGCCTCCTTTTACTTGAAAGAGTGAAGTGGTGATGCAGTGTGTGATCCTGGTGTTGGGCAGACCCCTGAGTGTGCACTATGCTAATGTCTCCATGATGTGACGGATGGTTTATCTCAATCTGTGTCCATTCCCTAGAAAGGGGCCACTTATACAGGGCACTGAATTCATGTCTTGTATGCTGATGCTTCTTATAAAACCTTTGTCCTACTTTCTTTTTACAGTAAGGAAATTTCCAAGATTCTGAAAAGTTCCTACCTTAGGGGCATGAATTTGGCATCATTTTTCACTGTGAGCAAAATCATGATTTTTGTCACCTTCATCACCAATGAGCTCCTTGACAACCGGATCACAGCCAGCCAAGTGTTTGTGGTGGTGACGCTATTCGAGGCTTTGCGGTTCTCGAGCACCCTCTTCTTCCCCATGGCCGTCAAGAAGGTGTCAGACGCCATCATCAGCCTCCGAAGGATAAAGGTTTGGTGACAAATACTTTTTTTTCAGTTGTAGGTGGATTTTTTGTAAAATGCCTCCTTTTGTTTGGTATCACTATATCCAGTTAAGTGATATTTAACTCTCTCAGTGCCAAAGCTGGCAATCTTTCCAGAATATTAATAGGTACTCCCTTTTCTTATTAGGTAGAGTGCATTACAGATATCATAAGACTGGTTCTCATGTAGGGGCAGTAGTATATATAAGTAGCAGTAGCATAGGGCTCTAGTGTAGTGATGTCTGCAGAGTGACTAAAGTGTCTAAAAGCAGGAGAAGCAAACAGAGTGCATCTCCTGTGCTGACTCCAGTGGCCAGGCAGTGACTGTGCACAGTCCCTGGGCCGGGAGGGAAGGAACTTGCTGAGAAGTCCTTGTTCCCTGAGGAGGAAGAGTGGCCTCAGATTCACTTAATTCTCTGTGTTCAAAATGAGTTCTTTCCTCCACAGATGTTTTGCTTGTTGGTGTCTGAGCCTGCCTTTTGTATCTGTCTTTTCATCCCTGGCCCCTTTTTATTTACTGCTTAATCCATTCTCTCTAGCTGCCTTCTTCTTTTTAAATTTGTAATTCCCACCACTATGTGAACTAAGAACTTCCAGATATACAAGCTGGATTTAGGAAAGGCAGAGGAACCAGAGATCAAAATGCCAGCACCCGCTGGATCGTAGAAAAAGCAAGAGAATTCCAGAAAAAAAAAACATCTACTTTTGCTTCACTGACTACACTAAAGCTTTTGACTGTGTGGGTCACAACAAACTGTGGAAAACTATCAAAGAGATGGGAATATCAAACCACTTTACCTGCCTCCTGAGAAACCTGTATGCAGGTCAAGAAGCAACTGTTAGAACTGGACATGGAACAATGGACTAGTTCCAAATTGAGAAAGGAGTATGTCAAGGCTGTATATTGTCACCCTGCTTATTTAACTTATATGCAAAGTACATCATGTGAAATGCTGGGCAAAGGAGAATGAAAAAGCTGGCTTAAGACTCAACATTCAAAATACTAAGATCATGGCCTCTCGTCCCATTGCTTCATGGCAATAAATAGGGAAACCATGGAAACAGTGGCAGACTTAATTTTCTCAGGCTGCAAAATCACTGTAGACAGTGACTACAACCATGAAATTAAAAAATGCTTACTCCTTGGGAGAAAGGCTATGACAAACCTAGACAGCATATTAAAAAGTAGAGACATTGCTTTATCGACAAAGGTCTATATAGTCAAAGCTATGGTTTTTCCACTCATTGTGTATGGATGTGAGAGTTGGACCATAAAGAAGGCTGAGCATGGAAGAAATGATGCTTTGAAATTGTAGTGATGGAGAAGACTCTTGAGAGTCCCTTGGGCTGCAAAGAGTTCAAACCAGCTATTCCTAAAGGAAATCAACCATGAGTATTCACTGGAAGGACTGGTGCTGAAGGGCCAATACTTTCTTTGGTCACCTGATGCCAAGAGCAGACTCATTGGAAAAGACCCTGATACTGAGAAAGATTGAAGGCAGGAGGAGAAGGGGACAACAGAGGATGAGATGGTTAGATAGTGTCCCTGACTCAATCAACATGAATTTGAGCAAACTCTTGGAGATAGTGACGGACGGGGAGCCTGGAGTGCTATATAGTCCATGGGATTGCAAAGAGTCAGACAAAACTTAGTGACTGAACAGAAACAAATACACTATATTATATGATTATATTGATATATACCATGAGATGTAATAATAGTATATATTTTTCCATATATTATTTAATAAGTTCTGATGTGAACTAATACTTTAAGTACAGTTAGCAAAACAGTATTTAGACTGTTCAAAGTTTGCAAATTCCAGGAAAGTGACTGTTTTTGTTTGTGCTTTCTTCCTGCAGTTTAACAATCTGCTTTTTTTCTCTTTTCTGTAGAATTTTTTATCACTTGATGAAATACCACAGCTCAACACTCAGCTGCCATCAGATGGTGAAATGATTGTGGACATGCAAGATTTCACTGCTTTTTGGGATGAGGTAACATATCTTTCTTTCCAAGATCCTGACTGCTAACAGACAAGTGTGATATAGATTTATTGGAGAATTTTTAGATTGTACCATGGTGTAAAATGTGACTTGCTCATTAACTAAAAGTATGTTGAATTTTTTTTCAAAATTGGCACTAAGGTTTGTATCTAATAGAGATTAAGTATAAAATCAACCTAAAATGTTTGACATGTTGCTCTCGCTGTCATTTTCAAGAGAACTTTCAAAGTATTAGCACATTTTGAACTTAAAGTCCATATATTTGTAATGTTAGAATTTATGGAATTGGACAGACAAAATGGGGCAGTGTGGAATGGGTTAACTAACAAACACACAACTGGTTGTTAAAGATTTTGGGGAATCAATGTACATTTTTGCCTTGATTATCAGGCCACTGTATTATACATAGAGTGAGGCCATGATCTGGATGTTTGCTGTGGGGTGGGGTGGGGGCTCCTGCATCCTGAGCTTCTGGATACTTTGGTGGCAGCCGGGGCAGGAGGAGACAGCAGGTGGGCATAATGAGCACCAGTGATTCCCAGTTAAAGGACTGCACTGTATGACAAGCTGACAGGGAGAACTGGTGATTCCCAACACTTGGTTTATTTGTTATGTTCAGGCAAACAGAAAAAAAACCCAGAAAAACAGGGTCTGGTCTCAAGAAGTTGTCAGCATCACACACCCATTGTGGCCCCTTTACCAACTGAAATGCTCCCCCTGCCCCCTGGTTCCCTGGTCCTCTGTGCACACCCTCCTCTATCAGTATGAATTAGTCAGTAAAACAGAACACCACAGTGGGAGAGGGAATTCCATTCAAAGAGTTAGTTACGGAGATGATAAAAGGGAGAAAAAAACAGAAAGGGCAAAATGGTTGTGTGTGAGACAACCCAGGGGTTATCAAAGGCATGAAGCTGTTCCTACTCCCAGGGCTGGAGGATCTCTGGGAGGAGGTGCCTCCACCAAGAGGGTCCACCCTCCAGAGCAGAGCCCAGGAGTCCAGCAGCTGTCAGAGTCAGGACCACAGAGCACGTGTCAACTCTGTAGACTCGTCCTGTCTTTCATGCCTGTGACTCTGTGGTGCCACCTACATCGTGTTCACCTGCTTCTGACTTAGCACCTGCTGTCCCCATCGACAGCCAATGGTTTGTTCCCAGATACATGAAACCACATCCTTGTACCTTCTGTACATGGAAACTCATACAGGGTACTTGACCTTCCCTGATGGTTTCTCCTGCCTTAATATAGTAGGTTTGCCTCCTGTTTGGTGTTTCTTGGCATAATGCTCTTGAAACATTTATAGAAAGCACCACTAAAATTCCATTATAAAGTCCACTCTATGTGAATGCTACCACATTCTTTGTATGAAACTTGTTAGCAGATTTCTTTAGTTCCCAGTAAACACGTAGATTTATTTTAAATCAGTTGGGTATATGATACAGATTGTTTCTGCAGTTTTTAATGAACTGAAATAAAAGTATATAGAACAGTATCTGCCTGTGCAACAAATGGCTGTAAGGTAGAATAAGGGATTTTAGTTGTACTACAGCCTATGTGAATAAATCAGATGAAAAATCTGAAAAGGTTTCTATATACCTTCTAGAGTAAAAAAAATCCAAATTGTTAATAACTCAATCAATGATTTTAATAAAAAATAATAATAACTCAAGATACTAAACTGCTAAAGGAAGAGGAGAAAAGGTTGTGAGTTCTGCGGTAAGGCTCTTCTTGTAAAATCTAACTAATTGCATATTATGATTCTGTTAGAGCAGTATTCAGAATTCCAGAGATGAGAGCCTTCATCAGCTACATTTTCACAAAAATAGCTACCATGTTAACATTAATGTGTGGCAAGGTTTCCTTGGAGAAGGAAATGGCAGCCCATCCAGGATTCTTGCCTGGAGAATCCCATGGACAGAAGAGCCTGGCAGGCTACAGCCCATAGGGTCACAGAGTCGGACATGCCTGAAGTGACTTAGCAAAGCAACACAAAGGTATTCCTATCTAGGTAAATGATAATTATGCTATTGCAGCTAATTTGTACCACTTTGGGGGAATGAAATTTCTAAATATTTTCAACTGAATCTTATCTTTTATGCTACTGCTAAGTCACTTCAGTCATGTCCAACTCTGTGCGACCCCATAGATGGCAGCTCACCAGGCACCCCCGTCCCTGGGATTGCACTCACTAAAAACTAACAGCCATGGTACCATAATAAAATTTTTTGTGAGGTACCTAGACTGTTACTACTGAGACACAAAAATGTGAGGTAAGCCTACCTTTTCCCAGAAATCTTTGAAGCCAGAGATATTAAACAATTAAGGCACTTGAAAACATTAGGGATATGCATAAACTTTCAAATAAAACAAACTATAGCTGTACTAGCAAGCAATGACGAAATAGTAAATCTTCATCTTATGAATGTTTAATTATCTAAATGTAAGGAATTCTGGCTTAAGAAATGGTCAAAAGCAACTTGTCATTTCTTACGGTAAAATATTGAAAACCAAGCGCTAAATTCAGCCACTATAGGATAAAGAAACTAAAACAAAAAGCCTTAAGGACCTGGAGACTTAGTGAGAAAAAGCTCATTTTAAACTGATTGAAGCCTCTGAACTAATCCTGTGTGTCAAAGGCAGGGAAGAAGGATCTCTCTAAACTTGTAAAAACTAGTGATTCATAAGGAAACTAAAGAAATGAGAGCATGCATGCTTATCAGACCACAGAAATAAAAACTGAGAAAGGATACAGAAGAAAGAAAAAGTGTGATCTGTTTACTCAGGGCAATCATCATTTAAAATCTACAGTAATTTGATCAACTAAAATTTTTCTCTGAAATTATACTGCTCCCATTTCCTGTGTCAAAACTTAAAATGACTCTCTCATTAAAGATTTAGTAAATGATTCTAAAACAGCTTCCTTCTTGCCTCATAGAGGTTCAGTTCAGTTCAGTTCAGTCGCTCAGTCATGTCCGATTCTCTGCTACCCCATGAATCGCAGGTGCCAGGCCTCCCTGTCCATCACCAACTCCTGGAGTTCACTCAGACTCACGTCCATCGAGTCAGTGATGCCATACAGCCATCTCATCCTCTGTCATCCCCTTCTCCTCCTGCCCCTAATCCCTCCCAGCATCAGAGTCTTTTCCAATGAGTCAACTCTTCGCATGAGGTGGCCAAAGTACTGGTTTCAGCTTCAACATCAGTCCTTCCAATGAACACCCATGGACTGATCTCATTTAGGATGGACTGGTTGGGTCTCCTTGCAGTCCAAGTCACTCTCAAGAGTCCTCTCCAACACCACAGTTCAAAAGCATCTATTCTTTGTTGCTCAGATTTCTTCACAGTCCAACTCTTACATCCATACATGAACAATGGAAAAACCATAGCCTTGACTAGACGAACCTTTGTTGGCAAAGTAATGTCTCTGCTTTTGAATATGCTATCTAGGTTGGTCATAACTTTCCTTCCAAGAGGTAAGCGTCTTTTAATTTCATGGCTGCAATCACCATCTGCAATGATTTTGGACCCCCCAAAAATAAAGTCTGATGCTGTTTCCACTGTTTCCCCATTCATTTTCCATGAAGTGATGGGCCCAGATGCCATGATCTTAGTTTTCTGAATGTTGAGTTTTAAGCCAACTTTTTCACTCTCCTTTTTCACTTTCATCAAGAGGCTCTTTAGTTCCTCTTTACTTTCTGCCATAAGGGTGGTGTCATCTGCATATCTGAGGATATTGATATTTCTCCCGGCAATCTTGATTCCAGCTTGTGCTTCTTCCAGCCCAGCGTTTCTCGTGATGTACTGCATATAAGCTAAATAAGCAGGGTGACAATATACAGCCTTGACGTACTCCTTTTCCTATTTGGAACCAGTCTGTTGTTCCATGTCCAGTTCTAACTTGCTTCCTGACCTGCATACAGGTTTCTCAAAAGACAGGTCAGGTGGTCTGGTATTCCCATCTCTTTCAGAATTCTTCACAGTTTATAGTGAACCACACAGAAAAGGCTTTGGCATAGTCAATAAAGCAGAAATAGATGTTTTTCTGGAACCCTCTTGTTTTTTCTTTGATCCAGAGGATGTTGGAAATTTGGTCTCTGGTTCCTCTGCCTTTTCTAAAACCAGCTTGAACATTTGGAAGTTTATGGTTCATGTATTGCTGAAGCCTGGCTTGGAGATTTTTGAGCATTACTTTACTAGCGTGTGAGATGAATGCAATTGTGTGGTACTTTGAGCATTCTTTGGCATTGCCTTTC
Source organism: Bos indicus (assembly GCF_029378745.1). Lineage (NCBI taxonomy): Eukaryota > Metazoa > Chordata > Mammalia > Artiodactyla > Bovidae > Bos > Bos indicus. The sequence continues at coordinate 75,392,977 of NC_091771.1, forward strand.
TTAGGAATTGGAATGAAAACTGACCTTTTCCAGTCCTGTGGCCATAGCTGAGTTTTCCAAATTTGCTGGCATATTGAGTGCACCACTTTCACAGCATCACCTTTTAGGATTTTAAATAGCTCAACTCGAATTCCACCACTTCTGCTAGCTTTCTTTGTAGTGATGCTTCCTAAGGCCAACTTAACTTCACATTCCAGGATGTCTAGGTCTAGGTGAGTGTGAGTGATCACACCATAATGATTATCTGTGTTGTGAAGATCTTTTTTGTACAGTTCTTCTGTGTATTCTTGCCACCTCTTCTTAATATCTTCTGCTTCTGTTAGGTCCATGCCATTTCTGTCCTTTATTGAGCCCATCTTTGCATGGAATGTTCCCTTGGTATCTCTAATTTTCTTCAAGAGATCTCTAGTGTTTCCCATTGTACTGTTTTCCTCTATTTCTTTGCATTGATTGCTGAGGAAGTCTTTCTTACCTCTCCTTGCTGTTCTTTGTAACACTGCATTCAAATGGGTATATCTGTCCTTTTCTCCTTTGCTTTTGACTTCTCTCCTTTTCACAGCTATTTTTATGGCCTTTTCAGACAGCCATTTTGCTTTTTTTTTTTGCATTTCTTTTCCGTGGGGATGGTCTTGATCCCTGTCTCCTGTACAGTGTCACTAACCTCTGTCCATAGTTCATCACGCACTCTGTCTATCAGATGTAATGACAAAGCACTTGGTATTCTTCCTTTGAGAACCCCATGAAGAGTATGAATAGGCAAAAATAGGACACTGAAAGATGAACTCCCCAGGTCGATAAGTGCCCAATATGCTACTGGAGATCAGTGGAGAAATAACTCCAGATAGAATGAAGGGATGGAACAAAAGCAAACAAACAAAAAACACACAGTTGTGGATGTGACTGGTGATAGAAGCAAGGTCAGATATTGTAAAGAGTAACGTTACATAGGAACCTGGAATGTTAGGTCCATGCTGCTGCTGCTGCTAAGTTGCTTCAGTCATGTCTGACTCTGTGTGACCCCAGAGATGGCAGCCCACCAGGCTCCCCTGTCCCTGGGATTCTCCAGGCAAGAACACTGGAATGGGTTGCCATTTCCTTCTCCAATGCATGAAAGTGAAAAGTGAAAGTGAAGTTGCTCAGTCGTGTCCGACTCCTAGCGACCCCATGGACTGCAGCCTACCAGGCTCCTCCGTCCATGGGATTTTCCAGGCAAGAGAACTGGAGTGGGATGCCATTGCCTTCTCCAGTTAGGTCCATGAATCAAGGCAAATTGGAAGTGGTCAACAGGAGGTATCAAGAGTGAACACTGACATTCTAGGAATCAGCAAACTAAGATGGACTGGAATAGGTGAATTTAACTCAGATGACATCCTGGAATGTGAAGTTAAGTGGAACTTAGGAAGCATCACATGAACAAAGCTAGTGGAAGTGATGGAATTCCAGTTGAGCTATTTCAAATCCTAAAAGGTGATGCTGTGAAAGTGCAGCACTCAATATGCCAGCAAATTTGGAAAACTCAGCTGTGGCCACAGGACTGGAGAAGGTCAGTTTTCATTCACAATCTCAAAGAAAGGCAATGCCAAAGAACACTCAAACTACTGCACAATTGCAGTCATCTCACACGCTAGTAAAGTAATGCTCAAAATTCTCCAAGCCAGGCTTCAGCAATACATGAACTGTGAACTTCCATTGTTCAAGCTGGTTTTAGAAAAGGTAGAGGAACCAGAGATTAAATTGCCAACATCCTCTGGATCAAAGAAAAAGCAAGAGAGTTTCAGAAAAACATCGATTTCTGCTTTATTGACTATGTTAAGGTGTTTGACTGTGTGGATCACAACAAACTGTGGAAAATTCTGAAAGAGATGGGAATACCAGACCACCTGACTTGTCTCTTGAGAAACCTGTATGCAGGTCAGGAAACAACAGTTAGAACTGGACATGGAACAACAGACTGGTTCCAAATAGGAAAAGGAGTACGTCAAGGCTGTATATTGTCATCCTGCTTATTTAACTTATATTCAGAGTACATTATGAGAAACGCTGGGCTGGAGGAAGCACAAGCTGGAATCAAGATTGCCGGGAGAAATATCGATATCCTCAGATATGCAGATGACATCACCCTTATGGCAGAAAGTGAAGAACTAAAGAGCCTCTTGATGAAAATGAAAGAGGAGAGTGAAAAAGTTGGCTTAAAGCTCAACATTCAGAAAACTAAGATCTGGTCCCATCACTTTATGGGAAATGGATGGGGAAACAGTGGAAAAAGTGTCAGACTATTTATTTGGGCTCCAAAATCACTGCAGATGGTGATTGTAGCCATGAAATTAAAAGATGCTTACTCCTTGCAAGGAACGTTATGACCAACCTAGACAGTATATTAAAAAGCAGAGACATTACTTTGCCAACAAAGGTTCGTCTAGTCAAGGCTATGGTTTTTCCAGTAGTCATGTATGGATGTTAGGGTTGGAGTATAAAGAAATCTGACCGCAGAAGAATTGATGCTTTTGAACTGTGGTGTTGAAGACTCTTGAGAGTCCCTTGGCCTGCAAGGAGATCCAACCAGTGTATCCTAAAGGAGATCATTCCTGAGTGTTCATTGGAAGGACTGATGTTGAAGCTGAAACTCCAATACTTTGGCTACCTGATGCGAAGAGCTGACTCATTTGAAATGACCCTGATGCTGGGAAAGATTGAGGGCAGGAGGAGAAGAGGATGACAGAGGATGAGATGGCTGGATGGCATCACCAACTCGATGGACATGGGTTTGGGTAAACTCCGGAAGTTGGTGATGGACAGGGAGGGTTGGCGTGCTGCTGTTCATGGGGTCGCAAAGACCTGGACATGACTGAGCGACTGAACTGAACTGAGCTGATTAGAAAGAAAGTCATGCATGCAGGATAAGGACATTTCCTCTAAAGAAACCGGTTGCATCAAAGGCAGGCTTTGTCACAGGATGTGAGGTCATAGATAGAGTGGTGTTAGTTGTAGCTGAGAGTAGCTGTAGTGGGAGCTGAAGTGGGGAAAGCAGCACTGTGGTTTTCATGGTGGTTGCTATGGTGTGTCAGCTGTGTTCACCACCTGGCAGTCACTAACGCTGAATTATCTGAACAGTAGCTTTTGCCTTTCATTCAATTCAAAAGTGGGTAGTATTAGCAGCCTTAGCATCTAAATAGGAGACACAGCTGTTGTCGTTTACCTAGATTTCTGGTGCTGGAGAGGTGACCCTGAGGAGCCACGGCATTGGGGCTCTCATGGTGGTGGTCAGTAAAGCTGGGTGTGTAGTTACATTCAGGGCCACGGTGGTGCCCTGAGCCGTGGTCATTACACAGAGTATGGCCAGGCAGCCTGTGCCCAGAGCAGCAGGTGGGAGAGCCTGGACATTGCGTCCTCTATGCAGGTGTTCAAGTGGAACTGGGGCGCCCAATGCTATGTCTGTCCTTTTGTCCCCTACACACCCCCCCACATTGTGTACAGGTGTCCAATGAGTTTCTTTTGTACCAAACTATGCAGCATTTTCAAATGAACTATTTTGTTCTTTCAAGAGCTGAATATCATGTTCTCAGACTTCTTGCCCTTAGTACAGAACACCCTGTTCTGTTGTCCTGCCCTTGCCTATGAAAGGACTGTGCCCCTTGCTGGCGTCATTAGTAATTAAGGGCTGTCATAGGTCATGGGTGAGAGAGCCCTTGAAAGGGGGAGAAGAACAGACATTGGGAGTTTTGGAGAGAAGCTGAGTCTGAATGAAGCCCCTGCTGGGTTGGGAGGCAGGAGATAGACGTGAGCTCTGTAACCTTCTCACTATACAGCCAGGTGGACAGGTGGGGAAGGTCTCAGCTTTAATATAAATGGCCCCAAGGACTTCGCTAGTGGTCCAGTGGTTAAGAATCCACCTTCCAATGCAGTAGACTCGGGTTCCACCCCTGGTTGAGGAACTAAGATCTCATAACGCTCTGGAGCAACTAAGCCCACACACTGCAACAAAGACCCAGTGCAGCCAAAATAAGAAAAAAAGCAAAATAAAGGTTCTGTGGGGGCCTCCAGATCTCATGGGACAGGGGTTTGGAACTTTATCTGCACGGAGTCGGGGCTCAGCTGATGGTGTTTTGTTGAGTCAGTGTCCCCTGAGCCTGGATAACCAGTGGGGGAGGGGACCCAGTGCCTCTGAGCTGTCGAGTGCTGCCCCCTTCTGGTCATCCTAGAGCAGTGCTGGATACTGAAGCCTGAACAGGGAGGGAACTCAGGGTCTGGCCCTGACAGACTGAGGGCTGCGATGGGAAGCTGATGTTTGTAGGTAGTTCACTATTTTGTAGTCATAACTGAGTGAAAAGTAGTAAAATAGGAATCCTAAGTTTCAGGCAGGAAGAAAGAAGTGGAGAAATTTAAAAATTTTAAATTAAAAATTTAATTAATTATTAAAAATTAAAAAAATATTTCTCATGTATTAAAATCTAGCTTTTTATTGATTTTTAATTCCTAAAATCTGGACCAAGTTTTTTGGTGATGAAAAATCATTGTCAAATTTTTTTAGTATGTGAACATTTTTTAATCAGTTCAGTTCTTTCTAGAAAAAAAATTCAATTTGAAGATTATCCAGACTTTTACTTAATCATATGTAACCATTGTATGTGTGTGTGTGTGTGTGTGTTTCTTAAACATAGCCGTTACTGAGAATTCTCTTAACATTTAGATATGTAAAGATGTACAGACACCTTAAGTCTTTCAGGAATATGACCTGTGATTGGCATGATGGTACTTTTCCTTATCTGTCATATTGGACTATGCACTATCTTGTGTACATCCATGTTTTTTGTTTTCCTTGTACTAGAAGCACTTTATTGCTTCTATTTAGCCAGAACAGGTAATGCATATATCACATATAAAATTGAGGCTTTATCACTCTGACCCATGATGTCATAATTAATTTCTTTATTCTTCATTATTTTGTTGTTGGTGTTACATTAGAGCTCTTGTTAAATTAGAACTCTGACCATTACTTATAGGAGTTAATTTAGCATGAGTGACTTCATATAAAGTGCCCTTTTGCTTGCTGAGCATTACTGAGGTTTATTGTATATCAAATGAAAATGGAGAGATTAGTGATTTCAAATTATTTATTAAAAGACCAGGCATGCTAGGTACTTATGCTGCCACCTTGTGAAGATTAATGAGATAGACAGGTAAAACCAAAGCTTATGATGAAAACTTATAAATAATTAAAAACCTCCCTCTGAATATTCTAAGTACATTATATTAATAAGTTCGTGTGCATCATGCAGTTTGCATTTCAGGCAGGCACCTTGTCATCTCTACTACTTAAATTCTGTAGGTGTCTAAAGCTGTGTCTGTATGGAAATCTGATGAAATAAGGTATCTTCCTAAAGGCAAATTATAGCTGCTTCAAACACCCAAAGAGATAGGATTGGATGAAAAGGCCTTCAGGACACTGTATCTTAAAATAGGAAGGATAAAAATTGTGGGCTATATTAGCATGAAAGTGAAAGTTACTCAGTCATGTCTGACTCTTTGTGACCCCCTGGACTATACAGTCCATGAAATTCTCCAGGCCAGAATACTGGAGTGGGTAGCTATTCCCTTCTCCAGGGAATCTTCCAAACCCAGGTCTCCTACATTGCAGGCAGATTCTTTACCAGCTGAGCCACAGGGGAAGTCACCAGGGAAGATATATTAGCATATCAATGACTATTGTATTATTTTCAACTACTTTCTGAAGTAATTTGTGTTACTTTGTTGAAATTAGTGTGTTTTTATAAACTTTAATTTGCAGGAATCAGAATTACCAACCCTAAAAGGCCTTTCGTTTACTGTCAGACCGGGTGAACTGTTGACTGTGGTTGGACCTGTGGGAGCAGGAAAGGTAAGTTGTGATGCCTTTCGTCAGTTTGACGCAATGCTGCAGCTCCTGTTAAATTCTCAGAGTGGAGCCCAGAGCTGAGTGTGACAGGGTTTGAATTGGGTGTGTCTAGAACAGTGTTTCTCTAGGTGTGTTCCATAGAATGTTAGTTTTCAAGAAGGTTTCATGGCCAAATAAGTCTGGATAAACACACACTGTGTTTTCCTTCTTGATGTTTCATGTTGCACAGTTGGGAACTGCTTGTGGGGAGTTTGGCCGTTTCAGTGAAGGAAATTATTGATGTGATAGCTGTTCAGGATAGATGGAGACAGTGGGGACTTCTTCTTGTCACAATGGCCCCTCCAGGAAGTCTGGAGGTGGTGAAGGCTCTTGCCAGAAGCTCTGAGCATTTCCTCATGTGACTTTACCTGGTCCCGCCAGTGCACATGTAAGTGAATGTGCAGCCGTGTGGAAGAGCTCAAGGTACAGACGTGAGCCAGACCTGATGCCTCTGCCTTTGAGAGGCAACCAGATTCTGAGTTGAGACAGATATGCAGGCAGATTATTTCAGCCCAGTGTGGTGAGTGCTCTGATGGAGTGGACATAGACATGACGCTTCTGTGTGTTACAACAGATTTGAAGGACATGTGTATGTGCACTTAGTCTCCTGTGTTTTGCACAACAAAATACAAAAACCTAAATGTGGGATTTGTACACTAGAGGGAGATGATTACCTCTATGATGGACTTTTTAAAATATTTATTTATTTATATTTCTTTTAAAAATTTATGTATTTATTTTACATTTTAAAAATTTATTTATTTATTAATTGGACGATAATTGCTTTACAATATTGTGTCAGCTTCTGCCATACATCAGCATGAACCAGCTGTAGGTATATGCCTGTCCCCTACCTCTTGAACCTCCCTCCCACCTTGCACTCCTCTAGGTTGTTACAGAGCACTGACTTTGAGCTCCCAAGCATGATGGACTTTAACTCTTTGACCACAACAACCTCAGAATTCTCTTAATTAATAATCTTTGGATATATTCTTCACGCATTGCTTTAAGTTAAAAAAGAATATTTATTTATTCGGCTGAATTGGGTCTTAGTTGCAGTACATGGGCTCTCTAATTGTGTGTTGGCCTAGTTGCCCTGGGGCATGTGGGATCTTAGTTCCCTGACCATGTATCTAAGCAGAGCCCCTGGCAATGGAAAACAGATTCTTTTTTTTTTTTTTTTAATCTGGGTATAATTGTTAATTTTTTAAACTTTTTATTTTGTATTGGGATATAGCCAATTAACAGTGTTTTGATAGTTTCAGGTGAACAGTGAAGGGTATCTTTCAACCATACATATATATGTGTATCCATTCTCCGGCAAACTCCCCTCCCATCCAGACTGCCACAAAGCATTGAGTAGAGTTCCATGTGCTATACAGTAAGTCCTTGTTGGTTACGCATTTTAAATATAGCAGTGTGTACATGTCCATCCCAAACTCCCTATATATCCCTTCCCCACATCCTGGAAGGTGGATTCTTAACCACTGGACCACCAGGGAAAGTCCCCACATACCTTTTTAAAAACAAGTATTTGTCAAGTAACAGATATCCAGATGCAGGAACAACTGCATTAAACATCAGATACAGAAAGTAGTGCACAAACTACCGCACAATTGCACTCATCTCACACACTAGTAAAGTAATGCTTAAAATTCTCCAAGCCAGGCTTCAGCAGTACGTGAACCGTGAACTTCCAGATGTTCAAGCAGGTTTTAGAAAAGGCAGAGGAACCAAAGATCAAATTGCCAACATACACTGGATCATCGAAAAAGCAAGAGAGTTCCAGAAAAACATCTATTTCTGCTTTATTGACTATGGCAAAGCCTTTGACTATGTGGATCACAATAAACTGGAAAATTCTGAAAGAGATGGGAATACCAGACCACCTGACCTGCCTCTTGAGAAACCTGTATGCAGGTCAGGAAACAACAGTTAGAACTGGACATGGAAAAACAGACTGGTTCCAAATAGGAAAAGGAGTACGTCAAGGCTGTATATTGTCACCCTGCTTATTTAACTTATATGCAGAGTACATCATGAGAAACACTGGGCTGGAGGAAGCTCAAGCTGGAATCAAGATTGCTGGGAGAAATATCAATAACCTCAGATATATAGATGACACTACCCTTATGGCAGAAAATGAAGAAGAACTAAAGAGCTTCTTGATGAAAGTGAAAGAGGAGAGTGAAAATGTTAAAGCTCAACATTCAGAAAACTAAGATCATGACATCTGCTCCCATCACTTCATGGCAAATAGATGGGGAAACAGTGGAAACAGTGGCTGACTATTTTTCTGGGCTCCAAAATCACTGCAGATGGTGATTGCAGCCATGAAATTAAAAGACAGTTGCTCCTTGGAAGGAAAGTCATGACCAACCTAGATAGCATATTCAAAAGCAGAGATATTACTTTGCCAACAAACGTCCATCTAGTCAAGGCTATGGTTTTTCCATTGTTCATGTATGAATGTGAGAATTGGACTGTAAAGAAAGCTGAGCACAGAAGAATTGATGCTTTTGAACTGTGGTTTTGGACGAGACTCTTGAGAGGGGACTGCAAGGCGATCCAACAAGTCCATCCTAAAGGAGATCAATCCTGAGTGTTCATTGGAAGGACTGATGTTGAAGCTGAAATTCCAATACTTTGGCCACCTGATGTGAAGAGCTGACTCATTTGAAAAAACCCTGATGCTGGGAAAGATTGAGGGCAGGAGGAGAAGGGGATGACAGAGAATGTGATGGTTTGATGGCATCACCGACTCGATGGACATGGGTTTGGGTGGACTTCGGGAGTTGGTGATGGACAGGGAGGCCTGGCGTGCTGCGGTTCATGGGCTTGCAAAAAGTCGGACACGACTGAGTGACTGAACTGAACAGAAAGTACACATCCTGCTGGTCTGCTCTGCTAGAGAAGAATGTTACACATTCTTAGTCTTTGCTGAGTAGAGTGCTCTGTTTGGGGAAACTAACGCAGGGTAGATTGTTATGGTATTTATATTCCTTATCCCCCTTCAGTGTACATTGACCAATAGTGCTCTTTTCCATGTTTTTCCTTCAATATTCAGAGCTGCACTTTATCCTGTTCTGATATCCTTGATCAAGCACCAGGGTAGGGACTGTGCGGCATTCGTGTCCAGGCCTGAGTTCTCCCTGTTCACATGTGCATGTGTTGCCGTCTGTTTCAGTCGTCACTGTTACGTGCTCTGCTGGGGGAGCTGGCCCCGAGCCAGGGGAAGGTGAGCGTGCACGGGAGGATCGCATATGTTTCTCAGCAGCCCTGGCTGTTTCCAGGAACTGTGAGAAGTAACATTTTATTTGGGAAGAAATACGAAGAAGAGCGATATAAAGAAGTAATAAAGGCTTGTGCTTTGGAAGAGGTGAGTAATGACTTGTGAGCTGCATATACTTAAATTTCAATTGATAGTGTTGGCTTAAGCTATGAGGTTTGTTGAAAGTTCTTCTTTTAAAAAATTTGAAAGGTCTTTGATTGTTGCTTTAAGCTGGTCTGGGTAAACATGCAGTTGTATACGCAGTTGTTTTAATTCTGATGTGATAATCACAGAATGCCTTTATTTCATTTGGTGAAGCTTCATTCAGTTTTAGGTTCTTTTTTTAATGGACAGTTACAAAAATTTGTAAAAACAGAGAGCACACTGTAATGATCCCTCATGTACCCACCCCCAGCTCCAACCAGGATCAGCTGGTGGCCAGTCTTGCTGCATCTCCACCCCTGCCCTCTGCCAGCCCCACCCCCACCCCATTATTATTCTGGAGCAGATCCTAGACCTCAGATTAGTCAGTCCATCTGTAAACTTTTCTTCTGTTTTTGTCTAAAAGATAGGAAAGCCTTTGGAAAAAAAAAACTTACCAACATTATTTCACCTGAAAAATTACCCTAATTCCTGAATATCATCAACTTTTTCATCAGTGTTTACATGTTGCTAATCATCTCACTGAGAAATCTTGTTCACTATTGATGGAATCAGACTCCACATGAGGTCTGCCCACTGCACTTGGTTAGTGCCTCCTCAGTCTCTTTCAGTCTCCAGGTTTCCCTCTCTGTTTGGTTTTGACTTGTAATTTATTAAAGAAAATGTAATGCTTTAAAATTTCTTCTTAATCCTGCCTCATTTCATTGGGGGAGAGATTGTTTTCAGAAATTGCATTGAGTTTCACAGAAAATGGCAAGAAGAAACATTTAACTCTACCTTGAGATTTAGATGAAATTAGTAAATGAATGATGAAAACTGAACTTAATAAGAAAATGTAATTTGGCAAAAAGAAAGAAAAACATAAATACAGATTAAACAGTATTTTACGCTCTTGAGTTATAAAAATCCATGAACAATAGTGTTAAAGGGCTCCCCCTGTGGTCTGTTCAGATCTGGACATCTTTTATACTGTGAGGAAAAGGCTGGGACTGTCTTTCAAAGGTGTGGTGGTGGAGACGACAAACCTGCTTTCTGAAAAACAGTAATTTCGCTTGAGTAATGCTTGAACATCATAGATTTTTATCGGGTGAATATCAATTTTTGATGATGTGGACAAAATGGAATTGCTCACTCTTCTGTTTCTTTCTCCTGGTCTGTGGTTGGTTAATGGGAGATTGTGTTTGCAGAACCGATGCCAAGTTAGCAGTAATCAGCAAGATTTTTATTAAATAGTGTTTATACTGTGTAAGAAAAGAAGGGGAAAGCAAACATCAAACATTGAGACAATAGCTCCCATTTATTTAGAGTCTACATGCAAATTATTTCTCTTTCTCAGACATGCACCCAGAAGAGGGTATGCTGCTGCTGCTAAGTCTCTTCAGTCGTGTCCGATTCTGTGCGACCCCATAGACGGCAGCCCACCAGGCCCCGCCGTCCCTGGGATTCTCCAGGCAAGAACACCGGAGTGGGTTGCCATTTCCTCCTCCAATGTATGAAAGTGAAAAGGGAAAGTGAAGTCGCTCAGTCATGCCCGACTCTTAACGACCCCATGGACTGCAGCCTACCAGGCGCCTCCATCCATGGGATTTTTCAGGCAAGAGTACTGGAGTGGGGTGCCATTGCCTTCTCCCAGAAGAGGGTATATGAATTATTAATTCTTTATGATTATCTTCAGAGTCGGGCACGACTGAGCGACTTCACTTTCCCTTTTCACTTTCATGCATTGGAGGAGGAAATGGCAACCCACTCCAGTACTCTTGCCTGGAGAATCCCAGGGACGGGGGAGCCTGGTGGGCTGCCATCCCTGGGGTCGCACAGAGTTGGACACGACTGAAGTGACTTAGCAGCAGCAGCAGCAGCATGATTATCTTCAGTGTTACCATCTTCATTCTATAGTTGGTACAACTGAGGCTTGGAGAGAGAACTTTTTAAAAAGCAGGTGATGGATAAAGCTGGAAGGTGGGGTGTGGAATAAACAGATTTCACGTGTTTCCTCTTTACCTTAATCATGTCAACCTCCTGATGCCCAGATCAGACTCCAGAGACCCAGACCAGTATGTGGGTGTTTCTCTTATGACCTTTTCTTTCTGGTGAAGCTCAGCCTTGTCTTTCTCCCCACATTTGAGTGTCTCTGCAAAAGAGCAGGTGCTGGACAGTGGCTGATATTCAGTGTTTCCCTGGGGGCCAATGCTTTGCCGAAGCCACATGGGGTGACAGGACCAGTAATATGGGCAGTGTCCGGGGCTTCACCCATCCTTGGGAGTCTGTGCAGCACAGACTCTGGTGGGAAAGGGCCCTGCAGGACTGGGCTGCATAGCGATTCTTCTGTACATGATGTGATGTTTATAAACATGGACTGCTCTCCTGTTCTCTGCACAGTCAGGACATGCAGTCGGGCCCCTCGTGCCCATTCCCTCCTTGGCAGGAAGGGAGGCCCAGGGCAGAGAAGTCGTGAAGAGATGAGCTGTGGCTTAGTCTTGCCTGCTGTTACTTTGGGTATGTTCTGTTTCCTGCCTGGGCCTCTGACATTTCAAGAGGATATTGGGTCAGAAAGTTTCCAGGAGGTTTTGCTGCTGCTCTGAAGTGTCATCTCTACCTCTGATTAGCAGGGGTCAGCAAGGTCGTTATGATACCTGGGAACCACCTAAAAAGTAATGATCCTCTGCTCATCTCCTTTTAGAATCCATGACTCAGTGGATGGGCATCAGGTGGTCACATAATAGTAGTGTGCTGGAGGTATTTTGTCCTGTAGATACGGAGACTATATGTGCGGTAAAAAAGGCTTGGCCTTTGGAGAGAAGCAGTCCTAGGAGGTATCTCTAAGTGTTTGTCTCAGTTTCCTTTCTTATTAAAAGCAGGAGGAGTGAGGTTACTGTAAAAGCTATAGGCCATGCCTGTGAAATGCAGGCATGTCAGGGTTTCAGTAAATTGTCGCTGTCCTTTCTATTCTAACACTTTCCTCTACATCTGCCCATCCACACATCAGATCAGATCAGATCAGTCACTCAATCCTGTTCGACTCTTTTCGACCCCATGAATCGCAGCACGCCAGGCCTCCCTGTCTATCACCAACTCACAGAGTTCACTGAGACTCACGTCCATTGAGTCAGTGATGCCATCCAGCCATCTCATCCTCTGTCATCCCCTTCTCCTCCTGCCCCCAATCCCTCCCAGCATCAGAGTCTTTTCCAATGAGTCAACTCTTCACATGAGGTGGCCAAAGTACTGGAGGTTCAGATTTAGCATCATTCCTTCCAAAGAAATCCCAGGGCTGATCTCCTTCGGAATGGACTGGTTGGATCTCCTTGCAGTGCAAGGGACTCTCAAGAGTCTTCTCCAACACCACAGTTCAAAAGCATCAATTCTTCGGCATTCAGCCTTCTTCACAGTCCAACTCTCACATCCATACATGACCACAGGAAAAACCATAGCCTTGACTAGACGGACCTTTCTTGGCAAAGTAATGTCTCTGCTTTTCAATATGCTATCTAGGTTGGTCAAAACTTTCCTTCCAAGGAGTAAGCGTCTTTTAATTTCATGGCTGCAGTCACCATCTGCAGTGATTTTGGAGCCCAGAAAAATAAAGTCTGGCGCTGTTTCCATTGTTTCCCCATCTATTTCCCATGAAGTGGTGGGACCAAATGCCATGATCTTCATTTTCTGAATGTTGAGCTTTAAGCCAACTTTTTCACTCTCCTCTTTCACTTTCATCAAGAGGCTTTTGAGTTCCTCCTTACTTTCTGCCATAAGGGTGGTGTCATCCACATATCTGAGGTTATTGAGATTTCTCCTAGCAATCTTGATTCCAGCTTGTGTTTCTTCCAGTCCAGTGTTTCTCATGATGTACTCTGCATATAAGTTAAATAAGCAGGGTGACAATATACAGCCTTGACGTACTCCTTTTCCTATTTGGAACCAGTGTGTTGTTCCATGTCCAGTTCTAACTGTTTCTTCCTGACCTGCATACAAATTTCTCAAGAGGCAGGTCAGGTGGTCTGGTATTCCCATCTCTTTCAGAATTTCCCACAGTTTATTGTGATCCACACAGTCAAAGGCTTTGGCATAGTCAATAAAGCAGAAATCGATGTTTTTCTGGAACTCTCTTGCTTTTTCCATGATCCAGCAGATGTTGGCAATTTGATCTCTGGTTCCTCTGCCTTTTCTAAAACCAGCTTGAACATCAGGAAGTTCACGGTTCACATATTGCTGAAGCCTGGCTTGGAGAATTTTGAGCATTACTTTACTAGCCTGTGAGATGAGTACAGTTGTGCAGTAGTCTGAGCATTCTTTGGCATTGCCCTTCTTTGGGATTGGAATGAAAACTGACATTTTCCAGTCCTGTGGCCACTGCTGAGTTTTCCAAATTTGCTGGCATATTGAGTGCAGCACTTTCACAGCATCATCTTTCAGGATTTGGAATAGCTCAACTGGAATTCCATCACCTCCACTAGCTTTGTTTGTAGTGATGCTTCCTAAAGCCCACTTGACTTCACATTCTGGATGTCTGGCTCTAGGTGAGTGATCACACCATCGTGATTATCTGGGTCGTGAAGATCTTTTTTGTACAGTTCTTCTGTGTATTCTTGCCATCTCTTCTTAATATCTTCTGCTTCTGTTAGGTCCATACCATTTCTATCCTTTATCGAGCCCATCTTTGCATGAAATGTTCCTTTGGTATCTCTGATTTTCTTGAAGAGATCTCTAGTCTTTCCCATTCTGTTGTTTTCCTCTATTTCTTTGCATTGATCCCTGAGGAAGGCTTTCTTATCTCTTCTTGCTATTCTTTGGAACTCTGCATTCAGATTCTTATATCTTTCCTTTTCTCCTTTGCTTTTCGTTTCTCTTCTTTTCACAGCTATTTGTAAGGCCTCCCCAGACAGCCATTTTGCTTTTTTGCATTTCTTTTCCATGTGGATGGTCTTGATCCCTGTCTCCTGTACAATGTCATGAACCTCATTCTATAGTTCATTAGGCCGTCTATCTATCAGGTCTAGGCCCTTAAATCTATTTCTCACTTCCACTGTATAATCATAAGGGATATGATTTAGGTCATACCTGAATGGTCTAGTGGTTTTCCCTACTTTCTTCAATTTTAGTCTGAATTTGGCACTAAGGAGTTCATGATCTGAGCCACAGTCAGCTCCTGGTCTTGTTTTTGCTGACTATATAGAGCTTCTCCATCTTTGGCTGCAAAGAATATAATCAATCTGATTTTGGTGTTGACCATCTGGTGATGTCCATGTATAGTCTTCTCTTGTGTTGTTGGAAGAGGGTGTTTGTTATGACCAGTGCATTTTCTTGGCAAAACTCTATTAGTCTTTGCCCTGCTTCATTCCGTATTCCATGGCCAAATTTGCCTGTTACTCCAGGTGTTTCTTGACTTCCTGCTTTTGCATTCCAGTCCCCTATAATGAAAAGGACATCTTTTGGTGTGTTAGTTCTAAAAGGTCTTGTAGGTCTTCATAGAACCATTCAACTTCAGCTTCTTCAGCGTAACTGGTTGGGTCATAGACTTGGATTACCGTGATATTGAACGGTCTGCCTTGGAAACAAACAGAGATCATTCTGTCGTTTTTGAGATTGCATCCAAGTACTGCATTTCAGACTCTTTTGTTGACCATGATGGCTACTCCATTTCTTCTAAGGGATTCCTGCCTGCAGTAGTAGATATAATGGTCATCTGAGTAAAATTCACCCATTCCAGTCCATTTCAGTTTGCTGATTCCTAGAATGTCGACTTTCACTCTTGCCATCTCTTGTTTGACCACTTCCAATTTGCCTTGATTCATGGACCTGACATTCCAGGTTCCTATGCAATATTGCTCTTTACAGCATCGGACCTTGCTTCTATCAGCAGTCACATCCACAGCTGGGTATTGTTTTTGCTTTGGCTCCATCCCTTCATTCTTTCTGGAGTTATTGCTCCACTGATCTCCAGTAGCATATTGGGCACCTACTGACCTGGGGAGTTTCTCTTTCAGTATCCTATCATTTTGCCTTTTCACACTGTTCATGGGGTTCTCAAGGCAAGAATACTGAAGTGGTTTGCCATTACCTTCTCCAGTGGACCACATTCTGTCAGACTTCTCCACCATGACCTTCCCATCTTGGGTTGCCCCATGGGCATGGCTTAGTTTCATTGAGTTAGACAAGGCTGTGGTCCTACCGTGATTAGATTGACTAGTTTTCTGTGAGTATGGTTTCAGTGTGTTTGCCCTCTGATGCCCTCTTGCAACACCTACCATCTTACTTGGGTTTCTCTTATCTTGGGCGTGGGATATCTCTTCATGGCTGCTCCAGCAAAGCGCAGCCTTATTGCTCCTTACCTTGGACAAGGGGTATCTCCTCACCACCGCCCTTCCTCACCTTCAAAGTGGAATAGCACCTCTAGGCTCTCCTGTGCCCACACAGCCATGGCTCCTTGGACATGGGGTTGGTCCTCCCAGCCACTGCCCCTGGCCTCGGGATGTGGGGTAGCTCCTCTTGGCCGTTCCTGCGCCGTCGCAGTCTGGTACTCTCAGCTGCTGCCCCTGACCTCGAACGTGGGGTAACTCCTCTTGGCCGCTGCCTTCGGGCATGGGGTCCTCCTGGCTTCTTCCCCTGACTTTGGATGTGGGGTGGCTCCTCTCAGCCACGCTTAGCGCGCCAGTCGTCGCAGCCACCTGCACTTAGCGGCCATCCACACATACATTCCTATAAATATAATCAAAATTTTTTTTTTCCCCAAGGTTCTTCCTCCTCCTACATCCCCCAAATCCTAGAGGAACAAGCACTGGAAAACAGCATTTCTTAGAATGTCAATAACAACTAGATGTATTAAACTAGGTCAAATTGAAGTAAATGTTTAAGTTCATCTAGATGAAAACATTTTTCTAATAAAACATGAAGTAATCCCATTGGCAACATCAGTTCAGGCTGATGACATCAACTCCAAGGCCCAGGAGTCAGAAGACTCAGGGATTGAGTCTCAGTTTCTCTGTTTTCTAGGTATGTGGTTTTGGCTGACTGAACCTTACAAGCCTGTTTCTTCATTTGTAAAATGGAGATAATAATACTGTCAATCTTATAAGGTTGTTTCGAGAATGACATGCAATAGTGATTTTAAAGCACCTGATTGCTTAGGGACATAACAAGCACTCTATAAATGTTAGAATAATTTTGAAAATAAATTAGCCTCTAATTATAAGCTCAACCAGTTTTTGGTAAAGTCACATCCATAAAATGTGACTTGTAAGAAAGAAGGTATCTTCTTGATATATGTAACTTTCATTATTTGAGCTGATAATTTATATAGGTGCTGTACATATAGTATATTACATAAATCAACAGTAAACATATTCTGTTACCATAAGCAAGAGTGTATGTAACATTGGTCTGCATGTCATCTTTAACCATTTTTAAAAACTTTTGAGTTTTAAGTTGTTTTTTTTTAAAAAACAAGTTTTTACAAAACATTTTTAAGGCTTTTAAAAACTTTTGGGCATTACACAGTTAAAGGTATCAAGCTGATAAATTCTAGTTTGATATTTTCCCACATAGATCACTTGACCTTACAAATCCCTCTTGGATGCCTATAAGCTTGTACCTTTATCTCATATTTACCACATTCCTGCCAGCACGAACCCTTCCAGGGCCCAAAACAGGGCTCTTGTCTAACACTCAGAAATAAATTGTCCGAGGAGATACATGTGCTGACAAAGCAAGACATTTTATCTGGAAAGGGCACCCGAGTGGAGAGCAGAAGGGTAAGGGAACCCAGGAGAACAGCTTTGCCATGTGGCTCGCAGTCTTGGGTCTTATGGTGACGGGATTAGTTTCAGGGTTGTCTTTAGCCAATCATTCTGACCCAGAGTCCTTCCTGGTGGTGCCTGCGTTGTTCAGCCAAGATGGATGCCAGCGAGAAGGATTCTGGGAGGTGGTCAGACATGTGGCGTCTCCTTTTGACCTTTCCTGAACTCTTCTGGTTGGCGGTGTCTTATTAGTTCCATGTTCCTTACCAGGACCTTATGCAAATAGTTACTGTGGTGCCTGGCCAGGGTAGGCAGTTTCAGTCAGTGTGCTTCCCCTAACTTGAATATTTTCTTTTCAGATTGCGTGGAAAATCATAAGATAATAAGTTAATTGATCCTTCTATGTCTAGGCCTTCATGACTTGAGTTAGTTTAGTGTTGTCTTCATTTCAAATACACTCTTTAGTCATGACCTGGGCAGCGTGATGTGAAAGAGCAAAAGGCTCTGAACTGACATGAGCTGGTTCAGAGTCCAGCTCTTCTGTTTAACAGGTAACAGTCCTCATACCAGTAATGTGACCTCACTTAATCTCAGTTTCCTCATCTGTGAAATGGGGCCAGTACTTCCTGTGCAGCTTGTTGTGAGGCTTAGAGATAACCAGTACTATGGTCCAGCACAGTGCTTGGTGCACAGATCTTATCCCCCAGGAGCGGAGAAAAGCTGTCTGCATGTGTATAAATGATGGAGCAGGATGAGACAGGTCCTTCACAAGAGATGTAAACACAGCCTTAAGAACCCAACAAGAAGAGAGATAAATCCAGGATGGTTTCATGAGAGAGTGTGTTTGGGCTCAGCCTGGAAAGATGGGCAGGATATTAACAGGCTGTGAGAGGAGGGGCAATTTCAAATGGGAAAAAAAAAAAAAAAAAAACCTGTGAAAAAAGAGGGACTCAGACTCCCCCTGTTTGAGTCCGAAGTACAGCATTCTTCTACCAGGGCCTCATGTCTGGCCCTCATTAACCATTACTGCAGTCTTCTCCACGGTGTTTGTTGTTGTTGTTCAGTTGATACTTTTGAACTGTGATGCTGGAGAAGACTCTTGAGAGTCCCTTGGACTGCCGCAAGGAGATCAAACCAGTCAATGCAAAAGGAAATCAACCCTAAATATTCATTGGAAGGACTGATGCTGAAGCTAAACCCCCAATACTTTGGCTACCTGATGTGAAGAGCTGACTCATTAGAAAAGACCCTGATGGGAGAATTTGAGGGCAGGAGGAGAAGGTGTGACAGAGGATAAGATGGTTGGATGGCATCATCGACTCAATGGACATGAGTTTGAGCAAACTCCAGGAGATAGTGAAGGAGAGGGAAGCCTGATGAGCTGTGTCTATGGGGTCGCAAAGAGTCAGATACGACTAAGCAACTGAACAACAACAACTGAACTGCAGTGTTTGAAATCTCACCCACAGAGCCGATGTGCTACTTGGCTCCTTTTCCCAGTTCATTGTAGCTGCTGCTGCTAAGTCACTTCAGTCGTGTCCGACTCTGTGCACCCCCATAGACGGCAACCCACTAGGCTCCTCTGTCCCTGGGATTCTCCAGGCAAGAATACTGGAGTAGGTTGCCATTTCCTTCTCCAATGCATGAAAGTGAAAGTGAAGTTGCTCAGTCGGGCCCGACTCTTAGCGACCCCATGGACTGCAGCCTACCAGACTCCTCTGTCCATGGGATTTTCCAGGCAAGAGTACTGGAGTGGGTTGCCATTGCCTTCTCCTACTTATTGTAGAGAAGAAGCCAATTCTGACTCCATGTTGAAACTATTTTGTTGACTGGTTTTTTTGTTGCTTTTGTTAATATAATCATACTGAATGTCCTACCTTAGAGAATCCTGCTCCTCTGCCTGTTAAACTAAAGTGCCTTTGTTCAGAATCCTGACCACCTGTAGATGGCAGGAAGGAAGAAATTAACATATCCCATGCCTGAGTCTTGACATTCTAGGAGATTTGCAAGATTAATGGCCTTTTTACTTTGCTTCCACACCTCCCCATCTCTGATCTATAAAAGAACCTGGCATCCAGACCCCGATAAGATGGTCATTTTGAGGTGCTAGCTTGGCATCTTCTCAGTCAGCGGGCTCCCCAAATAAATTCTCTTCTTCCTGGCCTCAACCACTTGTCTCTCTGGCCTATGTGGCGAGCAGAGCGAACTTGGATTCAGTAACAAATTGAGAACCCAGATGTGCTGTGTCATGGGACTTCTCAGCATTATTTGCATCTGGATGTTGGTCAGAACCCAATTTGATGATGTACCCTCTGCTGTTTTCTATTTCTCTTTTCTTTTAATATTAGTATATTGAATAAGCTAGATAATTCTATGATAAATATTGGTATTATTTATTTGTATATAACGAGTGGCTTATTTTGTTAGCAAATCCTTTGAACCTGACATGAAAGTGAAAGCTTTCTACAAAACAGTGTTTCTACTGTAAGTCTCCACCATCGCTGAAGGGCCTTGGGTGAGCTTCTGGATGATGGCATCAAACCAGTGTCACCGTTTCCTAGTCTGCCTCTCATTTGTGTATCTATTTTTCAGTGAAAATTGGTGAAATTTAACTTAGAGGAAAATAACATGAATAAAAACACCTTCCTGTCAGTGGGAGGAATTGTAATATATGCTCAAGTCAGGCCTTTCCCTCTAATTTAATCAGAAAATGGTGACTAGGAAATTAGCCTGCCTTGGATTTTACTTCAAATCCTCTGAAATGCTTTGCCCATGTGGGGCTCATGCATGAATAATTTCAGAGTCACCAACACACTTCAAGTCCTACCACCAGAGTTGAAGAGAGCCTGTTTCTATCCCTTCATGTACTAATTAAAAGAGTGGATTTATGTGCCTTTTCTAGAGCATGGTTAAGATTTTTGTGTTATGATATGTCACTATTTTGAGAAAGAAACAAAAACAATGTAAAATCAAAGCATAAAAGCTAAGTGGAATAGTTTGCAAGGATTGTCATCAGTGAAATGGAGGCCAAGTAACTCGGGTGTGTGTGTGTGTGTGTGTGTGTGTGTATGTGTATGTATGTATGTATATATGTATAAGGCTTGGAACTTATCTTAAAATGGTTTGTTGTTGTTCATGAAAACCAAAGCAAGAGATGGTATTAATTTCTGAGCTCCAGAAAGAGAGGAAGTGACATAATGATGAATTTTCACAACAGAGCAATTGCTGCCCTTCATTGGATGCACCCAAGTTAAGCTCTGAGTGAGCAGGAAACCTGTGTGTGTCTTTATGTCTTGTGGCTGTCAGGGAGGGTTATGATGGAGACAGTCTCTATCTTTTCCTTGTGGTCGTGTGCTTTGCATATTGTGATCCACCCTGTGCGTGGGATCCCACTGTTGGTTTGAAGAGAAAATAGACATCAGTCACCAATAGCAAGTTATAATCAATTCATGTCCTTTTTCCATTTATGGAGGGTGTTCATACACTTCCTTCGATTCTCACAGCTTGAGTTTGGTGATTCTGGTTTCTGCAGCACATTATGTAGAAGAGGAAAATGAGACTTAGGGAGATCAGAGGACTTGTTTATCATGGAGACCCCAGTGTGCTAGTTTGCTTTCTCCGTAAATTTCTAAAGTAGAGACAGAAGTGAGGGTGTCATCTGCAGAAAGGTACTGCTGTGTATCTTAGGTTGATGCCTGAGGGGTTTAATAGGTAATTTGAAGTAAAGATTTCCCGTGTAATAACTGTGTAACTTAAACCTGATTGTTACCTGGTCATTTTGGGGATTTTTTTGTCATTTAAAAAAAAAATTTTCCCAGATACTCTGGGGAAAATAGACTGATTTGTCTACTTCTTAAATAATACTCAAATATAACTTATGATAGATTCCCAGATCCTCAAGCCAAAACTTCATATCCTTCTTAACTTTGAGTATTTCCTGCTTCTAAGGGCAAGGATCTACTTAGTCCAACTGATCTGCTTGGTGTCCCTCAGCATGTTGTTTCTTTCCTTTTGGTTTTCCTGCCCACCCTGCTCTTTCTGTTCCCATTTCTTATACAGACGTCGTCTGTCACACTATGACTTGCCTTAAGTGTCACTGTGAAGACTCAGGTCAGGTTTCATCCCTTCTCTGAAAATCAGAAGTGGAGACCAAGATCAGCAAAACTGGCAATTTAAGATAAAACAAGTCCCGTGTTTTCACCAGCCTGGACCACCAGTTCTCACACCTGTGTCTCTAGCACAGACGTTCACACTTGCATGTCCAGCTGCACAGTGATATCACTGAGAGGTCATTTCTGCTTGTCCACAAGAGAAGTGTCCTAAATCTGCCTCCATCATCATCTGCAACTCAATAAATGGTGACCCTGTCCTTCCGCTTCCTCACCCCAAACATCACGGTCCTCTTCTCTTACAACCCATACCCGTCCTGTCAGCAGGTTTTACAGACTCCACCTTCCAAGTATGTCTGGAGTGTGACCCTGTCTCTCCATTTCCACTGCTCCCTAAATTATTCTAGTAGCCTCCTCCCTTGTATCTGCCTTCATCATTCCCCCCACCCAAAAAAATAAACCAATCTTACTGTCTGTTTATTGCAAAGCACAGAAGTGATTCCTTAAAAACCTCGGACCAGGTCCCTCCTCCCCTTCCCCTCCCCCCTTTACTGGCAGTGACACAAGTCTCCTGCTCTGTCTCTGCCCTTACTCCCCTCATTCTTACTCTGCTCTCCTGGTCTCCTTGTCCTGAACCCCTTGGGCATCTCCCTGTGGCCCCTGCACTCGCCCCTCCCTCTGTAAGGAGCAGCCTCTCCAGGTCTGCCTGAGCCTCTGCCCCTCCCCCCCAGATCTGCTCACAGCCCCCTCTGAGCAGAGGCCTCACACCCCAGTGTGGACTCCCTCCTTCACTCTCCATCCCCCTGAGCAGCTTCCTTTTCCTTCTCATCCTCAGTACTTGCGCTCAGGTTTATTTTCCATATTGCCTCTCTCCCACCATGGAGAGGAATTCTAGGGGTTCTGTTTCCTCATGGCTGAATTCACTGTTCTCAGAACAATGGCTCATGTATAGTCAATCCTCAATAAATACCTGTTGAAATGGTTAAATGCATAAATGCTTTGAAAAAATATAGAATGAAAACAAATGAAAAGCCCTGAGAAGTTTTTTAATTTTCCTTGTTACAGTTTCAGTTCAGTTCAGTTCAATCGCTCAGTCATGTCTGACTCTTTGGGACCCCATGAGTCGCAGCACGCCAGGCCTCCCTGTCCATCACCAACTCACGGAGTTCACTCAGACTCACGTCCATCGAGTCAGTGATGCCATCCAGCCATCTCATCCTCTGTCGTCCCCTTCTCCTCCTGCCCCCAATCCCTCCCAGCATCAGAGTCTTTTCCAATGAGTCAACTCTTCACATGAGGTGGCCAACGTACTGGAGTTTCAGCTTTAGCATCATTCCTTCCAAAGAAATCCCAGGGCTGATCTCCTTCAGAATGGACTGGTTGGATCTCTTTGCAGTGCAAGGGACTCTCAAGAGTCTTCTCCAACACCACAGTTCAAAAGCATCAATTCTTCGGTGCTCAGCCTTCTTCACAGTCCAGCTCTCACATCCATACATGACCACAGGAAAAACCATAGCCTTGACTAGATGGACCTTTGTTGGCAAAGTAATGTCTCTGCTTTTGAATATGCTATTTAGGTTGGTCATAACTTTTCTTCCAAGGAGTAAGCGTCTTTTAATTTCATGGCTGCAGTCACAATCTGCAGTGATTTTGGAGCCCCCCAAAACAAAGTCTGGCACTGTTTCCATTGTTTCCCCATCTATTTCCCATGAAGTGATGGGACCGGATGCCATGATCTTCATTTTCTGAATGTTGAGCTTTAAGCCAACTTTTTCACTCTCCACTTTCACTTTCATCAAGAGGCTTTTTTAGTTCCTCTTCACTTTCTGTTTAGTCACTATGAAATAAGCCCATTGTTGTTGATTAAACACTTGTATGAAGAACTGATGCTAAAAGGTTAGGATGGCAGGAGAACACATTTTAAATCTTTTTCTTTTTTCCCTTTTCTATCTCCATACAGGATTTGCAGAATTTGAAGGAAAGAGATCTAACTGTGACAGGAGATGGAGGAACCCCACTGAGTGAAGGACAGAAAGCCCGGGTCAGCCTCGCCAGGTAAGTGGGGTTTCAGTTGCCATCCGCCCCTCCTCCTCTGCGGCTCCTAGTGGACCTGAGCACACAGACCCCGCTCACAAGGTGGGCCTGTGTGAAGCAGGGTCTTGGCCCTTTCCCTGGGCTTGTGGAAGGAACCTGGAGTTGTTAGACACCATCATGATTCAGAGATAAGACCCAGGCAATGTGAAGTGTCCTCTCCTGATGTCTCTCTATGTTTTGTAGAGCCGTGTATCAGGACGCAGACATCTACCTCCTGGATGATCCACTCAGTGCAGTGGACGCAAGAGTCAGCAGGCACTTGTTTGAACTGTGAGTTTGGTCCTATTTTCTATCATCTCTGCTTTCCAGGAACCCTGTAGAGATCAGGGAAGAGAGCTCAGGAAAACCTTTGTGCTGGAGACTCAGCTCACTCTGTCCTGGTGTCCCTCCCTTCCCTCCACAAAAGACCCATCATAGAGAAATTTTGCATCATGATGAGGTCAGGACAGGAAAATACAGCAGTTGCTTCCAGTGTGTGTAGGACAGTGGGGTCCATTCTTTAGGGAGTGAGGGATACATGACAGATTCCCCCGTTACTTGCACTTGATGGATTCAGACATTGTGGATGGATCCAAACCCCAGGGATAAGAAGGATGATGTAAAGTTTTTAAATCAGAGAGTAGGACTTGGTAACCTGGTAATGGGCTGCCAATTCTTTTCCTTTGTCATTTGCTGAAGGCACATTAGAAGTGAATTTTTCAGTACAGATATAGGGCTTCTGTGGAAAGACCCTGTTGGTTTATGCTTATGATTCTGTTGGTTTAGAAATACTTAGTAAAGTATTTACAAATGATTTAGAATTTACAGATGATTTATTCCACATCTGAGTATGGCTCAATTATTTAACATTTCTTCATGGATACTTACTAAAATTAATACTTATACCCACATGTAGGATTAACTTGAATTTGAAACTCAGTATCTTTCGGAATCTTTCTGAAGTCCTGACTCTTATTTTGTGTTTCTGGAATTTGTTGTCAGTGGCTCTTTCTTGGCCACAGAACTCCTGGAGAACAGTTCTGTTGCTTCTCTGTCCCAACACATGCTGACTGAGGCCTCTGGTGGAGTCTAGACTGACATCTTTGAAAGTCTCATGAATTTGCTTTTTCTGAAGCAGCCTCCACATCTACCCCATGGTTAGTTCCCTTGCTGTCGTTCACCTTGTTAAAGACAATGAGCCTTCCAGCTGCATATCAGCACCCTGCTGTATGCACTGAGATCGATACCCTTACAGATGTTCCTGCACAGAACCTCTTACTTTACAAGGAGGACAGTGATCCAGGAGAGGGGAAGGACCCACACTGGGCAGGATAAGGGAGACTAGGACACAGCTGTCATTCCTGCCACCAAGGAACCTGTCTCTGTGTGGAGCTTGTTAAGACAGATGCCAGGGGAAAGCTCAGCAGAGTCAAGGTTTAGAGAGTTTTGATACAGGATATAGTAAATGCTAAGTGGAAGTGGCAGCTGGAGGCTTTCACTGAAGTTGGAAAGCTCCCTGTGCCCAGGGCTGGGCGGGAAGTGCCCTGGGGGCCTGCAGGCTGGGCAGGTGTGTGGAGGCTGAGAAGAGGACCCAGTTCCTTTGCTGAAGGAAGAGTAGAAGCTCAGGTATGGAGGGAGGAGGAAGCAGGGCTGTGAGGAGAACAGCAGGTATGTCCTTGTCTGAAGGAGGTCGGGTGTTTGGCAGAGAGAAGCTATTTGGAAATTCTCACTGTCAGGTTCTGTGTTACTTTGCTGGGGCTGTCTGTCCAGGCTGCTCTCACAGGAGACCACAGCCTGGGCAGCTTATAAAAAACAAAAATTTATCCCTCAGGATTCTGGAGGCTGGAAAAGTCCAAGCTGAGGGTGCTGAGAGATTCAGTGTCTGGTGAGGGCACGATTCCCGTGTCCTCACGTGGGGAAGGGGTGAGGGAGCCCTGTGGGTCCCCTTTGTAAGGGCACTAATCTCTTTCATGTTGGCTCCACCCTCATGACCTGTCACCTCCCAATAGCTACACTTCTAGTACACAGTGGGAACTAGGTTTCAATATATGAATTTTGAGGACAAAAACATTCAGTCTATAGCAAGTTGTTACAGTTGGGGTGCTTAAAGAACAGAAATTCATTTTCTTACAGTCATTGAGGCTGGAAGTTCGCCGTGTAGGCAGGTTTGGTTTCTGATGAGAATGTTGTCCTCGGCTGCTGGTGGCGTCTACCTCGCTGTGTCCTCTTATGATCTTCTGTCCATGTGCACCCCTGTCTCTGTCCTTTAAAAAAAAATATTAAAATATAATTGATTTACGTTATTATGTTAATTTCTTTGTATGGCAAAGTTACTCAGTTATATACATACATACATTCTTTTAAATATTCTTTTCCATTATGGTTTATCTCGGATTATCAAATATAGCTCGCTACACTATACTGTAGGACCTTGTTGTTTATCCATTCTACATATAGTACTTCACATTCTGCTAACCCCAAATTCCCAGTCCATCCCTCCCCACACCCCTTCCACCCATGCAACCATAAGTCTGTTCACTATGTCTGTGAGTCTGTTTCTGTTTTGTCAATAGGTTCATTATTGCCATATTTTAGATTCTACATGTAAGTGATATCATATGATATTTGTCTTTCTCATTCTGACTTACTTCACTTAGTATGATAACCTCCAGGTCCATCCATTTTTCTGCAACTGGCATTCTTTTTCCTTTTTTTATGGCTGAGTAGTATTACATTCTCTCCATGTACCACAACCATTCGTCTGTCGGTGGACATTACGTTGTTTCCATGTTTGGCTATTGTGAATAGTGCTGCTATGAATATAGGGATACATGTCTTTTTGGTGTATGGTTTTGTGCATATATATGCCCAGGAGTGGGATTACTGGAATATAAGGTAATTCTACTTTTAGTTTTCTGAGGATCCTCCATGCTGTTTTCTACAGTGCCTGGAGCAACTTTCATTCCCAGCAGTAGTGTAGGAGGGCTCCCTTTTCTCCACACCCTCTCAGCCATTGTTATTTTAGTGTTGACCATTCTAACTGGTGTGAGGTGATGCCTCATTGTAGTTTTGATTTGCATTTCTCTGATAATTCCCAAGGGTGAGCTCCTTTACATGTGCCTATTGGCCGTCTGTATGTGTCTTTTGGAAAAGTGTCTATTTAGTCTTCTGCACATTTTTTGATCAGATTTTGTTGTTGTTCAGTTGTATGAGCTGTTTGTATATTTTAAAAATTAAGCCCTTGTTGGTCACATCATTTGCAGATATTTTTTCCCAGTCTATAGGTTGTCTCTTCATTGTGTTTATGGTTTCCTTTGCTGTGCAAAATCTTGTAAATTTGATTAGGTCCTATTTGTTTATTTTTTTAATTAAAAAAATAATTGTGGCCATACCTGGTCTTTGTTGCTGTGATGGTTTTTCTCTAGTTGTGATAAGCAGGGACTACTCTCTATTTGTGGTGTGTGGACTTCTCATTGAGATGGCTTCTCTTGTTGCAGAGTATGGGGTCCTGCATGTGTGGGCTCAGTGGTTCCAGCTCCTGGGCTCCAGAGCTCAGCAGGTGGGGTCTTCTGGGACCAGGAATGGATCCTGTGTCTCCTGCACTGGCAGGTGGATTCTTTACCACTGAGCCACCATATTTTTGTTTATATTTCTATTGCCTTAGAAGACTGACCTAAGAAAACATTGGTATAATTTATGTCGGAGAATATTTTGCCTTTAATATCTTCTAGGAGTTTTATGGTGTCACATCTAATGATAAAGTCTTTAAGCCATTTTTAGTTTATTTTGTGCATGGTGGGAGGGTGTGTTCTAACTTCACTGATTTACATGCCTGTGTTTCTGTCCTTATGTCTTAGTCTCCTCTTCATCTAAGCACACCAGTCAGATCAGATTAGGTGCAATGTATTTAAGGGTAACAATTACTTCTTTATGGTCCCTGTCACCAAATTCTAAGGTGCTAATAACTAACATGACATGTGAATTTGAGGGGGATATGATTGGTGTAGAGCAGGCCTAGAATAGCAAAGTAAAAAGACTTCAGCAGAGTCAGTAGGTATGTGAGGAGCTCTGAGCTCTGGACACAAGGATCTGGGATTCCACATCCACTAACTGCGGATTGTTAGACTTTGCTGGAAACTGCCCAAATATAAGATGTTCGTAGTGTTGGGGTGATGAAAGAGTTGTGGAGATGGATGGTAGTGATGGCTGCACAACAATGTGAATGTACTTAATGCCACTATATGGCTATATGATTAAAATGGTAAATTTCATGTTAGGTATATTGTAACACACATACACACAAACCTGCATAGTAGCACTTAATCTTTGAGAACAGGAGAGAACAGGGTGAATGACACATGGCATGGCCTCCAGCTCTGATCTGACCCCCCTTTCCCAGCCTGTCCTGCTCATGACTTGAATTTTCCCTTAGAGAAGTGTCTTGTGTCTTGTCATGAGTTCAGTGACAGGCGCTAGTGCTGTGACAGGGATTCCTCACCCCCACCCTCCTGGTGTCATGAGTATCTTAGCCGCCTTGTTCCAAGTACCCCACCCTGAACTCACAAATGCGGTTACCCCATCTTGTGAGCATCTGCACATGTTCTCCATCAATGCAGGAACAGATTCTGTTGGTCATAGCATCCATGTCACAGGGAGAGGAGAGCAAGGCATTTTGGTGCCAAGTAGAGTGTGCTGATCACAGAATTTCTCCTGAGTTCTTTTTCAAACACAGGAGATATTTATAAAATCCTCTCAAATATTTGGGTGTACCACTTTGGATATATACTTGATAGAAGCAAGCTTAAGACTGTTGTTCGTAATCAGAACCACACACTCTATCGGGAAATTTAAAGCAGAGAGTGTGAAAGCAATTTAGGAAACCACTCAGCAGCAACTGGAGAGTGTTCTCAAGTTAGAGAATCAGATGGAACAATATGCTGTGAGATATGGTGGTTGTGTGGAAACTTGGTCATGGGGAGGGTTTTGTATTAAAAGTGAATGAATTACACTTCTACTTGCTGTTAACAGTTTCCTTCAGTCATGAATTTATACCCAAGGTCATTGAGGTTCATGACTTTTACAACTTTATGCTGTGAACATGGTGGATTCTAGCACCTACAGAAGGTGAGGGGCCTTATATGAACTGATGCAGTCTCACCTGTGTCCAGCCATGGATCCCATCCTTGTTCAGCCCCATATCACCAGACCCCTGCCTCCTGCATCATCAGCTCTTGGGGTCTGTCCTAATCAGACTCCCACACTGCTGTCTACACAGCTCACCACATGTTCCAGCCCTTTATGGACACTGCCCACCCCCCACCTCCCACCCCCCACCCCGCCCCATTAAGGAAGCAGCTCCAGGTCCTCAAACAGGCTTGCTTCTTCTGCCCCCATCAGCTTTTCCAGCTCGTCCCCACACCCACTCGGTATCCAGCTGTGCTGGCTCTGTGGGGCTCCTTTCTCACCCCCGTCTGTCTGTACACACTGGTCCCTCTGTTCAGAGCCAGGGAGCAGTGCACAGGACACAGAAGGAAGGTGGAAGAAGGGACCTGCCATTCCCTCCTTCTCCTCCAGGGGCCGCCCTGCCCTTCGTCTTCCCACAGCCCTCAGTGGGTGCACTTGACGATTTATGAGTCCCCCTGCCACCTATAAACTATGAATGCAGGAAGGTGCCTTAGCCCAGCATCTTCTGTCCCAGGAACCCTGCACCTGCTGTGCCTTCTTCCAGAATGTTTCTCTAGATAGTCACAGGGCTCCCGTGTCTCCACATCTAAGACAGCAACTCCCCTTGTTTTTCCTTCAGAGCACAGGTCACAGCCCAATAGCACATTTTCTATACTTGTTCAGGGTGTCCTCTACATGGTGCAGAGTATTCTCTTCTATCTTGACCTGTGGGTGGGTCCTCAGCACTTAGGACAGTGCCTGGCTCCTCAACAAACCTCTGCTGATTGAATGAATGGAGGTGGGGACTCTCTCTGTCTTATTTGTATCACCTTCACCACGGGATGTGTCCCCTCTTAATACAGCCCTTATATAGGATTATATGTGGGATCATAGAATTAACACAGCCTTTATATAGGAATAACTGTTATTCAACTGGTTGCTGACTCAATCATTTCTATTGCATGACTTGGAAATCTTTACAAACTTGGAAAAGAGTGTATTGTTCTAGTGACTTGGATGAAAGCATTATTTAGGAAAAGTTCCAAGCCATCAACTGATCACTTCATTGTAATTATTTGTATTACCTTATCTGTGATGGAATGTTAGGAAGAAAACATCTTAAAACTTTTGGGTTGATTCATTTTGGACGTAACACCCCATCATATTTGATTAACATCCACCTTTAGGGACTATTGGCAGGCAATTATGAATTAAGGAGAAAAAATTCTGTTTGAAAACTTTAGTTCTAAGTTGAAAAGGTGTTAATCAAGAAACAGGTACAAACACTGAGCTGACGGATGTCAAAAGGTGAGAATGAATCCTTTTGGACTTAACAAAACAATGGTGTATGTTTCTACATCCAGGGGTCTTGCTTTTGATCACAGACCCAGTGTCCAGAGTGTCCCCTTAGGACTTTTCTATCCTGAGTCCAAAGCACATGACTGCTTGTGGTTATGGAGGAGTGAAGAAGGGGCCTGACCTTTACTGAGTGGATTGGTGGTTTGATTTGTCAGAATGTGTGGATGAGTTGTCATTGACCTTGTTTGAGATGAAGAAATTGAGGTTGGGTTGCTCATCTGACGTCAGTTCTGTGAGAGGAGCTGAGATGCAGTCTGCTGGCTCCAGACTCTCCATCTGACTCACTCACAGGCTGAGCTGTGGCCCAGGTTCCTGAGATTTGCTCTGTGAGGGGCTGGGGCACCCAGAGTACCTGCCTGGAGCCCTGCCTGTGGTCACCAGGGCCCCAGACTCAGCCATTTGCTTCCCTGGAGGGGTTGTGAACCCTGTGGGATGAGACTACAGCTGAGTCCCTAGAGGTCTACGTTTGAAATGTAGGAGTAGTTTTTTTTAACTGTGAAAAAAATTTAAGGTTGAAGACTGAGGGTGTCTTGACTAAG
Source organism: Bos indicus (assembly GCF_029378745.1). Lineage (NCBI taxonomy): Eukaryota > Metazoa > Chordata > Mammalia > Artiodactyla > Bovidae > Bos > Bos indicus. Next base: position 75,423,294 of record NC_091771.1, read on the forward strand.
AGAACTGATGTGTCCTCTGAGCCACTGGATGATTTCCACTGTGATTTGGGCCATTTGGATTCTGTTCTTTTACTTTTATGTTTGGAAGGTGTTCAGTCCTAATGAAAGAAGACTTGCTTCCTAGATGGAACTGGGATTGTTGTAGAGAGTGACAGAGGCCATGCTGACATTTATTTTATATCTAACATTCTTTGGGAAGAAGTGTCTAACAAATGCACTCTGGCAAAGATTACCAAGAATTGATTAATTTTTTGTTGTGAATATTTACATCATTTGTCGGGGTCCAGCCTCGGCTGATCCAGGGAGTTCGAAGCGGGGACGGCATTGGCGAGGATCAGAATACAAAAACTTCAATTAGATATTAATTAAAGATGTAAAGAGTAATAGAATGAGGATAGCTCAGTAGGAAAATTCAGTGGAGAAAAGAGGCTGAGTAGCTTGGTTTACACGGGAGACCAATAAAACTTCACGACAAGAAGCTTGCACCACTTACGTAAGCTGCAGGCATCCTTCTATTCTCCCGAAGGAGAGGAGACACTGAGGCCTCCCCAGTCGGATCTTAGAAGCCCAGGCATAATTAGTAAGCATGGTGGGTTCCGCGCTCCAGATGGAGACTCAGCCAGAGTGAGAGAGAGAGCGACATGGGGAGACCAGTATTTCGAGAAACTGATCCCAATTGTTTATTTTCCATGGTCTACTTTTATACACTGAGATGTTATTCAAAAGTCACGCGGGGTCAGCAGTCCTGACTTTTATCAAAGTCAGGTGCTTCATACAAATGTATACAGAGGTCTTAGGGGTGTTACATCATCTTCTGGCCAGGGGGCCTGCTGACAATTTATGACCCTCTCCTTGTGACAGCGGTCAGTCAACCAGGACACTTATTTCTCCAGGGGTGATTATTCTTAAAACAGACTCCACCCAAATAAAGTTACATTCCTATAGGGTGAGGGTGTAGTGGGTTTTAGTTAAGGAAAGAATTTACTTAGCCTAAGGTCTAACGTGATTAATATCAAAGGTTAATACTTATTTCTTCTGTATATTCATTAATGTGTGTAAGGGCAGGGGGTATGGAGACTTAGCAACAAACATTGGCTCAACAAATGAAAAACCCTTCACCAATACAATTTCTAATCAGCCCATTATACTTATACTAATAGTTTTCTAACTTTTCTAAGGAACCTGTTTTTAGAAGGTTTAAAGCATCTCGTGCCTCTCACGGTTGGGAGGCTGTGAGCAATCACATGTGGCTGGACAAGCCTGTCAGGCAGGCTAGAGAACCTTCAGAGGAGTTTGTAGGTTAAAACACTCTTGTCACACCCAGGAGTTTTTATTAACTGGAACTCTAGGTTAACTCCTTCTCTGAAAGAGGTGGTGGGGGACAGCCCCCTGTAAAGTCAGAGGTGTAGGTGGGAGCACAAAATGATAAAGCAGGCAGGCTCTGGTTATGGGGGTAGATGCTCGAGGATTTCCAGGGGGACTCCTGAGGCTCGATCCGACCTTTGCGTATGTCGAGCCTCCTTCCTCATGACCTTTGCCACGGGTGGAGTGCCTCACGCTGGCCCCCAATAATCATTAATTATAAATAATCATCTAGAAAGCTAAGAATGTACACATTTTTAAATGACATGGCTCCCTCTTCTCCTATTCCCAAATAGTGATAAAATAGTGTTTTAGTTTAGTCAAGTTTTGAAATCTCAGTATTACTCAGTTGTTTTCCTTTATGAAACATGTAAATAATTGTTAAGCTGAGTTTTAGAGGAAAAGACTTAGCTGTTAGTGCCACCTTCACTGGACTGATTTTAAGAATTTTTTGTAGCAGTAGATTCAAATTTGCTGCTGATAAATTTAAGAACCTAGTTGGATTAATTGACTATGTTTATTTATTATTGATTTGGCATTTAAACTAAAGATCTTTGGTTGCTATGTGGTCTTTGTCTCACTGTTTTTAAAATATGTTTTCAGTTTAAGGCACTCCATTAATGTGCTTTTGATTTCTGTACCTTTTACATTTATAGGTGTGTTCGTCAGGCCTTGAAGGAGAAGATCACAATTTTAGTCACTCATCAGTTGCAATACCTAAAAGATGCAAGTCAGATTCTGATATTGAAAGATGTAAGTAATTTCTAGAAGTCTGTGGAATTGCTAGCCCTCAGATGTGTTGGGAGAAGGCAATGGCAACCCACTCCAGTACTCTTGCCTGGAAAATCCCATGAACGGAGGAGCCTAGTAGGCTGCAGTCTGTGGGGTCACAAAGAGTCAGACACGACTGAGCGACTTCACTTTCACTTTTCACTTTCATGCATTGGAGAAGGAAATGGAAACCCACTCCAGTGTTCTTGCCTGGAAAATCCCAGGGATGGAGCCTGTTTGGGCTGCCATCTATGGGGTCGCACAGAGTCGGACACAACTGAAATAACTTAGCAGCATCAGCAGAAGCAGTAACAGCAGTGTTGAAGGACAGACCTCCTTTCTGGTCACTTTCCTTGGATTCATGGTAAACACCCTCTTCTCCCTCAGTTTTTCACCCTCTTCTCAGAGCTGGTGTTCACACCTTGGAGGATGAATCTAAAGCTCTGTAGAAGTGTCACTATTACACTCTAAGCCATATAAACCCTAAAGTGTGTAAGAGTGCAACCACAGGATTATTGAATCATCCCTGCTCTAATGAAGTTTGTTAAGGATAATGATGCAGTTTTATTTAGAACTTTTTATTTTCCTCTTCCGTGACTTAAGTCAAAGTGTATTACTTACAAATTAGAGATTCTAAGATCTGATGGTATCCAAGAGATTCTCATACATAGTTTGCCTAAAGAGCATCTTCCATTAACTCCAGAAGTGAGGTTGGGTAGCTGAGCACCTGGATCAGAGATGCCCTCTCTGCTGGTGTCTCCAGTTGCTAGTCTCCCTGCCCAGGTCTCTTGTGTGTGCAGCAGGAGGACAAGGCTCTGCCTTCACGGGGCTCCTGTTCTTATGGGGACGGATGTGCCAAAGAGGGAGTGAGAGTGACATCCTAGCCTCTCTAAAACGCTGGTGCCTAATGGGGTCTGAGTGACATGAAGGTAGGGGTCACACAGTCATCTAGGGGAGGGGTCTGTGGCAGGGAATCCTGAGGAAGGAGCTGAACTGGCAGGTTGGAGGAACAGCAGGAAGACAAGTGTGTCTGAGGAGAGTGAGCAGGGGATGTGGAGGGAGCTGGTCTCTGAGCAGTGGCCAGGGGACGGGAACTGGCATGGAAGTCTTGGATGACCCAGAGCAGAGGAGCAATGTGGTCTGATATCAAATTTGAGAGATTTCTCTGATGGTCACTGGAGGGGTGACAGGAGAAGCAATTCCAGGTCTTAGTAAAGCTAAGAAGACAGAAATGTGGACTCAGGCTAGAGTATCAGCTTCTAGAGCTGCTGTAACCAAGTACTGCCAACTGGGTGACTTAAAACAGCAGAAGTTTATCGTCTCCCTGCTCTGGAGGCTACGGGTCCCAAATCCAGGTGCTGGCAGGGCTGTGTTCTCCCTGAAGGCTCCAGGGGAGAATCCTTCCTTCCAGCCTCTGGTGTTTGCCAGCCTTCCTTGTGTTCCTTGGCTTCCAACTGCAGCACTATGTTCTCTGCCTCTGATACCACTTGGCCATTGTCCCTGTGTCTGGGCCTCTTCTCATAAGATCATCAGTCATATTGGATTTAGGGTCACCCTGCACCAGTGCGACCTCATCTTAACTTGATTACATCTGGAAAGACCCTGTTTCCAAATAAGGTTATGTTCACAGATGTCACGTTTGAACTTATCTTTTTGAGGAGGCAGCACCATCCGACCCACAGCTCCTAGCATAGTTGGGAGGTGGGGTTTAGTGAGAAGTTTTCAGACTTGGTGGTAGTTTGATGCTTCACTTTTTGGCTCATTTACATCTGGTCCTCAGCATCTTTTTCTTTAGCACCTGAATGTTCCACAGAACCTTGGTCAGATACTTGACTTATGAAATAAATCTCTGCTCCAAGAAAGATTATTAAAATACAGAACCTCTGTCTCTCTGGAAGCAGTTCCATGTGTCTCCTCTAGGAATGTGACTCCTCTCCACTCCTGTAGGAATGGGGAGAGGAGCTAAGATTTTTCAAGCTTGAGAGCAGTTGACTTCATGTACAAAAGGGGCACTTCTAGTGTGTAAATCCCAGTGTTGACGGTGTTATGAGCACAGGATTCGTGGGCAGGAGAATAACCTACTTACCAGTCCCTAGATGTTTTCAGTTCAGTTCAGTCGCTCAGTTGTGTCTGACTCTTTGGGACCCCATGAATTGCAGCACGCCAGGCCTCCCTGTCCATCACCAACTCCCAGAGTTCACTGAGACTCACGTCCATCGAGTCAGTGATGCCATCCAGCAATCTCATCCTCTGTCGTCCCCTTCTCCTCTTGCCCCCAATCCCTCCCAGCATCAGAGTCTTTTCCAATGAGTCAACTCTTCGCATGAGGTGGCCAAAGTACTGGAGTTTCAGCTTTAGCATCATTCCTTCCAAAGAAATCCCAGGGTTAATCTCCTTCAGAATGGACTGGTTGGATCTCCTTGCAGTCCAAGGGACTCTCAAGAGTCTTCTCCAACACCACAGTTAAAAAGCATCAATTCTTCGGTGCTCAGCTTTCTTTATAGTCCAACTCTCACATCCATACATGACCACTGGAGGAAACCATAGCCTTGACTAGACGGACCTTTGTTGGCAAAGTAATGTCTCTGCTTTTGAATATGCTATCTAGGTTGGTCATAACTTTCCTTCCAAAGAGTAAGCGTCTTTTAATTTCATGGCTGCAGTCACCATCTGTAGTGATTTTGGAGCCCAGAAAAATAAAGCCTGACACTGTTTCCACTGTTTCCCCATCTATTTCCCATGAAGTGATGGGACCGGATGCCATAATCTTTGTTTTCTGAATGCTGAGCTTTAAGTCAACTTTTTCACTCTCCACTTTCACTTTCATCAAGAGGCTTTTGAGTTCCTCTTCACTTTCTGCCATAAGGGTGGTGTCATCTGCATATCTGAGGTTATTGATATTTCTCCTAGCAATCTTGATTCCAGCTCATGCTTCTTCCAGTCCAGCGTTTCTCATGATGTACTCTGTATATAAGTTAAATAAGCAGGGGGACAATATACAGCCTTGACGTACTCCTTTTCCTATATGGAACCAGTCTGTTGTTCCATGTCCAGTTCTAACTGTTGCTTCCTGACCTGCATAACAGGTTTCTCAAGAGGCAGGTCAGGTGGTCTGGTATTCCCATCTCTTTCAGAATTTTCCACAGTTTGTTGTGATCCACACAGTCAAAGGCTTTGGCATAGTCAATAAAGCAGAAATCGATGTTTTTCTGGAACTCTCTTGCTTTTTCCATGATCCAGCAGATGTTGGCAGTTTGATCTCTGGTTCCTCTGCCTTTTCTAAAATCAGCTTGAACATGAGGAAATTCACAGTTCACATATTGCTGAAGCTTGGCTTGGAGAATTTTGAGCATTACTTTACTAGCATGTGAGATGAGTGCAATTGTGTGGTAGTTGGAGCATTCTTTGGCATTGCATTTCTTTGGGATTGGAATGAAAACTGACCTTTTCCAGTCCTGTGGCCATTGCTGAATTTTCCAAATTTGCTGGCATATTGAGTGTAGCACTTTCACAGCATCATCTTGCAGGATTTGAAATAGCTCAACTGGAATTCCATCACCTCCACTAGCTTTGTTCGTAGTGATCTTTATAAGGCCCACTGGACTTCACATTCCAGGATGTCTGGCTCTAGGTCGATGATCACATCATTGTAATTATCTGGGTCGTGAAGATCTTTTTTGTATAGTTCTGTGTATTCTTGCCACCTCTTCTTAATATCTTCTGTTATGTCTATACCGTTTCTGTCCTTTATCAAGCCCATCTTTGTATGAAATGTTCCCTTGGTATATCTAATTTTCTTGAAGAGATCTCTAGTCTTTCCCATTCTGTTGTTTTCCTCTATTTCTTTTTATTGTTCGCTGAGGAAGGCTTTCTTATCTCTTCTTGCTATTCTTTGGAACTCTGCATTCAGATGCTTATATCTTTCCTTTTCTCCTTTGCTTTTCACTTCTCTTCTTTTCACAGCTATTTGTAAGGCCTCCCCAGACAGCCATTTTGCTTTTTTGCGTTTCTTTTCAACGGGGATGGTCTTGATTCCTGTCTACTGTACAATGTCACGAACCTCATTCCATAGTTCATCAGGCACTCTATCTATCAGATCTAGGCCCTTAAATCTATTTCTCACTTCCACTGTATAATCATAAGGGATTTGATTTAGGTCATACCTGAATGGTCTAGTGGTTTTCCCTACTTTCTTCAATTTAGGTCTGAATTTGGTAATAAGGAGTTCATGATCTGAGCCACAGTCAGCTCCCAGTCTTGTTTTTGTTGACTTTATAGAGCTTCTCCATCTTTGGGTGCAATGAACATAATAAATCTGATTTTGGTGTTGACCATCTGATGATGTCCATGTGTAGAGTCTTCTCTTGTGTTGTTGGAAGAGGGCGTTTGCTATGACCAGTGCATTTTCTTGGCAAAACTCAGTTAGTCTTTGCCCTGCTTCATTCAGTATTCCAAGGCCAAATTTACCTGTTACACCAGGTATTTCTTGACTTCCTACTTTTGCATTCCAATTCCCTATAATGAAAAGGACATCTTTTTTGGGTGTTAGTTCTAAAAGGTCTTGTAGGTCTTCATAGAACTGTTAAACTTCAGCTTCTTCAGCATTATTGGTTGAGGCATAGGCTTGGATTACTGTTATATTGAATGGTTTGCCTTGGAAACGAATGTTTTAGATGTTTTAGAGTCCCCTATCGCTTCCTTTGAGGGCACTGCCCCCAGTTTTAATACTTACAAAATAACTGTTTGTCCACTGGTGGGCACTCTTGGATGAGTTGGAGTCCATCCTCATTGTTGGGTCTCTCTCTTGTAGCAGAGGGGAGATGGCTACCCCCTTGTCCCCTCAGAATTGTCAGCACTTGGCTGCTGAGTGAAATTTCTGTCTTTATACTTCTAGTCATTTCATTGTGTATATTAGAGATATGAAGTTGTGAGTGGTGATTTTATTAAAGAGGTATGTGAATTTTTCCTGCCAAGTGGAACAAGACACAATATATCCTGCATAATTTTCTAGTTCTGCAGTATCAGATGGTACCCAGATGCTTCACTGGGTTTCTCCCAGTCGCTCACCTCAAGACATAGGGTGAGAGGGGTCCTAGCTAGGGTCCTGGGCCATCTTCTTCCACCTGACCTGCATTAACCAGAGCTGCTCTCATTTGATGAGTTTTGCATCCTGAGAATTTTTTCCCTAAAGTTTTATTTGCCACTCAATGATCACCTGAATCTTATTTCAGGGTCAGAAATAGTGAAACATCTGCACATTATTTTGACTTTATAAGGGAGGGAAACTGCAATGATGTGTCACATGTGTTCAAAGAACATGATTAGATTGGCTGTAGTTTAAGCAGCTGCCTGATTGGGGAAGCCTGGTTGGTTGCTTGTGGTCGGTTGGTGTGAAGTTTTCTCTTGCATCTGTGTGCACTGATTGTGGCTTAGGTTTTGGTTTGCAGGCGCAGACTGTCAAGGCATTAGAGCCATCCCAACCTCATGGCCTCTTTGTTTAATTATTTTAACAGATGGAATATTGAATTTTCATTTGGGAACTTTGTTGATCCTTGTGTCTCTCTAATGCACTCTAAGTCCTCCAGACAGTTGTAAGGACCATGAATATGCAGCTTATGGGTTCCCTGTTCAAGGCTGGTTCCTACATGTCCTGTCCCAGCCGGGGCACATGATACTGTGATAGTGAAGGTGGTCAGTGAAATTTAATGAGCGACTGTTACGTATGCAGATGTGCTTGTGCCCACCTCTGTGTCAGTAATTTTCTTTTCTGGAATACTCTCCCCAGGGTTTTAATTTTTTTAAAATTTTGCTTGTCACGTGAGGTTTCTCTGAGTTCTCTTGTCTCTAGAGATTGTGCTGATCCTCCCAGCAACTTCTGTACTTCTTGCTTCCCTAAGTGTCCATGGTAGTTATGTGAACAGCCTCCATTTTTAACCCACAAGCACACATTTCTTTCAAATACCCCAGCACTTAACACAGGGTTTGGCAGAGAACAGAATGCTCAGTTCTGTTTGAGTTGGCTATATTTCTCAACAAGAATTCTAGACCCAGGTATCTTTTATTTTCTTCAAAAATAATAATTTAAGACCAGATAACATTTCATGCAGAGAAGGCAATGGCACCCCACTCCAGTACTCTTGCCTGGAAAATCCCATGGATGGAGGAGCCTGGAAGGCTGCAGTCCATGAGGTCACACATAGTTGGACACGACTGAAGTGACTTAGCAGCAGCAAATTTCTTGATTAGTATTCCGGTTGGTTTAATATTATCGAGGGCTTCCCTGGTGGCTCAGATGGTAAAGAATCTGCCTGCAATGTGGGAGACCCGGCTTCAATCCCTGGGTCAGGAAAATCCTTGGAGAAGGGAATGGCAACCAACTCCAGTATTATTGCCTGGAGAATCCCATGGACAGTGGAGCCTAGCAGGCTACAGTCCATGGTGTTGAAACGAGTCAGACACAACTGAGCAGCTAACAATATTATCAAATGTAAATTAATTCCTCTCAATTTTTTTTTTTTATTTTATTTTAGGACAAAACGGTGGAAAGGGGGACTTACTCTGAGTTCCTGAAATCTGGGGTAGATATTTTTTCCCTTTTTGAGAAGAGAAATAAGCAGCCTGGATCATCTCCAGTTCTAGGAACTCCTACTCTGATCTCCGAGTCTTTGGTTCGGTCTCCATCGTCTCCCAGACCCTCCTTAAAAGATGCAGTTCCAGAAGACCAAGATGTGAGTTTCTATCCTGCAGAATGCCCGAATCTGTCTGCTTTTGGTGGCCTCATGGACCTTCAGTCTGCTCTGCTCATGACATGTTTATTTGTCCCAAAGTAGATCCTAAGGTTCCCAAAGTCTTATTCCATGGAATGGATAGAAGAACATGAAAGGAGCAAGCCTGCTTGGAGTTCCCCTTTGGGTGTAGGTTAGAGAATCTTATGGGGACCAGGAGTGGGTGCACTGCTGTGAATTTTTGGGTGCTTGTGGCTCACACTGAAATAAGAACTCTTCCATTTACCATAGTTACATCCTACTTGCTCTGGTGGCCCCTGGGTCCCCTTATGCATCCAGAGGCTTAATGTGAAGACACCCTTAGATGAGGCCTCCTGTGATCACATTAAATCAGTTTCTTTTCCTATATGTTGGAATGTCTGGCACTGCAGGTGACTGATGGTAGTATTTTGCCCTATTGTCAGAGGTAACATGTGCAAAGGACCTGACACATGGTAGACACTTTGGAGTTAGTTTCCGTCTTCATCTTTCTTACCAGTCAAGACCAACAACCACATCTTATCCACCTTGAATCCCAGTGGCCAGCATAGAGCTGTGGACATCCTAGCCTCCTGTGACTATAATGCATTTTAAGTCCTCCAGACAGAAATGCAGAAATGCCCTAGATCTCCCTTAAAAACATACACAGATATTTCTCAATATCCAAACCCAGGAGCCTGGATAATTCTGTTAAGCATTCAGATTAGTTATTCAGTTTCTAAACTCAGGAATCACTCTCTGAAGTTTAAGAACCAAATAGATTCAGATCAAAAGTCCCCCTGCTATCCAGATTTTCATGACTCTTACCCACTGTATGAACTTAGTTTATTGCATTTGTCTAGTATTTTGATCCCCAAGTACAGTTAAACTTTCCATCATTGAGTGATACAAGTCATCTAGAGAGATACATTAATTCCATATCATTTTACACATTATTTTAGAACAAGCTTCTGCATTTGTCCTTGAATCAGGTAGGCTGTACTTGTGCTGACAGTCATGGTTGACTTTAAGCAAAGTCATCCAGCAGTGCATAACCTTGTGAAAATGATGTTTCCTTATTTCTAATAGATTTCTTGTAGTGGGATAGCTGGGTAAACACCTATGTGTTTTGGCCAGATATTCCCACACCCTTCTCCATGGGAGATGGACCATCTTGTACTCTTACCAGTGTATGAAATGTGTCTGTTTTCTACAGCTTTGCAGTGAGGCCATTGTTGAACTCTTGAAATTTGGAGTTCATCATTTAAAATTTATCTCTCACTGCCATTTTCCCCTTCCAGACTGAGAATATACAAGTTACACTACCTCTAGAGGACTATTTGGAAGGAAAAGTTGGTTTTAAGACCTATAAGAATTACTTCACAGCTGGTGCTGGCTGGCCCCTCATCACCTTCCTTATTCTAGTAAACATTGCAGCTCAGGTACGTAAGGGCATTTATTTTGGTTTGTGCACTCAGATTGATAATTACATACTATTTATACTGTATTTTGGACTTCCCCGGTGGCTCAGATGGTAAAGCGTCTGTCTACAATGCAGGAGACCTGGGTTCGATCCCTGAGTCAGGAATATTCCCTGGAGAAGTAAATGGCAACCCACTCCAGTACTCTTGCCTAGAAAATCCCATGGACGGAGGAGCCTGGTGCAGGCTACTGCCCATGAGGTCGCAGAGAGTCGGACACGACTGAGCAACTTCACTTTCACTATACTGTATTTTATAATTATTTTTAGATGTGTGTATTAAGAGATTTATTTTGAAAAACCAGCTGAGGTTGTGCATTCTAGCTGGGTGAATCTGAAATCAGGAAGGCAGGTCTGCAGGCTAGAAGCTCAGGCAGGCGCTGACCCTGCTGACTTGAGGCAGAATTTCTTCCTCCCCCTGGAAGCCTCAGGTATTGCTCTTCAGGCCTCTGTCTGACTGAACAAGGATGCCACAAAAGTTATTACTCCATCTTTCAGTCTACTTGGATTTGCATTGAAATACATTAGCAAAGAGCTGACTCATTTGAAAAGACCCTGATGTTGGGAAAGATTGAAGGCAGGAGGAGAAGGGGACGACAGAGGATGAGATGGTTAGATGGCATCACCGACTCAGTGGACATGAGTTTGGGCACCCTGTTGGTGATGGACAAGGAGGCCTGGCATGCTGCGGTTCATGGGGTTACAAAGAGTCAGACATGACTGAGTGACTGAACTGACTGACATTACATGTGGGGAGCAGTGACTTCTGGGGAAAAGGGGATCTGTTTTAAAGATATTAAAATGAATCATGCCCTCCCCTGACCTATGGTCATCTGGGGTGTGGGGCTTGGTGCAGACCTGAGCCGGAAGGACCGTCTCTGTGTTCTGGAGCCTTTCTATCCCCCATGCTAGTGAGTGGTGGTTTGAGGGCTCAGTAATGTCAGTGTGTGAATGATTGCTGTTTCCTGTTCCAGGTTGCCTACGTCCTGCAGGACTGGTGGCTTGCACTCTGGTGAGTGATTCCTGGTCTGACCCAAAGTGCTGAGAAATTGGGCCGGGGTGGGGCTTGTTTAACCTCCATTTACGACCATCCAGTAATTTCCTCGAAGAAAAAGTAAGCTTCTTGTGGGTGGAGTGTGATCACCTCGTGGTCTCTCCCCATGTTCCTCTCTTTAGCAGCTTATTCACAGACAACTTGTTTTCTTTTTTTGCTTTTGAACTTTTTGTTTTGTATTGGAGTATAGCCAGTTAACAATTTTGTGATGGTTTCAGGTGAATAGCAAAGATACTCAGCCATACATATGCATGTATCCATTCTACACTGTCCCCTTCCTATCCAGGCTGCCACATAACATTCAGAGAGTTCCATGTGCTATACAATAAGTTCTTGTTGGTTATCTATTTTAAATATAGTGTGTGCATGGCCATCACAAACTCCCTAACTATCCCTTCCCCTCCAGCAACCATAAGTTCATTTTCTAAGTCTCTCTTCACAGACAGTTTTGAGAACTGAAAATCATCATTCAGATTTTTAAAAGGGAGACACACAGAGGGTCTTGTGAGCTGGGAAACACTTTCCAGCATGAAACGTGTTTCTCAAATTGAGGTAATTTTCTTTTAACATTTGTGTAAATTCTATGTTTATGTATAGTGTAATATTTTTTCTTCCCTGTTCCATAGGGCGAATTTACAAATTAACCTGTATTCTGGGGCATTAGTAAAAGAAGATGTAGATGTGATGCTCTTTCTGAACTGGTGCTTAAGAGTTTATTCAGGTAAAGTTGACTCATCTGCTCTATTATATCAGAGTTTAAGGTACTTACAATGAGTCTGTGAGCAACGAGGGCTTCCAGAGTAATTCAGTAATGTCTCAACAGATTAACTGTCTGAGTTGCATTTACTCTGAGAATTGATTAGAATAATTATTTTAAAGACCTACTAGAAGAAAAGGGGTTGAATGAAGACTCTTAATTTACTCTGCACTGGATGTTGGTGGTTAAATCAGGATTGCACATTCAGCAAGTCAGCCACTGGAAATGCGTGGCAATTGTTTATTCTAATAGGTTGTTTTAGCTAACTCTGATATTGTTATATGGATGGGCAAGGGGATTAGAAATGGATCCCCACCCTGTGGTTCAGGTTGTTCCAATTCTGTCCAAATAAGCCTTGGCTTTTATTGATCTTAGATGAAAACCTCTGGCAGCATGGGCCCCAAATAAAAGCATTATTGCCTCCCAGGTATGAATACTTCCCTTCACCACACTGCTAATCCCTAATTACTTGAGAAGCTAAGCAGGGGGAATCCAGTGTCTGGGATTAGATTCCCTCTCTTTCTTACCTTGAGATTAGTATTATGTCCTTCTCAACTGTGTGATTATTTTAACAATTGGCTTTCCATACTAATATTAACATGACTCTCTCTATTCACAAGAATGTTTAGAATATATATAGCATTAAATACTATTTAAAGCATATGTTCACCTAAAATTTTAAATATATTCTTTATCCATTCATCTGTTAATGGACATTTAGATTTCTTCCATGTCCTGGCTATCATAAATAGTGCGGCTATGAACATTGGGTTCATGTCTCTTTTTGAATTATGGATTTCTCAGGGTACCCGCGTAGTAGGATTTCTGGGTCATCAGTTCAGTTCAGTCGCTCAGTCATGTCTGACTCTTTGCGGCCCCTGGACTGCAGCATGCCAGCCCTGTTTGTCCATCATCAACTCTAGAAGTTTACCCAAAATCATGTCCATTGAGTGGGTCATGCCATCCAACCATCTCATCCTCTGTTGTCCCCTTCTCTTCCCTCCTTCAATCTTTCTCAGCATCAGGGTCTTTTCAAATGAGTCAGTTCTTTGCATAAGGTGGCCAAAGTATTGGAGTTTCAGCTTCAATATCAGTCCTTCCATGAACACTCAGGAGTGATCTCCTTTAGGATGGACTGGATCTCCTTGCAGTCCAGGAGACTCTCAAGAGTCTTCTCCAACACCACGGTTCAAAAGCATCAATTCTTCAGTGCTCAGCTTTCTTTATAGTCCAACTCTCACATTCACATATGACTAATGGAAAACCATAGCCTTAACTAGATGGACCTTTGTTGACAAAGTAATGTCTCTGCTTTTTAATATGCTGTCTAGGTTGGTCATAACGTTCTTTCCAAGAAGTAAACATCTTTTAATTTCATGGCTGCAGTCACCATCTGCAGTGATTTTGGAGCCCCCCAAAATAAAGTCAGCAACTGTTTCCACTGTTTCCCCATCTGTTTTCCATGAAGTGATGGGTCTGGATGCCATGATCTTAGTTTTCTGAATGTTGAGCTTTAAGCCAACTTTTTCACTCTCCTCTATTACTTTCATCAAGATGCTCTTTAGTTCTTCTTCACTTTCTGCCATAAGGGTGGTGTCATCTGCATATCTGGGGTTTTTGATATGTTCTCCTGGCAATCTTGATTCCAGCTTGTACTTCCTCCAGCCCAGCATTTCTCATGATGTACTCTGCATATAAGTTAAATAAGCAGGGTGACAATATACAGCCTTGATGTACTCTTTTTCATATTTAGAACCAGTCTGTTGTTTCATGTCCAGTTCTAACTGTTGCTTCCTGACCTGCATACAGATTTCTCAAGAAGGCAGGTCAGGCAGTCTGGTATTTCCATCTCTTTCAGAATTTTCCACAGTTTGCTGTGATCCACACAGTCAAAGGCTTTGGCATAGTCAGTACAGCAGAAATAGTTGTTTTTATGGAACTATCTTGCTTTTCTGATGATCCAATGGATGTTGACAATTTGATCTCTGTTTCCTCTGCCTTTTCTAAACCAGCTTGAACACCTGGAAGTTCACAATTCACGTGTTGCTAAAGCCTGGCTTGGAGAAATTCGAGCATTACTTTACTAGTGTGTGAGATGAGTGAAATTGTGTTTGGCATTGCTTTCTTTGTGATTGGAATGAAAACTGACCTTTTCCACTCCTGTGGCCACTGCTGAGTTTTCAAAATTTGCTGGCACATCGAGTGCAGCACTTTCATAGCATCATCTTTTAGGATTTGAAATAGCTCTACTGTAATTCCATTTCCTCCACTAGCTATGTTTGTAGTGATGCTTCTGAAGGCCCACTTGACTTCACATTCCAGAATGTCTGGCTCTAGGTGAGTGATCATACCATCATGATCATCTGGGTCGTGAAGATCTTTTTTGTACAGTTCTTCTGTGTATTCTTGCCACCTCTTCTTAATATCTTCTGCTTCTGTTAGGTCACTACTGTTTCTGTCCTTTATTGAGCCCATCTTTGCATGAAATGTTCCCTTGGTATCTCTAATTTTTGAAGAGATCTCTAGTCTTTCCCATTTTATTGTTTTCCTCTATTTCTTTGATCACTGAGGAAGGCTTTTTATCTCTCCTTGCTATTCTTTGGAACTCTGCATTCAAATGGGTATTTCTCCTTTTTTTCGCTTCTCTTCTTCACACAGCTGTTTGTAAGGCCTCTTCAGACAGCCGTTTTGCTTTTTTGCATTTATTTTTCTTGGGAATGGTCTTGATCCCTGTCTTCTGTACAATGTCACAAACCTCCATCCATAGTTCATCAGGCCCTCTGTCTATCAAATCTAGTCCCTTAAATCTATTTCCCACTTCCACTGTATATTCGTAAGGGATTTGATTTAGGTCATACCTGAATGGTCTAGTGGTTTTCCCTACTTTCTTCAATTTAAGTCTGAATTTGGCAATAAGGAGTTCATGATCTGAGCCATAGTTAGCTCCCCAGTCTTGTTTTTGCTGACTGTATAGAGATTCTCCATCTTTGGCTGCAAAGAATATAATCAATCTGATTTCGGGTTGACCATCTGGTGATGTCCATGTATCGAGTCTTTTCTTGTGTTGTTGGAAGAGGGTGTTTGCTATGATCACTGTATTCTCTTAGGAAAACTCTATGAGCCCTTTCCCTGCTTTATTCTGTACTCCAAGGCCAAATTTGCCTATTACTCCAGGTGTTTCTTGACTCCCTACTTTTGCATTCCAGTCCCCTATAATGAAAAGGACATCTTTTTTGGGTGTTAGTTCCAAAAGGTCTTTAGGTCTTCATAGAACCATTCAACTTCAGCTTCTTCAGCATTACTGGTTGGGGCATAGACTTGGATTACCATGATATTGAATGGTTTGCCTTGGAAATGAACAGAGATCTTTCTGTCGTTGCTGAGGTTGCATCTAAGTACTGCATTTTGGACTCTTTTGTTGACTCTAATGGCTACTCCATTTCTTCTAAGGGATTCCTGCCCACAGTAGTTGATATGATGGTCATCTGAGTTAAATTCACCCATTCCAGTCCATTATAGTTTGCTTATTCCTAAAACGTCGATGTTCACTCTTTCCATTCATTCTCCAGGGGATCTTGCCAACCTAAGGACTGAACCCAGGTCTCCCGCATTGCAGGCTGATGCTTTATTCTGAACTGAGCCCCCAAGCACTTAGTGAGAGATTAGGTACTTGTTTAGATTTACTATCTCATGTCAAAATATAATCTGTGGTTTCTTGCAATTCAGTTATTTAAGAGATTGTCCACTTGCAACTTAACATTGTCTTTTCAAGCTTTTTAAAGCTACTTGGGCATGGAAGTAGCTACATGGTTCAGGATTGGGAACATGTGTACACCCATGGCAGATGCATGTTGATGTATGGCAAAACTAATACAATATTGTAAAGTAAAAAAAAAAATAATAATAATAATAATAAATAAAAATAAAATAAATATTTTGCTTTCCAATGTTTAGTTAGTTTCTACTGTACATCAGAGTGAGCCAATTATATATAAATATCCTCTCTTTTTTGGATTTCTTTCCTATCTAGGTCACCAGAAAGCTTTGAGTAGAGCTCCTTGTGCTATACACTAGGTTCTTAAGAAGCTACTTTACATGGAAATAAATTTCCTTGTAAATTACAAGGAAGTGGTAAATCATTTCTCTTGTTCCCTGCTAACTCACATGCTGATACCAAAGCATACATCAGTTTTAGCTTATGGAACATATTGTAAATTTTGAGATTTGAAATGCAGAGAAAGGAAGATCAACTACTTTTTATAATTATCTTTCTTGTGAGTTTTTATTAGAACTTGTAATTGACTTAGGAAAGCCTAGACTGAAACTGTAGGTTACACATGATTTTTTTTTTTCCCCTCTGTGTTGTTTCTTTTAGTGAGAGGAAAACAGTGATTTTTATATTTTTCTTTATAAATGTATTTTGTGAAAGCATTAAACTCGTACAGAATCTACTTTATATATATATATATGTTCATATATATGTTTTTATTCTATATTCTGTATATGTAAATCTCTATACAAATTTTATTTATAGAATAAAATACACAGTATCTTTACAAACTGCCTACCATGCTTTAGCATCATTGAGGATAAGGCAGAGATCTTGTGCTGAGTGATGTTTCTTTATTTCAGGGTTAACTGTGTCTACTGTCCTTTTTGGCATCACAAGGTCTCTGTTGATATTCTACATCTTTGTTAATTCTTCACAAACTTTGCACAACAAAATATTGGAGTCCATTTTGAGAGCTCCCGTATCGTTCTTCAATAGCAATCCAATAGGTAAGTCAGACACCAAATTTCTCAGTGAATATGTTTTATTAACACATTTAGTGCCTAATTACATTTTCATATTTGAAAATGGAAGAGATGCTTGGAAGAAAATCACTGTGTGTGTTTATTCATTTTATACAAAAAGTTCACTGATAATTTTTCCTATCAGAGAAAATCTGAATATAGGAGCCTGTAACCTTTTATTCCAATTTATGTGTCTATAAAGATAAATGAATGTTTACTTTGCAGGATGGTTTAGGAGTCCATTTGTTGTGTGGAATATGAAACACCCAGCACAAGGTGCAAATGTGTTGACATGTTTTTGATAGGTGTTGAAACGTTGGCTGTGTTACATAGTGTTAAGCTAACTAGGTAGGACCTTCTTCCAGGAACATCTCTACAGAAGACAGGCTGTGTGTTTCTTTCTTTCATTGCCCATCCATATCTGGGACCACAGAGCTCTGGCATGTGCTCATATTTTGAGTTTTATCTAAATGGTAATGGAAACTTAATTAAAATACAGTATCAGTGAAATGTATACATCCTCTTCAATAAAATCAGGCCTCTAGTTTTACAATGGACCTTTAATTACATTTAAGAGGTTGTGGTACATAGCAGGTGGATCTTCAGTATTAGTAAGAGTGTCCCCAAAGGTTTCCCAGTGGCTGCTTCCTCCATCCTGAGGCCTTTGACCTGTCTTGCTTTGGAAGATAGCCTCCTGACCTGGGTTCCTGCAAAGAGTTAGTGCATCAGCATACATGCCCATTCTGTTCAGTTGGTTAGACTTGTGCTGAGGCCCAGGGTGGCTCTGTTTTTGCAGGTGATGATTGACAGGACCTGTCAAGTCAGGGATGTGACTGAAGGGAGGACAGGAGTAGCCTTGGCCTGGCCATCAATTAGCTGTGTGATCAAGGCCAAAGTAGGTAGATATTACTGGGCAGGCAAATCTCAAGGCAGGATGTTGTCATGGTTATAAGTATGGACTGTAGAACCAACTTCCTGGGTTTAGTCCTGGTGCTAGTTACTAATAGTAATAGCCAGTCATAGTTGTGTTAATACTTATGTGCTAGTTATTTAATTTCTCTGTGTCTTGATTTTCTTACCTGTAAAATGAGAATACTATTCACACACTTAGCAATATCTTGATGTTGTGGGCATTAAGCAGGTTAATGCATTATCACACAGCACATGGTCAGTGCCTAATGAACCTTAGTGAGGATGACCACATAGTGTCTGGGAACTTTCTCAGTGGGAATAACCACTGCCCTTCCTGTTTCACAAGACTGTTGCAAGGATTAAATAAGACTGTTTAGGGCAGCACCTTGTACAGATTTATTCAACACATGTTGTTTAGTGCAGGCACAGTGTGGAGCACAGGATGGCAAACTGCAAAGGCTCACACAATCTCATCTTATTATGAAGCTGGAGTGAGGAAGTGATTGAAAGAGTCTGTGCTATTATGGCTGTGATTTGCTCTACTTTACCTGTTAATGTGAAAACTATAGTAGTAAATTTGGGAGCATAAAGTGAGACTGCATTTCTGTTAAGACAGCCTCTGAGCTTCTGACCACAGTTGACCAGGCTGTTTATGACCTGTAGGCCTCTCCAGATGCTGATTTATTTATTATTCAAGGATTTGGAGCCATGTTTAAGTGTTCAAGGTCACTAACCCTGGAGCAGTGGGCATACCAGTGTGTATCTTTCCTCTCCCTCCTGTATCTATTATCAGAATTTCATTCCTTCAGGAAAATAGAAGCCCAAATAAAGTACTGCAAAGATAGGTCCAAAGGTTTAGGGGCATCAATTATTTACTCTTTTAGTGGTATATTAAATTGAACTCTTCCCTGTCTTTAATCTCAAAAGTAGAATTTGTAATAGATAATTTATGGTCGACTTTGTTTCTGGTATGCGATGTCATGAAGAGAGAACCACATATAGCAGTGTTACTGTTACTGAGTTCAAGCTCACTCTCCTCACCTCACAAAAGGACCAGTAAGACTCACAGAAGAGGTATTGAGGCAAGGAATAGCAACTTTATTTGGAAAGTTGGCAGACTGAGAAGAAGGCAGACTAATGTCTCAAAATAACCATATTTTTGGGGTCTGGGTGCCTTTTTTTTTTTTTTTTTGAAAAAAGAAGGAAAGGAGGTGAGGAAGTAAAGTCAAAAGGCCATTAATCTTACAAAACAGGAGGGTATTTATTAATGTCTTCTTTTCTGCAGACCATCCACAGGTGCTGAGGGTCAGAAAGTCTCCCTGTAAGCTGAAAAAAAAAACCCACTTTAGTTTAACATTCAGGCAGAGGGGCAGGGTTCCCTGACAAAAACAATGAATAGCAAAGGCTAAAGTCAAAGAAATGGATCCAACGTGGAGTCAAAATTGGTTCTTCCCTATAACAGTTCTTTTAATGGGCACCTCTGTTATCTGGGGCCATTATCCTGTGCTTTCTCATCCTGAGTCTCCTCAGGGTGCCACTCTTGCAGGAGTGGCTGCAGGGTCCTGATGGCTGCAGCATCCTTTGTTTACTGATATGGTGGATGGCATTTTTAGTTCACACCAAGTATTTACTAGAAATTAGTTCTTATCATCTAATCCTATAGCCTTCAGTATAGACTGTTGTTGTGGATTCTGAGAAGGGAAATAAAATCAATGATAAGTTACCCTTAGTCATTTAGTGATATTTGTGTTTTCCTGCCTACATACCACTGATCTTCGTAGATGCTTCTTCATAAGTCTGTACTAGTCACACTTGGTACATGTCTGAAAATAATGACTTATCCCAGTAGTAAACTCATAACTTGGAAATGGTTAGAATCCACAGTTTCCCAAAATGTGAGGTGCTGTGAACAATCTGGATGGAAAAAAGTACAGAGGGGTTATAATTATGTTAATTTAAAGAGTATCACTTGGAAACTTAATCTTGATAACTAAAGCAAAATTAGTGTAACAATTAGGATTAACTTAGATATTTTGCAACTGTTTATTTACCAGTTTAGCACTTGGAATGAGTCTTAGATGGGATGGATCTAAAAGGAGGGAGCATTCTAAATCCACCGACCCTTCTTGATACAATGACAGTATTCCCCCATTCTTTTAAAAATCTGGACTCTATTTCAACTGCCCAGACACTGCCATTTGGTGATATTTTTATTTCTCTTTAGGTATCATCCTATTGTCTCTTTCATTTTGCCACTGACACCAGCTTTTTTCATTTGAATTTGTAATATATTTGTTGTTTAATTGCTAAATCATGTCCAACTCTTTTGTGGTCCCATGGACTGTAGCCCGCCAGGCTTCTCTGTCCATGGAATTTTCCAGGCAAGAATACCGGAGTGAATGCCACTTCCTTCTCCAGGGGATCATCCCCACCCAGGGATTGAGCCCGTGTCTCTTGTGTTTCCAGCATTGGCAGGTCGATTTTTTACCACTGAGCAATGATGGGAAGGCCAATATATCAAATATTTAATATATATACTTCTTTTAGATTTATTTATTTATTTTTAGTTGCATTGGGTCCTTGTTGCTGTGCTTGGGTTTTCTCCAGTTATGACAAGCAGGGGCTCCCCTTCATTGCAGAGCTTGGGCTTCTCATGTGGTGGCCTCTCTTCTTGAGGAGCTCAGGCTCTAGGTGCAGGGGCTTCAGTAGTTGTGGCACATAGGCTTAGTTACTCTGTGGCTTGTGGGATCTTCCCGGACCAGGGATCCAACTTGTGTCCCCTGCACTAGGGACACTGTATCACAGGGAAGTTCCTAAATATATACACTTCAAAAATATGTTTTGATTTGTTTATAAATTGTTTCTTTGAAAGCTTCTATCAGGGAAAAAAATGAGTAATATCTTTTTTTTTATTAATTAATTTATTTTACTTTACAATATTGTATTGGTTTTGCCATACATTGACTTGAATCCACCATAAGTGTACATGTGTTCCCTATTCTGAACCCCCCACCCACCTCCCTCTCCATCACATCCCTCTGGATCCTCCCAGTGCACCAGCCTGGAGCACCCTGTATCATGCATCAAACCTAGACTGGCGATTCATTTCACATATGATATTTTACATGTTTCAATGCCATTTTCCCTTATCATCCCACCCTCGCCCTCTCCCACAGAGTCCAAAAGGCTATTCAATACATCTGTGCCTCTTTTGCTGTCTTGCATTCAGGGTTATCATTACCTTCTTTCTAAATTCCATATATTTGCATTCAGTTCAGTTCAGTTAAGTTCAGTCACTCAGTCGTGTCTGACTCTTTGCAAGCCCAAGCATGCCGGGCCTCCCTGTCCATCACCAACCCCGGAGTTCACCCAAACTCATGTCCATCGAGTAGGTGATGCCATCCAGCCATCTCATCCTCTGTCGTCCCCTTCTCCTGCCCCCAGTCCCTCCCAGCATCAGAGTCTTTTCCAATGAGTCAACTCTTCACATGAGGTGGCCAAAGTATTGGAGTTTCAGCTTTAGCATCAGTCCTTCCAATGAAAACCCAGGACTGATCTCCTTTAGGATGGACTGGTTGGATCTCCTTGCAGTGCAAGGGACTCTGAAGAGTCTTCTCCAACACCTCAGTTCAAAAGCATCAATTCTTCAGTGCTCAGCTTTCTTCACAGTCCAACTCTCACATCCATACATGACCAGTGGAAAAACCATAGCCTTGACTAGACGGACCTTTGTTGGCAAAGTAATGTCTCTGCTTTTGAATATGCTATCTAGGTTGGTCATAACTTTCCTTCCAAGGAGTAAGCATCTTTTTAATTTCATGGCTGAAATCACCATCTGCAGTGATTTTGGAGCCCCCAAAAATAAAGTCTGACACTGTTTAGTATACTGTATTGGTGTTTTTCTTAAATGAGTAATATCTTGTCTTATTCTTGTAGGAAGAATTTTAAATCGTTTCTCCAAAGACGTTGGGCATATGGATGACTTGCTGCCTTTGATATTTCAAGATTTCATCCAGGTAATTCACCATTCTTGTCAGAGTTCTCCCAGGAAGTAGCAGAGTGCCTGTTCCTCAAGGCCTTTTCACAGGGACTTAGGGTGGGCCTTTCAGCCTGGTGATGTATTATTACCTTCAGCAAAGGTCGTGTTTTGTAAGAGAAAGGTGCGGCTGTGATTGGGAGGCTGAGTTAACATGAGTGGCTCCACAGTCACGTCAAGGTTGGTCTGAAGCAGCGACAGGTTGGGTAAGTGGTTCTCCCTCTACGTTCCAGGTGTCTGGCTAGGATTCCCTTTACTGTGAGCACGTTTCATAACAGAAACAGTCAACTCTCATGGAAAGATAGACTAGATGAGCTAAATTATGTATCGTATTACCACAGAAGCCAAGTATTTATTGCACCTTTTTTTTTTTTTTTTGATAGGGTCAAATGTGATGGCTTAGAAAAGATTAGTAATAATAAGGTGAAAATAATACTTGATCAAGGACAATAAAGGGCAGTTATTGATACAAAGAGTTTAATCCAGTAATTTAATTAAAGGATCAAAGTTATCTCAGAAAATGTCTTCTTTGTTTTTGCAGGCAGTTTTTCTTTTCACATGTTGAAGTCTCTGTTTTAACATATGTTAAAAAAAAAAAAAAAAAACCTGGCAGAAATACCCACGGGAATGCTTCTATCCGGCCTTTGTTTGTTCTGTGAACTTGAGGTTCTAAGGAATATTGCTGGGTCATCTCAGCTCTTGTTTTCTCATTCAGTATCATTGCTCACCTGGGGTGTTTTCTCTGTTATTCCTGTCTGCTTTTCAGTGATTCAAGCTATGTGACTTTCTAAGTGTTTATTTTGTAAATGAAATGCATTTATCAAAAGCTGCACACAGAAATGGAGAAGGCAATGGCACTCCACTCCAGTACTCTTGCCTGGAAAATCCCATGGATGGAGGAGTCTGGTAGGCTTCAGTCCATGGGGTCGCTAAGAGTCAGACATGACCGGGCAACTTCACTTTCACTTTTCACTTTCATGCATTGGAGAAGGAGATGGCAACCCACTCCAGTGTTCTTGCCTGGAGAATCCCAGGGGTAGGAGAGCCAGGTGGGCTGATGTCTGTGGGGTCGCACAGAGTCGGACACGACTGAAGTGACTTAGCAGCAGCACACAGAAATGCAGCAATGAATATCTGAATGCAAACAGCACAACCTGTGGGCAAAGGCTTCCACTATTTACCAATGAGAAGTAAGCTGAGACTCAGAGGCAGAGGACTTTTACTGCAAAGATATATGTGCTTTTTTTTTTTTTTTTTTAATGGAAACTCATTTTATAAAGGTGTCCTCTTGGCTTTAGCTACATTACTTATCCCCAGAAGCAGTCTTTCAGTAAAGCAGTATCACATCTTGACAGTGATTGTTAATTACTTTAAAAAGACTTTGTGAAAGGTTCTGTTCCTTTGCTACTATAAACTAGGTCAAGGTTGGGTTTCCAAAGCTGGCTGGCTTGCTGTGTGCTTGGCACATGGTTAATTGGCCCTTATAATCAGAATCCATCACATATTTTTTGCATGACCTAAAGAGGGATAGGAACAGATGCTATCTGATTTCAGGATAAACATTCTTAGTCATGTGAGGAGAGAAAATTTCAGTCTCAGTGATTTCTAATGCCAGCTTTTCCACTTGTAGTTCTATTACCTTGAAGCCCAGGTCCTCCAGGTGGAGGCTTCCTAAAGGTCATTGAAAGTTAGAGTCTGGTATTTGAGGGAGAGACCTGGAATGGCACCAGTGTATTCTTCACTGAGAAGGTAGTAGTTAAATCTGTGAAGATGGATAAGATTGCCCAGAGAGAGTGAGGCATGTTTAGGGACCAAGATCAGAACCTTTTGGAAGCCTTGATATTTAGAAAGCTGACAGAGGAGGCAAGCAGAGGAGATACACAGTGAACAGCAAGGAATGAGAGGAGGAGACAGGGTGGAGACCTGATAAAGGACAGGTCTGCTCAATGCAAAGGAGAAGGTGAGCCCACGGAGAGTTATTGTTTGATTTGGAATCAGGAGGTGTCGGTGACCCAAGAAGCAGGTTCCAGATGTGAGGAGGCCAGAGTGCAAAAGGCTGAGAATCCAGGAGATGTGGAGGGACTTGAGGTGAAGACAGGATACTCCTGGAAGGGGTTTGAATGAAGCAGGAGAGAGGCCCATCTGGAATGTAGGGTCTGAGGAGGTGTTGCTGGCTGTTTGGGTTTGTAATTTGAGTTGGGGGTATGTGTGAGGTGGTGGGTTGTATTCTCTCTCCTTCTGTTCAACAAATAGGGATTATAGTTGAGACCCTGAGGTACAAGGGTGAGCGGGCACAAAGCCCTCTTCCAGGACCCCCAGGGGAGGGAAAACAAAGTGAAAGTCACTCATTCATGTCCAACTCTTTGTGACCCCATGAACTATACAGTCCTTGGAATTCTCCAGGCCAGAATACTGGAGTGGGCAGCCTATCCCTTCTCCAGGGGATCTTTCTTACCTAGAAATCAAACTGGGGTCTCCTGCATTGAAGGCAGATTCTTTACCAACTGAGCTACAAGAAAAGCCCAAGAATACTGGAATGGATAGCTTATCCCTTCTCCAGGGGATCTTCCCTACCCAAGAGTCAAACTGGAGTCTCCTGCATTGCAGGCAGATGCTTTACCAACTGAGCTATCAGGGAAACCCAGGGAAAGGAACCACATAGAAACTCACCTTTTGCTGCCTTTGGAATCTGAATTGTGCAAGTACCTTGGAGGAAGTCCTGAAAGGCAAACTGCATGTGGGAGCTGGAGCAGTTAGGGAGTCTGGTCCAGGAAGTGGGTGGAGTTGCTATGAAGTGACCTTTCATCCCAGAAGAAAGGAAAATGCTCCTGTGGGTGGTGGAACAGGAGGTGCTGCCAGAAGCTCAGTTCCTATGTGGGAAGCAGTATTTTCTCTCTGTCACTATTGAGAGTGGGGTCAGGAAGGGGCTTGTTCAGCTTTTTTGAAGGGGCTGTTTCAAAGGATGCAGTTAGTGTCAAGTGGGTTGGAACTCATTCCTGATTATTCTGATCAGCCTTGGTATATTTTATAAACCTTGGAAAATACTTGATTAGTTTCATGTTTATTACATCTAAAGGGTTTATTCCATATACTTTTCCTTATCTAATTCCTTCTCATTCTCTTAAATGAAATCTCAGGTAATTTGTTTAATGCCGGGGTCCAGCCCCGGTGGATCCAGGAAATTCGAAGCGGGGACGGCGTCGGCGAGGATCAGGAAACAACTGCTTAATTAAACGTTAATTAAGGATATAAAGAGTAATAGAATGAGGATAGCTCAGTGAGGAAATTCAGTGGAGAAAAGAGGCTGAAATAAGGATAGCTCAGTAGGAAAATTCAGTGAAGAAAAGAGGCTGAACAATTCAGCCAGAAGGTAAGAGAAAGAATGACATGGGGAGACCAAGTTTCGGTGAACAAGGCCCACACTTTATTTTCCAAAGTAGTTTTTATACCTTAAGTTATGCATAGAGGATAATGGGGGAAGGGGTAGAGTCCTGCAGCAAGCCAGGCTTTCTTCCTACAAACTTAGCATATGCAAAAGCTTAGGTGATTTGCATCATCTTCTGGCCCGGAGGCCTGTTAACATTTTAAGACCCTTTCTTCAGAAAACTTATTTTTCTCTAAAGGTGATTGGTCAGGAGCCACCCTCCAAAAGCATTAGATAAAGTTGCATTCCTACAGAGCAAAGGTGTGGTGGGCTATAACAAGAAAAAGAATTAACTTAAGGGTCCCAGGTTACAAACATTAAAGCTACTACTTACACCAATTATATTAATCAATACACTGCCAAGGACACAGCAGGTAAGGGATATGGAAACTTAGCAGCAAACATTGGCCCAACAAGTGAAAATCCCTTCACCACTACAATTTCTAATCAATCTTTTAACTGCTCAAAGGAATCTGTATTTAGACAGTTTAGAACATCTCATGCCTCTCACAGTTGGGAGGCTCTGAGCAATCACATGTGGTCGGAAAAACCTATTCAGGCAGGCTAGAGGACTTCCAAAGGAGTTTGTAGGTTGAAACACCGTCATACCCAGGAATTATTAACTGGAGCTGTAAGCTAACTCTTTTTTCAGAGAGAGGTAGTGGGGGACAGCCCCCCGTAAAGTCAGAGGTGTAGGTGAAAGCACAAAGCAGAAAGTAGGCAGACTCTGGTTTTGGGGGTAGATGCTCGAGAATTTCCAGGGAGACTCCTGAGGCTTGATCCCGCCTTTGCGTATGCCAAGCCTCCGTCCTCAAGACCTTTGCCAGGGGCGGAGCTCGCTCCCCGCAGTTTAATATTTTGTAGTAGTGATGGCAAGTGTGAAAACCCTGGATTCTGACTAGTGCATCCACACTTCAGGACAGTCCATCCCCTCAAGTGATGTCATTCAGAGACGACATCCCAAAAGAGGGGTGATCACAAGTTTGTACACCATTGTGTACCCTGACTCTTATAACAACAGATGTCTTGCCTGTTCAGTCACATTATAGTTATTGACAAAGGGAGCTGTTCACAATTCCAAAGGAAGAAGAAAGGTAGCATTAAAAAAAAAAAAAAATCCAATTTGTATAGTGTTCTTGGTGGCTCAGATGGTAAAGAATCCACCTGCAATGCGGGAGACCTGGATTCAATCCCTGTGTTGGGAAGATCCTCTGGAGGAGGGCATGGCAACCTGCTCCAGTATTCTTGCCTGGAGAATCCCCATGGACAGAGGAGCCTGGTGGGCTACAGTCCCTTGGGTTGCAAAGAGTCAGACATGATTGAGCGACTAAGCACAGCACTTGATAATCATTTACGATGTCAACAGTTTCAAAGTGCCCTGGAGTGAGGAAGCATGCAGTCTCCCTTTTGAAGCTTGAGTCCTGGATCACCCTCTTACCATCTCTGCCACGCAAAAACAACACGTCCTGTCTGTAAAACAAGGAAAATAATACCAACTTTATAAGGTTTATTGGGGAGACAAAACAAATTTGTTTTAATAAAATTCTTAGCACAAAAGCTAACTGCATCTTGAGCACCAAATCAGATCAATTTAGTTCAATTGCTCCATAATGTCCAACTCTTTGCAACCCCATGAACGGCAGCATGGCAGGCTTCCCTGTCCATCATCAACCCCCAGAGCTTGCTGAAACTTATGTCCATCGAGTCAGTGATTGCCATCCAACCATCTCATCCTCTGTAGTCCCCTTTTCTTCCTGCCTTCAATCTTTCCCAGCATTAGGGTCTTTTCCAATGAGTCAGTTCTTCGCATCAGGTGGCCAAAGGATTGGAGTTTCAGCTTCAGCATCAGTCCTTCCAATGAATATTCAGGACAGATTTCCTTTAGGATGGACTGCTTGGATCTCTTTATTGTCCAAGGGACTCTCAAGAGTCTTCTCCAACACCGCAGTTCAAAAGCATCAATTCTCCAGGCACTCAGCTTTCTTTATAGCCCAACTCTCACATTCATACATGACTACTGGAAAAACCACTGTTTTGACTAGATGGACCTTTGTAGGCAAAGTAATGTCTCTGGTTTTTAATATGCTGTCTATGTGGGTCCTAGCTTTTCTTCCAAGGAGCAAGCAACTTTTGATTTCATGGATACAGTCACCATCTCCAGTGATTTTGGAGCCCAAGAAAATAAAATCTCTCATTATTTCCCATATATTTGCCAGGAAGTGATGGGATCAAATGCATGATCTTAGACATCTGAATGTTGAGTTTTAAGCCAACTTTTTCACTCTCTTTTTTAACTTTCATCAAGAGGCTCTTTAGTTCTTCACATTCTGCCATAAGTCAAGGCTATATATTATCACCCTGCTTATTTAAATTACATGCCGAATACATCATGCAAAATGCCAAGGTGAATAAAGCACAAGCTGGAATCAAGATTGCCGGGAGAAATATCAATAATCTCAGATATGCAGATGTGCACTAAATAATGCATCGTTATTTTAAAACACGAAATGTATTTTTAAGTAGGAGAAATAGTCCGCTAAAGGCATGATGTTGAATTAAAATTATTCTGACACACAGTTTTCAGGCTCATAAATATTACCTCATGAGTTTGCATTACATAGATTCTAGGCTTTGCAATCCTTGAAGACTTAAATGGACACTTTTCCATGTAGACTCACAGAATAAAAATCAGCCATTCTCGAAATAGACCATTGAGCACAAAATAGTTCAAATTAATATAATTTTCATATAGTTCGCCAAAGTGCCAGATAACACTGGGAAATACTAGAGATCTCTTCAAATAATTAGAGATACCAAGGGAACATTTCATGCAAAGATGGGGATAATAAAGTACAGAATGGCAAGGACCTAACAGAAGCAGAAGATATTAAGAAGAGGTGCCAAGAATACACAGGAGAGCTACACAAAAAAGATCTTCATGACTCAGACAACCATGACGGTGTGTTCACTCACCTAGAGGCAAACATTCTGGAGTGTGAAGTCAAGTTGGTCTTAAGAAGCATTACTACATACAAAGCTAGTGAAGGTGATGGAATTCCTGTTGAGATATTTCAAGTCCTAAAAGCTGATGCTGTGAAAGTGCTGCACTCAATATGCCAGCAAACTTGGAAAACTCAGCAGTGGCTACAGGACTGGAAAAGGCCACCTTCCATTCAAATCCCAAAGAAGGGCAATGCCAAAGAATGTTCAAACTACAATGCAGTTGTACTCATTTCACTTGCCAGCAAGGTAAGGCTCAAAATCCCTCAAGCTAGGCTTTACTAGTACGTGAATGAGAACGTCCAGATGTACAAGATTTAGAAAAGGCAGTGGAACCAGAGATTAAATTGCCAACAACTGTTGAATCATAGGAAAAGCAAGGGAATTACAGAAAAACATCTACTTCTTTGTTGACTACATTAAAGCATTTGACTGTGTGGATCACAACAAAGTGTGGAAAAATTCTTAAAGAGGTGGGAATACCAGACCACTTTACCAGCCTTCTGAGAAATTTATATGCAGGTCAAGAAGCAACAGTTAGAATCAGACATGAAACAACAGACTGGTTCAAAATTGGGAAAGGGGTATGTCAAAGCTGTGTAATGTCACCCTGCTTATTTAAATTATATGCAGAGTACATCATGTGAGATGCTGGGCTGGATGAATCACAAGCTGGAATCAAGGTTGCCGGAAGTATCAACAGCCTCAGATATCCAGATGATACCACATAATGGCAGAAAGCAAAGAGGAACTAAAGAGCCTCTTGATGAAGTTGAAAGAAGAGAATGAAAAAGCTGGCTTAAAACTCAACATTCAAAAAACTAAGATCATGGTGTTTGGTCCCATCACTTCATGGCAAATAGATGGGGTAAAAGTGGTTACAGTGACAGATTTTATTTTCTTGGGTTGCAAAATCACTTGTGGCTCCTCACGCACAACATACATTTTGAGATAACATTGCCTCAAGGTGTTTTCCTGGGCCATAAAATGATTGACATGAATCTTGAAGAAAGGTAGGTTTCCAAGCAAAGACATAGTCTCATTAACATAGCTTAAGAGAATATTTGCATGAGTAAAACATACTGGTTTGTCAAGTCTGTTCTGAGTCTTAGGCAGAACTGAGTTGAAGACAGAGCCCAGGGTAAATACATAGTTCATTATCATAGCTTAAGAAAAGCATTTCCATAAGAAAAATGCATTGGTTAGCTCAAGGTTTGAGTAAAGTTCTGGTGGAACTAGATGTCTTAGTGGCAACACAGAACTTTAAAAGAAACCTCCTTTTAATTTTGTATAGGAAAAAAAAAAAAAAAAAAACTGACACTTGTAGTTTGTTTCTTCCTGCCCTTTAAGAGAGAGAGAGAGAAAAAATGTCTGACACTTAGCAGCCTATTTCCTCCCTTTGGAGACCCCTAGCCTTCCTGCCTGTTACCTTCTCATGTTTACCTTTATTGGCTCTTATGACTTATGATTTTGTATCCTAAGAAGTCTTTATCTTTAGAAGCATGAAGATATTTTCCTGTTGTTCTAGTTTTTTTTTTTTAAGAAACTGATACATTTTGCATTAATTCTTACATATCAAAGTGTATTTAGTTGTGAGGTTTATTTTTCCCAGTTATTCTAGCCAAGTTTGTTAACGACTTTTATACACTGAATTGGCACATTGATTTAAAATCATTTGTCTATATGTGAGGAAGTCTGTGTCTGGGTCTTTGTTTTGTTCCACAAATCTTTTTGGTTCAATTTATTCCTGAATATTTAATGAGTTCAGTTCAAGTGAGTTCCGTTCAGTCACTCAGTCAAGTCCGACTCTTTGTCACCCCATGGACTGAAGCATTCTAGGCTTTCCTGTCCCTAACCAACTCCCAGAGCTTGCTTAAACTCATGTGCTTTGAATCAGTGATGCCATCCAACCATCTCATTCTCTGTATTCCCCTTCTCCTCCTGCTGTCAATCTTTCCCAGCATCAGGGCCTTTTCAAACGAGTCAGTTCTTCACATCAGGTGGCCAAAGCATTGAAGTTTCAGCTGCAACATCAGTCCTTCCAATGAGTATTCAGGACTGATTTCCTTTAGGGTTGACTGATTTGATCTCCTTGCTGTCCAAGGGACTCTGAAGAGTCTTCTCCAACACCAGAGTTCAAAAGCATCCATTTGAATGCAAAGAAAAAATATCATTTTCAAATGCTCATTGCTAGTATATAGAAAGCAACTGATTTATTAGAGAATTCACTTTGCATTTCCTGGAGTTGGTGGTGTTTTCTAAAATTCTATAGGATTTTGTACATATACAATCATGTCAGCTACTTGTCTGTTGTTAACAAGAATGTAAGTAATTTGGACGCTAGAGGCAAACAGATCATATATTCAAACTTTGCTTTTGAGAGTGTTATAGTTACGTGTTCTGGAAAACAAACTCACTCAGAATGACAATGCAGATAGTGGAGTGCAGTTTATTACACTGGCGGGCCTGTTGCAGGAAGGGGGACCCCTTCCAGGGCCCGAAACTGAGCTCTTGTCTAACACTTGGAAATGAATTATCCAAGGAGACACATGTGCTGACAGAGCAAGAGATTTTACTGGGAAAGGGCACCCAGGTGGAGAGCAGTAGGGTAAGGGGACCCAGGAGAACTGCTCTGCTGTGTGGCTTACAATGTCGGGTTTTATGGTGATGGGATTAGTTTCCGGGTGGTCTTTGACCAATCATTCTAATTCAGAGTCTTTCCTGGTGGTGCACACATTGCTTAGCCAAGATGGATGCCAGTGAGAGGGATTCTGGGAAGTGGACAGACATGCGGTGTCTCGTTTAGACCTTTCCCGAGCTCTTCTGGTTGGTGGTGGCTTATTAGTTCCGTATTCCTTATCAGGATCTCCTGTCATAAAACAACTTATGCAAATGATTACTATGGTACCTGGCCAGGGTGGGCAGTTTCAATCAGTGTGCTTCCCCTAACAACTCCCCTCTGAAAGACTTCATACTCAAGATATTTCTTGGGAATTGGGGCGGAGGTCTCTTTCTTCTATAACTTCTTCCTCCTGTGCATGGGGGTAGGCCTGCCTAGCAGAACAGAAGTCTCTCTCTCTACCTGATTTAAGTTGGGGTGTTCCACATCTGAAACCAGCTTTCACCCTTGTAGTAACAGCAATTTAGTTTGAAACTGTTGGCTTCTCTCAGAGATGAAGTCTCCTTGAAGTGCCAGGTCCAGACTGGGTTTCAGGCCTATTCTTCTAAAAAGAAATGAGATTTACTTTGTTTACTAAATTCCAGTTATCACTCCTCAAACTACTTCTAATTGGGTCTGTTACACCATAATGGCAGACCAAGGGATTGAGATTTTAATTATACAAGACTCAGATCTAGAACTTGGAACTCAGAAATACTTCCAATTCAGTGTCTATACTACAAGCTGAGACAGTCCTATGCTCCATTTTGACAGGAAGTTATCATAGTCATAGTTGCCTAGTTCCCTAAATTAAAACTGAGTAGAACTCTGTGGGGCTCTGGAGTAGAGATCAGTTCTGTGTTCTCCATTTCTTGTCTGTAGGATATAGGCTTCATTCAGCCTCCTTGACCTTCCCTGAGTTCCAAAGGGTGGATTCAAACAATTGGTAATCAGGGAAGGGAGGGGATACAGAAGCAGGAGAAACAATCAAAGGTTGGTACAGCCTCCAGACAGAGTCCTGGTTCCTATTCAAAGAAATATGCATAACAATGTCTTTGAGCCCCCACACCAGGTGGAGGATGGTAACTTCAGACTGAACACAAGATTCCTGGAGCACAGCTCTATTGCCTCACCACCAACCAATCAAAAAGGGTCACAAACCCTGCAACCCTCACCCCAAATGTTGCCTTCTGTTTCCAGGGACCAGAGATGACCATCCTGTTAGGTCTCCTGTAAGTACCTGGTAAAAAAGTCCTTCCATCTAGGTTGGAGACAGTCCCTTAAATTATGTCTTTTTCCAGTCCTGGTTGCAGGTCATGAGGCATCTGATCTTCATCCAAAGATAGATTACTGAGATAAGCTTCAGAAACAAACTTAGGGTGTTCTTTAAGAATTCAATTAAACTTTACATTAATATCACATAACAGCAAATAACTATCTAAGAGATGAGTCTTACTAGATGCAGACCTCCATTAACAAACTGGGATTTAACATTTTTTTGAAATATCTTTTTCTCCCTAAAGTTACCCTCATTTTTATCAAATATAACCAAATTAAGGCTAGTTTGTTTGCAAAATAGGTCTGTTCTCCCTAATTTAGTCTGATGATTTATATGACCATAATTGATTATAGACTTTTTATTTTGCTGAAACATTTATAGAGTCTCAGACTGAACCTTTAAAATAAAACAGGGCTGGGAAACTCACACCAAAGGCTTATCACAGATTTTGCCTAACAAATCTAGGTGAATTCTTCCCTTTTTAAGGTCTCAAAAATTCCTTGAGATTTTTGTACCTGTGCAATAATTTTCCTAACTCATTTGATAAACTTACTGGAAACCTAAGAATTTCAAATTTCTGGAGGAGTCAGAGAGAAAATATAATTATTTTGTTTATAACATTTAATTTCACCAAAGTATTGTCATAATTAGTTTGAGAGGAAGGTTTTTCCTACTCACTGAAAAACTGTAATTTTTCAGATAGAAACCATAAAAGTTATAAGCATATTCAGTCCTTTTGTTAACTTTTGTGAAGTCATCAGGTTTTCCATTAGAATACCAGGACATATCAGAATGTTAAGAACTCCATATAATTTCTAGGATATCCGTATTAGTAATTTTACCATACATTATAACATGAGCGGATTTATTACTCATTTGATAATCTTTTTCATGTAATTTAACCAACCAAATAAACACAGTTTAACATCTCTCTTTGGGATGATTCAGGGGCCCTCTGAAGCACCCCAAAGTTAGCTAGAGGTCAAAGGAACTTCAAAAGCATTTATCAAAAAGATCAGTTAAAAGCGTTTAGAACATTTGGTCAGATTTAGTCGATGTTGATGGGAATATCATTTAGCTTGTTGATATGTCACAATGGGCATAAATACCAAGGCTCAAGGTCTAGTGAAAGTCAGTTCTGCCATCTTGGACCTAGTTGACTCTAAGCAGTTTTCTTATGGCTGTGTCATTTCTAACAAAATCCATTTATCTAACTAATTGTAATCCAATTTTAGAAAATCCTGATCATGCATAACTCTTTAGTATTTTTTGCACCTTTTTGTTTCTTTTTTTTTTTTAATACTGAAAACACACTTCTTACTTTCATTTAGCAACCAAGAACTAACTTTTATATTAGCATTTTATAGATTGCTGAGTATAAATACCAGTGGTAATTTCTAAAACTCTTGCTTTCTTAGAACATTTTAGGATGTCCCCAAACATTATTCATTTATAGTCCCAAATCTCTTTAGTTTCTCTGTAAAAGGAAATTAGTGTTTAATAGTAAATGTTTCAAAATCTTATTTTATTTGGAAATGACTTAACTATTCAATAGACTTCCAACACTTAGCACACTTAGCACAAACTTTTGAAATTTAAGTTATGCCAATCTGAAGAGACTATTTTAGACAGATATTTCTAAAGAATAATTATTCTTAATAGAGTTATATAAAAGCTCATATCGCATTTACATTTTTTAGAAGTTTCTTCACTCGAGGTAATTTTCTTGTTGACAAACTTGTAACATATATAATATTTAACTTATATTAAACCTAGGTACAATGAAAATATCCTACTTAATGTTAATTACTCTAAGACATGTCTATATGAGATAGGTCAACAAACAAACATTAATATCAGGTATTTAATAGTGAATATTTCCCAGTTCACATGACCTGGAATTTATTGTTTAATTTGGAATTATTTGATTTGCTGGGAGAAATATCAACAACCTCAGATATGCAGATGACACCACCCTTAGGGCAGAAAGTGAAGAGGAACTAAAAAGCCCCTTGATGAATGTGAAAGAGGAGAGTGAAAAAGTTGGCTTAAAGCTCAACATTCAGAAAACTAAGATCATGGCATCTGGTCCCACCACTTCATGGGAAATAGATGGGGAAACAGTGGAAACAGTGTCAGGCTTTATTTTTTGGGGCTCCAAAACCACTGCAGATGGTGACTGCAGCCATGAAATTAAAAGACGTTTACTCCTTGGAAGAAAAGTTATGACCAACCTAGATAGCATTTTGAAAAGCAGAGACATTACTTTGCCAACAAAGGTCCATCTAGTCAAGGCTATGGTTTTTCCAGTGGTCATGTATGGATGTGAGAGTTGGACTGTGAAGAAAGCTGAGCACTGAAGAATTGATGCTTTTGAACTGTGGTGTTGGAGAAGACTCTTGAGAGTCCCTTGGACTGCAAGGAGATCCAACCAGTCCATTCTGAAGGAGATCAGCCCTGGGTGTTCTTTGGAAGGAATGATGCTAAAGCTGAAACTCCAGTACTTTGGCCACCTCATGCAGAGTTGACTCATTGGAAAAGACTCTGATGCTGGGAGGGATTGGGGGCAGAAGGAGAAGGGGACGACAGAGGATGAGATTGCTGGATGGCATCACTGATTCAATGGACGTGAGTCTGAGTGAACTCCAGGAGTTGGTGATGGACAGGGAGGCCTGGCGTGCTGCGATTCAGGGGGTTGCAAAGAGTCAGACACGACTGAGCGACTGAACTGAACTGAACTGAACCTTTTTTTAAGCCAAATAAATAGAGGTCATTTACAAGTTAACCTCAAAAATATTACCCAGAGATAAAGACATACCATGACATATTTAAACAGACACAGTGCAAGACCTAGCTTCATTTTCTAAGTTTAGTCATGAATTAGATACTGCAATATAAAATTTACTAGTTTATAAAAAAATAGTTGAAATAAATAAAAATTTTAAAGTCTTTTCCCCCTTTTTCCTCAGTGTCAGGAGTTAGAGATGGTCTAGATAAGTGTTCCTGAGAGCCCTGGTCTCAGGCACAGGGAAAGAAAATCAAGTTCTAACAAAATGGCGGCAGGTCTAAACCAAATGGAGGCCAGACAAAGCAAAACAGCCATCAAAAATCACAACACAGAACACAGAGTTAAAACACACACATATAAACCTGGCAGTCCTCAACAGACATTCCCTTAAATACAAGAATACAGTCTCTCAGAAAACCTCCTGTAGAGACACAGAACTTCAGATCCAAGTACTAACATCAAAGATTTCAAAGGGAGGAAAGGAAGCCAGGTTGAAAGAAGAAGGGGGAGGAGGCGGGAGAGGGGGGGCCAAAGGGGTGGCCTTACAGACATCTCCTGCCACCTACAGATACCCAGGCATTATGGGACTTTACCCTGGGCCTCCAGAGAAGGGAGGACTGGATCTCGGCCCTACCAGAAATCAGACCAGGCCAGAACCAGAATTCGAGTTCTCTGCCAAGAGGAGGTGACCAGTCTCCAATCCTCAGCTCAGGCTGAGGGCCCTTCGACCAGATTCCTGTGTCCAGGACCGGGGGACTAGAAAAGTGGGGAAGGATAGGAAGGGTTAAGGAGAGGAAAGAGAGAGGGAAGGGGAGAGAGGTCAATAAAGTCTCTTGTTCCTTACCGGTCAGGGCACTCTGGGCAGTTGTCTGCATCAGGAGGAGACCAGGGACAAAAGGGTCCCAGTTGCGGCCGCTGGGTGTGGCCCATTGGCAGGCAAGCTGGCCCCTGAGTACCCCGAGTGGTCGAGATGTCAGTCTCCGCGAAGAAGAGTCCCGCCAGAGTCGCAATTTGTTGCAGGAAGGGGGACCCCTTCCAGGGCCCGAAACTGCGCTCTTGTCTAACACTCGGAAATGATTGTCCGAGGAGACACATGTGCTAACAGAGCAAGAGATTTTCTTGGGAAAGGGCACCCGGGTGGAGAGCAGTAGGGTAAGGGAACCCAGGAGAACTGCTCTGCTGTGTGGCTCACAATGTCGGGTTTTATGGTGATGGGATTAGTTTCCGGGTGGTCTTTGACCAATCATTCTAATTCAGTCTTTCCTGATGGCACACACATTGCTCAGCCAAGATGGATGCCAGTGAGAGGGATTCTGGGAAGTGGACAGACATGCAGTGTCTCCTTTAGACCTTTCCTGAACTCTTCTGGTTGGTGGTGGCTTATTAGTTCCGTATTCCTTATCAGGATCTCCTGTCATAAAACAACTCATGCAAAGGATTACTATGGTACCTAGCCAGGGTGGGCAGTTTCAATCAGTGTGCTTCCCCTAACAGGCCCAAGGCAAAGTCTCCTCTTAGCCAAAGACCCCAACCAGCATTTGTGAAAATCTTTTATACCCCATGTGTATGTGTCCGAACCCACCACCCCAATTTCCTTGAGACTTACATAAAACAAAGGAAGGGTAAATACAATCACAATAACCCCATTATTCAAGTGTTACAAGTGTTAGGTGTTCAAACAGTTAATAATCAATAAGCCTGCAGTTCCATAGATACAGAAAGAATTTATGACCTGTCCAGAGGCGGGGGTGATTAGAGTCTGTTTTCTTTTAGGTGATGAGTAACCTGGATGTGATCTTCAAGATTCCCCTGTCCAGAGGGGGTCTTATCCTTCTATTGTAGTTTACATAGGCACTAAGCACAGAGTCCAGAGTCCGTTGGAGAGGTGGCCGAGCATGATCAGCATGAACAGGCCTACAATGGGGTCCAGGTCCTATGAATTCCTTCTTCAAGAGGAATATTTTAAATCTGCAGCATTAGAATATGGTGTTCATTCTAGCAGTAGAGTCTTCCTGTGGAAATTTAGTGTTTTTACTATCACCCATATATAGATATTGAATATTTAAAATACTCAGCCTAATTTTGTGTCCTTGGGATTTATGTATTTATTAAAATTATTAGGCTTCCACCCCACCCCGCCAAAGACATTTTGTGTTCTGAGCTTAGAACTCATCTTTCTCATAAAACGTTTGTTTTTAATTTAAATAATAATTCTTAAATCAACACAAGTTTAATGATCAGTCTGCTCTGTGAGCTGAGCAGGCTGTTATTCCCTAATAAAAAGAAATCTAGAGGGGTGGGCTGGGGAGGAGATGGGAGGGAGGTTCAAACGGGAGGGGATATATGCATACCTGACTTCCCTTGTGGCTTAGATGGTAAAGCGTCTGCCTACAATGCAGGAGACCCGGGTTCGATCCCTGGGTCGGGAAGGTCCTCTAGAGAAGGAAATGGCAATCCACTCCAGTACTCTTGCCTGGAAAATCCCATGGATGGAGGAGCATGGTAGGCTACAGTCCATGGGGTCGCAAAGAGTCGGAGAGGACTGAGCGACTTCACTTTACTTCACTTCATGGCTGATTCATGTTGAGGTTAGAGAGAAAACAGCAAAATTCTGTAAAGCAATTATCCTTTGGTAAAAGATACATAAATTAAAAAAAAAAAAAAAAAAAGACACGTCAAAGGAAAACACTCAAAGATGAAAAAGAAAACAAACCTCAACATTCAAAAAACTAAGATCATGGCATCCGGTCCCATCACTTCATGGCAAATAGATGGGGAAACAATGGAAACAGTGACAGACTTTATTTTCTTGGGCTCCAAAATCACTGTGGATGGTGACTGCAGGCATGAAATTAAAAGATACTTGCTTCTTGGAAGAAAAGCTATAACCAGCCTAGACAGCATATTAAATAGCAAAGACATTACTTTGTTGACAAAGATCCATCTAGTCAAAGCTATGGCTTTTCCAGTAGTCATGTATGGATGTGAGAGAACTAAAAAGCTGAGCGTCAAAGAATTGATGCTTTTGAACTGTGGTGTTGGAGAAGACTCTTGAGAGTCTCTTAGGCTGCAAGGAGATCAAACCAGTCAATCCAAAAGGAAATCAGTCCTGAATATTCATTGGAGGGTCTGATAGGGAAGCTGAAACTCCAATACTCTAGCCACCTGAGGCGAAGAACTGACACACTAGAAAAGACCCTGAAGCTGGGAAAGACTGAAGGCAGGAGGAAAAGGGGACGACAGAAGATGAGACAGTTGGATGGCATCACCAACTCAATGGACATGAGTTTGGGCAAGCTCCTACAGTTGCTGATGGACAGGGAAGCCTGGCGTGCTGCAGTCCATGGGGTCACAAAGAGTCAGACATGACTGAACGACTGAACTGAACTGAGGCTAGGATGAAACACTATGATTACGAGTTTTATAGAATTACCCAGTTCCCCTCCCCACAAAAAAGGAGGTAAAGATTGATATATTAATAATATATCACTTAATTCAAGGCTTTTCTTCCATCGAAACATGGCACAATTAGATGCAATATATACATAGAAAGCAATAATCAAATAAATGAAAGTCAATAAGGTTTTCACTGATTATTATGTAAAGCAATACATTACCAAGGAATAAACTAATAATGCCTCGGAAAAAAAAAAAAAAAAAGAAAGAAATCTGGAAGTCATCCCTGCATGGGAGAAACCAGATACAACCCCAAGAAACCAAACAAAACTGGAAAATGTAGACAGAAGGAAATATATAATAATGGAGTATATCTGCTGCTGCTGCTACTAAGTAGCTTCAGTTGTGTCTGACTCTGTGTGACCCCATAGACTGCAGCCCACCAGGCTCCACCATTCCTGGGATTCTCCAGGCAAGAACACTGGAGTGGGTTGCCGTTTCCTTCTCTAATGCATGAAAAGTGAAAGTGAAGTCGTTCAGTTGTGTCCGACTCTTAGCAACCCCATGGACTGCTGGCCTACAAGGCTCCTCTGTCCATGGGATTTTCCAGACAAGAGTACTGGGGTGGGTTGCCATTGCCTTCTCCAGGAGTATATCTAGATATTAATTTTGAAATATTAATTTTATCTTTATTTGGGATACAGTATCAGGCAGAAACGAAAAGGACAATCTTGGGGTCAGAATGACTGAATTACCAGTGTGCTCAGTTGCTCAGTTGGGTCTGGCTCTTTGTGACCCCATGGAGTGTAGCCCGCCAGTATCCTCTGGGGAGCCCATGAGATTTTCCAGGCAGGCATAATGAAGTGGGTTGCCATTTCCTCCTCTAGGGGATCTTTCCAACCCAGGGATTGAACCCAGATCTCCATAGGCACCTGCATTCCAGGTGGGTTCTTGACTTTAGGGCAAATTGCTAAATCTCTCTGAGTATCACTTTCCAGTTTTATAAAAGGAGAGAATAATCCTTCTTACTCAGATTTGCTATGAGAGGAGGCCTGTGGAATAATTGAGAGGTGGGATACATACCAAGCCTCATGAAATGTCATCCATTGTTGGTATTTGGGCGGGCAGAATATCCATAAAGTTTTTGGTGAGAATTGTACAATTTATTCAGTATTGTGAGAAAATTTTCCCTGGGAACTAATAATAAAGCAGTTTCATAGTTTTAAAATGTTTTGATTAAACAGGTTTTTTTTTTTTTTTTTTTTTACCAGAACATCACATAAGTTTATTTCAGATGTAACAGCAATGTTAAAATCAACAAGTTTAAATCTTAGCCACACCAAGTAAACTTAGCTATTTAAGTATTTTTAAAGTTATGGGGAGGGAGGAGGGAGGAGGGTTCAGGATGGGGAACACATGTATACCTGTGGCGGATTCATTTTGATATTTGGCAAAACTAATACAATTATGTAAAGTTTAAAAAAAAAAAAAAGTTATTCCCTCCAAAAAACTGAGGGAGCTTTTCTTTTCCACCCCACATTCCACGGTTTCCCAATAGTTAGTTCTATTTTTGGAGGACTCTGAATTGACAAGTAAACTGCTTTGGGGATATTTCAGAACTTCTTTCCCTAAATGAAAACTAATCTGGACAAATTATATATTGCATAGATTTCTCAGCAGATTCTTTTCTTTAGAACCTAAATGTAATTACCATATAATTTTACCTATTTGCCCCACAGAAAAAAACTATCTTCCCCCCAAAATACGATGGGTACATCTTGTGATCTTCTAGTTAATAGAATTATTTTACCTCAATGATAATTATCGTATTTCAAAATAACCAACTCAACATGGGACATTATTTCAGTCTTTACTGACTTCTAGGCACATGAAAGTGTACCTAGCTTCTACCTCCTCTACATCCTCCTCCATAAATGGATGGAATTATTTCATGTAAGTCTGATGTAGGACAATTCACGTTTTACAAACACAATTTAGGTTAAAGTCAGTGACTAGTGTGGAGAAAGAAACACTAAAATGATAGGGAGCCTACACACTCAATTCAAAATTTTAATATTTTTTCCTCCATAAATAATATGTACTTAATTGTCATGAGGCAGCTATTCGGTTTTCATTAACCACATTTAGGGATACATTCATAGGACTGATTAGATAGTCCAGGTGAAATGGTTATAGAAATAGAGGCAGTGTCATCTCACAAAACTCATTTATATATCAAAATCTATTTTGACATCTGAAGTTTACAAAAAGACTGAATTCTTCAAACTAATCTTGCCTTCTGTAACTCAAGCATTCTTCTCTTGGCAAGAGCAAGCTGAAGCTTATCCATGAAGGTAAAGGTGCTCAATGCTAAACTTTTCTTCTAAGCTTAGATTTGGACTGCTTAAGAAACTGATACCCAAGAAATCAGCAAGGTCTTTCTACATTTTTACTATCTTAAGATTAGAACTCTATGAACTCACTCATCAACTATCTTCCTTTCCTATATTATTCATGGCACTCAACTAAGACGGTTGAAGTCTATTGTACCTTGCATTTTCACATTCTCAAATAAGAACTTAAGATTATAAGATGTGCATAAACATTGTGTAAAATAATTTTGTCATTCAATGTATTTGAAGAGATGAAACTTTTATGCCAGAATTCACACAAGAGGATAAATGTTATCAAAACAGGTTTTTAAGCAAAACTATTAACATTTTTCATAAGCATTATTTTTTCTGTTTCTTTACTGCTTTTGTATATACTTCATTAACAATTTATTTAGATGACAGCGTGGTTTGTCAATAATAATGTAGACATTTTTCTGGAATTCTCTTGCTTTTCCTATGATCCAACAGATTTTGACAATTTTATCTCCAGTTCCTCTGTATTTTCTAAATCCAGCTTGAGCATCTGGAAGTTCTCAGTTCACATACTGTCAAAGCCTAGCTTGGAGAATTTTGAGCATTATTTTGCTACCATGTGAGATAAGTACAATTGTGTGGTAGTTTGAGCATTCTTTGGCATTGTCTTTCTTTGGGATTTGAATGATAATTGACCTTTTCCAGTCGTGTGGTTACTGCTGCATTTTCCAAATTTGCTGGCATATTGAGTGCAACACTCGAACAGCATCATCTTTTAGGAATTGAAGTAGCTCAGCTGGAATTCCATCACCTCCACTAGCTTTGTTCGTAGTGATACTTCCTAAAGCCCACTTGTCTTCACATCCCAGGATGTCTGGCTCTAGGTGAGTCATCACACCATTGTGGTTATCTGGGTTACCTGCCTCCTGAGAATCTGTATGTAGGTCAAGATGCAACAATTAGAACAATAGACTGGACCCAAATTGGGAAAGAAGTACGCCAAGGCTGTATATTGTCACCATGCTTATTTAACTTATATGCAGAGTATATCATGCAAAATGCTGGGCTGGATGAAGCACAAACTGAAATCAAGATTGCCAGGAGAAATGTCTATAACTTCAGATATGCAGATGATACCACCTTTATGGCAGAAAGTGAAAAGGAACTAAAGAGCCTCTTGATGGGAGAGGGAGAGGGTGGGGAGATTTGGCAGAATAGCATTGAAACATGTATAATATCATGTATGAAACAAGTCGCCAGTCCAGGTTCGATGCACGGTACTGGATGCTTGGGGCTGGTGCACTGGGACGACCCAGAGGGAGGGTAGGGGAGGGAGGAGGGTTCAGGATGGGGAACGCGGGTATACCTGTGGCGGATTCATTTTGATATTTGGCAAAACTAATACAATATTGTAAAGTTTAAAAATAAAATAAAATTTAAAAAAAAAAAGAAAATGAAAGAGGAGAGTGAAAAAGCTGGCTAAAAACTCAAATTCAAAATATGAAGATCATGGAATATGGTCCCATTATTTCATGGCAAGTAGATGGGGAAATAGTGGAAACAATGATCAAATTCATTTTGGAGGGATCCAAAATCACTGCAGATGGTGACTGAAGCCCTGAAATTAAAAGAAGCTTGCTCCTTGGAAGAAAAGCTATGACCAGCCTCGACAGCATATTAAAAAGCAAAGACATTACTTCTTGACAAAGGTCCGTCTAGTCAAAGCTATGGTAGTCATGTAACGATGTGGGAGTTGGACTACAAACAAAGCTGAGCACTAAAGAATTGATGCTTTTGAACTGTGGTGTTGGAGAAGACTGTTGGGAGTCCCTTGAACAGCAAGGAAATGAAACCAGTCCATCATAAAGGAAATCAGTCCTGAATATTCATTGGAAGGACTGATACTGAAGCTCCAATACTTTGGCCACCTGATGCGAAAAACTGACTCATTGGAAAAGACCCTGATGCTGGGAAAGATTGAAGGTAGGAGGAGAAGGGGATGACAGAGGATGAGATGGTTGGATGGCATCACTGACTCGATGGATATGAGTTTGAGCAAGCTCCAGGAGTTGGTGATGGACAGGGAGACATGGTATGCTGCAGTCCATGGGATTGCAAAGAGTTGGACACGACTGAGTGACTGAACTTACTGTGGCTTGTCAGAAATAGCTTCACAGGACAGCATCCTTTCTGAGGATGGGAGATGGGGAGATGACTGCTTTAGTCATTCTGACATCCTAAGCAAGCTGTTTGCCTGTACCAAGAGGCTGAACTGGAGTGGACACAGTTGAATTTCCTAAGATTCAGTAGTGCACAAAATCTAGCTTTTGTACTTCCTCTGGTATCAATAGACCAGTTCATGGTACATGAAACAGAAAAAGTCAAATTGATCTTCTCTTTGGACTGAATTGAATAATTAGGTTAGTTTAGTTAATTCACAGATTCCACTTTTCCTTTAGTTTTCCTTAAATTCTCAGCAGTTTCATAACAGTAAGTTTTCTCAAAGAAGCGCAGAAGTTGAAACAAAGAGAATAAGGAATAAGAAGATAAACATCTCAAAAAATCTTGACTTGCTGCCGTAACCTTAATATGATCAATTTTTGGAAGACGTAGAATTGGGAAGAAAATACAGAGAGGACAAAAATTGTACTAAATGAGATTTATTGGTCGTATTATTTCTAAAATAACTTCTTCAAACAAAATAGACCTTAGATTCAATTTTCTCTGTGGCTAGAGAAAAGCCACAGTCACTTTGTACATCATCACCACATCTAAGAAAAGCATCACCTCCTCTGGTATATCCTTGGATAGTACTCAACTGATCCAGGGGTTAGAATGAGTGGCCTCTTAGGGTCCAACTTCATGAGATTCTTAAGGTTCTTTAAGCCCTTAAATCTGTAATACACTGTTCCCTCCTCCCCTGGCTGCTGTGATCAGAGCACATTGAAACGTGATAATAATGGACTTAGAGTTTATATTTATTATCCATAAACTGGTAAGCACATTGTGTACATAATCTCATTTAATTCCCACCACCATCCTTTTATAGTGTTGCAATATCCCAGCTTTACTAACATTAAAAGTGGGTGGGGGATCTTACCATCCCTGTTAATTTAGGGTGAGTCCTAAACCCTCTTGAA
Source organism: Bos indicus (assembly GCF_029378745.1). NCBI lineage: Eukaryota > Metazoa > Chordata > Mammalia > Artiodactyla > Bovidae > Bos > Bos indicus. The sequence continues at coordinate 75,467,255 of NC_091771.1, forward strand.
AATTAACAGTCTCAGATACCTCAATAGCTGTCTAGTGGAATTTCCCCTCCAAGTGTACGTTGTCATCTCTGCAAATTAAAGATTTGTTCTGACTTGTGAAAATTCACCATGTACTTTCAAGTGAAATACTATCCTTAAATGTGTGCATTTACTCATATGGAATGATAGACTTTTGATAGAATTCTCAAATGGTGTGCTCCAAATAGGTTATAAACATATTAAAAAATGATTTCCCTTACTTCTTGGTGCATCAGGACTTGGGTCTCTTGCTTCTGGGTCAACATGTCTCCTGCTGTGTACACATCATTGTCTCAGTGCCATTGTGAGAAATAGTTACAGAAGCACTGGCCATGGTGATGTGGGCCATCAGATGGGCCTGAAATCCAGTCAGATGGGAGGAATTGTGTGTGTAGTTTGGATTAGGTTCCTTGGAATCCTGGGAATGTGGAAGGAAGATATGAGATTGGCTTCAAGAAAGGGATGTTTATTGCACCCAGGAATATTCTATTTCCTTTGTTAGAGTGTTGACTTTTTGCTCAGATCCTATTTTTGCCTTCTACCAACTTTTGTAAAGAGTTTGAGAGAGCTGGAAATAAATAAAATATTCATAAATGTATATACACAGATACTTAAAATGTAAACCTATACATTTTGTGTGTGTGTGTATATATGTGTGTGTTTATATAATATTTAATCTACTATAAGACTGGCTATAGTATGCCCTTCAAGTAGAAAGAAAACTCTTAAAGAAGGTCTATTTGAATTGTTTCAGAATTTAGGGGCATGAAATCTGAAGGACACAACCTAACGGGGGATCTTTTGAGAGCAATTGTTACTGATCTTTAATGTGTATGCAAGGAGAAAGCATTGGCACAGCTCTCTTCATTTTGATCTTATGTCACTTCCCAGGTTATCGGCAGGCTGGGGTAGTCATTAAAGGCCCTTAACTGGGTAGAAACAGATGATTGAAACTGGTGAATATTGTCCAGTCAAATAATGTGAATTTGCTAAAACAAACAAACAAACAAAAACCGAACTGTAATTTGGATTTTTTCATGATTGATGTTTCAGCAGGTGTTTTTTTTTTTTTTTTTTTCCTAACAACCAATGATGACACCCCTAGTGACTTTACTTAAGACCAGACATGAAAGGAGCTGGAAGGATCCCACCCTGTGAACATGAAGGTTGTAGTAGTGTGGGATGCACAGTTAAGCCAGTGTTTGTTGAGAAATTGTTCATCTGTAGGTCTAATAGGTGACTCATTGGAAAAGACCCTGATGCTGGGAAAGATTGCAGGCGGGAGGAGAAGGGGACAAAAGAGGATGAGATGGTTGGATGGCATCACCAACTCGATGGACATGAGTTTGGGTAAACTCCTGGAGTTGGTGATAGACTGGCAGGCCTGGCGTGCTGCAATCCATGGGGTCGCAAACAGTCGGACACAACTGAGCAACTGAACTGAGGTCTAATAGGAGAGAGATCAGACAGGCCTATTTTCCCTCATTTATGATTATAATTTATTCCTTCAGGATTCCGTCCTCTTCATTCTGAGTTTTATATTGATACCATGGCACAGATGAGAGAAACAGGGAAAGCATGTGGATCTCCATCCAGATAATGCAGTTTGCTTTGCAAGGGCTCCTGGCCATAGAGTCACAGTTCTGGAAGATTCCTCCTCCTCCTAGGCTCCTCCTCCTGAAGCTGTGGCTCTTGAATTACCTGAGTACAAACCACTCCTGTCTTTCTCCATGACCTTCAGTCCTTCCTGGAAAAACTTAGGACAGTCACTTGCTCTCCCAGCTTCATGATTCTTATCTACTTACTTTTCTTATTCACAAGATAGTTGTAAAGATCCTCTGAGAAAACTGATCTGGAAGAGCTATGAAATGATAACCCAAGTCTCTGTGATACAGGCATTACCCACCCTAACCCATCCCTTAGAGATGTACCAGGGCCAGTTGCCCTGGGTGGCAAGGATGGGGAGGCCCTGGGTTGGAGAGCATGGGATGCAGGTGTTTGGGCTGAGAGGACCCAGAAAAGCCAGTGTTAACTCAGACAAGCATCTCAACCTTCTCCTGCCTCCTTTTTGGTCAAAATTTGCATCAGGTATGATTACTACCTGCAAATTATTCATGCCACTCTCTGTTAAACCAGCCTGTGAAATTCAGTTATCAATCTCTTCTTAGATTTCTTTTAAAAAGTGTTCATATATTCTTCCCTGTGTTTGCTCTGCCCTCTCTGCCTTGTGCAGATTGTCATGGATTTGTCTCCACCTGAGATCATAAACTTCAGAGGCCTTGACCAAGACCATGTGAATCTGCACATCCCCAGTATCAACCCCACTTCCATAGCAGGCAGACACTAAGTGTTGATTGCATTCCTATCGCCTGAAGTTGTCCATTGTGATATCACACTTTTACTTATAAAGATGGATACTTAAAGCAGCAGCATGTAATGTTTGGTTTCTATTCTTTCTGCCATCTTTTTAGACCAATGTCATTTCCCAAGGTAAAATCACATTATGGGCTGTGATGATTAAATGAGTGTTCATAGAATTCTTGGCACAGTGCCTTATATGCAGTAAACATCTGATAAATGGTATCTGTTGGTGTTTAATCATTAAACTTTGAAATGGGCATTTTACATACTTAGCATAATGATGCAAAGTTGGATGTACATTGGGGGCAAGCTTAAATGTGTCATAATAGCTCATGACATGGGCTCTCCAGGTTTGCAACTTAGGCTTTGTAGTCTTGATCAAGTTGTTTTTCTTCTCTATGTACCTCAGTGTCTCCATCTGTAAAATGAGATAATACTGTTACTACATAGGATTATTGTGAGGATTAAAGAGTTAATACATGTGAAGTGTTGAATGTGTGGCCCTGTACACAGTCAGCACTCAGTAAATATTAACTATGGATTGAAAACCAAAAAAGAGAATTCCTATTTCCAAAGATCAGCATTTGAATTTTCCCCTACTTTTCTGGACACTGAATTTATAATCAACCACTTCTGTAACCTGACATGTATAGCTGAGGCTTCTGGATTCCTCATCTGTGATACCTGCTCACTCATCTCTAGTAACACCTGTTGACTCCTGATAGTTCGGTATTCAAGTCTTTTTCCCTGGGAGTTTTAAATATTCTCTCATCTGTTAAAAGTAGTAATGCCTGCCTCATAGGGCTACTGAGTGTATCAAAGGAGCTAATACCTGAAAAATTCTCCTCATAGTGTTTGACACATGCAATAAATACCACAAGAACCACGCATTATTTTATTTCTTTGGATGGAAAAACATTCCCTATTATTCCAACACATCTTTTGGGAAGAATTTAATCCTAACAAAACATAAAAGTTCATCTTTGGAAAAAATCCTTAACAAAGACACCTCTGTATCTATTTTCACTGTTTCAGGCTTTTTTACTTGTGATTGGTGTAATAGGCGTGATGGTGGCTGTGATTCCTTGGATTGCAATACCCGTGATTCCCCTTGGCATCGCTTTCTTTTTTCTCCAGCGATATTTCTCAGAGACGTCACGAGATATTAAACACCTGGAATGTGCAAGTGAGTACGGGACTCTCAGGTTGGTTTGGCAAAGTAGGCTGGCTTTCCTTTATGCCATTTCATTAGACAGACCCCTGGAATCATGAAGACTGTCTTCTGAAATTTCTCACTAAGTTAATGTTAGCTAATTGAATATTATGGGCCCTATTCAGTGTGGCCCTTAAGGTGGCAGATTAACTGTGGCTTTGTGTTTTAGCACAAAGAGGTGAGTTTGCCCTGCCATATCCTGATTCCAGGGAACTGTTTACCTCCTGCTTCTTAGACATCCCAGATCCACTGTCTTTCTGGGTGGAATCCTTGGGAAGAGTAGATTTTGCAGGCACTTGGGGGTCATCACTGCCTTTCAAAGAAAGCTGCATCCTAATCATCAGAGACAGTCTGGCATCTCTCCATTTCACAGACAGGAAGGCTGAGGCACCAGATATCGACTTGTTCAAGGGCAGCTTCCCAGTTGGCACTAGTGGTAAAGAACCTACCTGCCAATGCAGGAGACATGAGACACAGGTTCAATCCCTGGGTCAGAAAGATCTCCTGGAGAAGGAAATGACAACCCACTACAATATTTTTGCCTGGAGAATCCCACGGACAGAGGAGCCTGATGGGCTACAGTCAATGAGGTCACACAGAGTCAGACACAACTGAGTGATTTAGCAGCAGCAGCAGGTGAATTTGAGGATAGGGACCATTTATGTTTTGTTCATGGCATACTTCCTAATAGAGCAGCCACTCTATAAATACTTTTATTAAAAATAAAATATTTCATTATACTGGAACGAATATACAAGGGAAACAGGGGAATTTTCTTACCCCAGACTTACTAGAAATGACAAGGAAAGGAAAAGATTAGGAAAATAAAAGGAGGCATCAGGAAATGTACTCATATACCAGAAATGATACCTTTGAAAAATACATTTTTTCACATACCTAAAAGGTGGCAAGTAAGTTGCAGTTGTTAAATGTTTTAAAAAGCTAAGTGCTGTTATTTTCAGGTTTACTGTTTATCATCAGCAGTATTTGGGGTGAACACACTGTTTTTGTTCTATCATCCCCAAGGTTGTTCATTAAATGATGCTGAAAATAATCCCCTTAGAAAGATTATTCAGTAGGCATGCAGTCTAGTATTCCATCTAACTTTGTAGCTTAGAATGACGGGGAACACATTTTATGACCAATCCTTCTGTTCTACAGATATTCACAGAGGATAGATTATATCAGAGCTTATCTCATGAATGCACAAACATATTTCATCAATATGTTTCATCAATATTAAAAATCATAAGAAATCATAAGGAAAGTAGAATTGTTAAATGTATTTTTTTAAAGGTATAAGGACAATAGCCAAAGAGGAAGGAAGATGTTTGTATTGATATCACAAACCGTAACCATGGATAGTTACTACTGAACTTCCCATAAACCAAGCCAAGAAGAGAAGTATATTGAGTTCCATGGTTCTTAGTATCTAGTAGATACTAAGTGGGGGAAAAAAAAAAAAAAAGAAGAAGATTTTTATTGTGGCATTTGCATGTTTTGTTTTTAATAATAAATTTTTAAGAGGCATTTATCCTAAGTATTTGCATAATACAGAGTAGTTGTTGGTTTCATAAAAACTATAGAAAAATTTTTGGTCATCAGGAGAATCAGCTAAACTCCCATGAGTTTTGATCTTAGGAGGTATTTGAATGGGATGCACAACGGTAGAGCCCAGGTATGTATGACGTCCTGCTGATGTGAGCTGGTAGGAAGGTAGGAGGCAGGGAGGCCGAAAAGGAAGTGAAGAGCTCCATCCAGGCTTCTGTAGGCAAGGCCTCACAGATTTTATGATTTGAGGCTGCTCATGAAATGGAGTTGGGCTTCCCAGGTGGCATTAGTGATAAAGAATCCTTCTGAAATGCAGGAGATGCAAGAGACACGGGTTCAGTCCCTAGGTCAGGAGGATCCCCTAGAGTGGGAAGTGGCAGCCGACTCTGGTAATCTTGCCTGGAAAATTCTATGGACAGAGGAACTTGATGGGCTACAGTCCATGGGGTCACAAAGAGTCAGACAACTGAGCACCATGAAATGGACCCATTCAACCGTCTTGTTGCAAAGCAGGTCTCTGGTACATTCAAAGAGGAGTTGTTCCAGAAGGAAACTGTGACTAATATTTATGCCTGGAGCCACTTCCCATCCATGAGAAAGAAAGATGGGAACTTCCAAAGGCTTTTTAAAGAGAAAGTACTGGATTTTCAAAATGTTTTTAGAAACCATCCCCAAGAAAGAAAAATGCAAAAAAGCAAATGGTTGTCTTAGGAGCCCTTACAAATAGCTGAGAAAAGAAGAGAAGCTAAAGGCAAAGGAGCAAAGGAAAGATATACACATCTGAATGCAGAGTTCTAAGAATAGCAAGGAGAGATAGCAAGGAGAGAACCTTCTTCATGATCAATGCTAAGGAATAGAGGAAAACAATAGAATGGAAAAGACTAGAAAGCTCTTGAAGACAATTAGAGATACCAAGGGAACATATCATGCAAAGAGGAGCACAGTAAAGGACAGAAATGGTATAGACCTAACAAAAGCAGACGACATTAAGAGATGGCACGAATACACAGAAGACTGTACAAAAAAGATCTTCATGACCCAGATAACCACGATGGTGTGATCACTCACCTACAGCCAGATATCCTGGAATGTGAAGTCAAGTGGGCCTTAGGAAGCATCACTAGAAAGAAAACTAGTGGAGGTGATGGTATTCCAGTTGAGCTATTTCAAATTCTAAAAGATGATGCTGTGAAAGTGCTGAACTCAATATACAACAAATTTGGAAAACTCAGCAGTGGCCACAGGAATGGAAAAGGTCAGTTTTCAATCCAACCCCAAAGAAAGGCAATGCCAAAGAATGTTCAAACTACTGCACAGTTGCATTCATCTCACATGCTAGCAAACTCATGCTCAAAATTCTCCAAGCCAGGCTTCAGCAATATATGAACTGTGAGCTTCCAAATGTTCAAGCTGGTTTTAGAAAAGGCAGAGGAGCCAGAGATCAAATTGCCAACATCCAGTGGATCATCAAAAAGCAAGAAAGTTTAAAAAAAATCTGCTGTATTGACTATGCCAAAACCTCTGACTGTGTAGATCACAACAAACTGTGGAAAATTCTGAAAGAGATGGGAATACCAGACCACCTTACCTGCCTCCTGAGAAATCTGTATGCAGGTCAAGAAGCAACAGTTAGAACTGGACATGGAGCAACAGACTGGTTCCAAATTGGGAAAAGTGAACGTTAAGGCTGTATATTGTCACCTTGATTATTTAACTTATATGCAGAGTATATCATACAAAATGCAGGGCTGGATGAAGCACAAGCTGGAATCAAGATTGCTGAGAGAAATATCAATAACCTCAGATATGCAGATAACACCACCCTTATGGCAGAAAGTGAAGAAGAACTAAAGAGCCTCTTGATGAAAGTGAAAGAAGAGAGTGAAAAAGTTGACTGAAAGCTCAACATTCAGAAAACTAAGATCATGGCATCTGGTCCCATCACTTCATGGCAAATAGGTGGGGAAATAATGGAAACAGTGGCTGACTTTATTTTTCTGGGCTCCAAAATCACTGCAGATGGTGACCAAAGCCATGAAATGAAGACACTTACTCCTTGGAAGAAAAGTTATGACCAACCTAGACAGCATATTAAAAAGCAAAGACATTACTTTGCCTGCAAGGTCCATTTAGTCAAGGCTATGGTTTTTCCAGTAGTCATGTATAGATGTGAGAATTGGACTATAAAGAAAGCTGAGCACTGAAGAATTGATGCTTTTGAACTGTGGTGTTCGAGAAGACTCTTGGGAGTCCCTTGGACAGCAAGGAGATGAAAGCAATCAATCCTAAAGGAAATCAACACTGAATATTCATTGGAAAGACTGATGTTGAAGCTGAAACTCCAATACTTTGATCGCCTGATGCAAAGAACTGACTCATTGGAACAGACCCTGATGCTTGAAAAGATTGAAGGCAGGAAGAGAAGGGTATGACAGAGGATGAGATGGTTGGATGGCATCACCGACTTGATGTACATGGGTTTGAGCAAGCTCCAGGAATTGGTGATGGACAGGGCAGCCTGGCATCCTGCAGTCCATGAGCTCACAAGGGATCAGACACGACTGAGTGGCTAAACATAACTACTGGATTTTCTCAGTGTTTGATCTGGAGAGTCTGAGAACTTTGGCCCCTTCCCTATGGAATATTGGTTTTTTTTTTTTTTTTTTTTTTTTTGCACCACAGTATGCTGCAAGAACATTAGATAGCAAAATATTCAATCCAGATACCCTCTCCTCCACACCCCATATAAGCAAACGTGGTGGTCAGTTAATTAGAACTCTTTATGTTCTCCCTCTAGGTGGGGGGCGGGAGGGGTCTGTGCCATGAATAATACCACTGTTTTCTTGAAACAGTAACTGATGGTATGTCTTAAGGTCACTGCTGAAGGCACTAGTAAAAACAGGGACACTTGACTGCTGTATTCAGAAGGCTTAAACTTGCTTCATCCTTGTGCTCTGATGGACTACAGACATCCTGAGATTTACTTTCAGATCCTACTGCCAAGCTGTCTCTGGAAGCTTAGGGCGACTTTTTTTTTTCCCAGCTTAATGACAAGTATATAGCTGCTTTTAATGGGTTTAATGGGTACATTTTTGCAAAAGTGAGCATAACAGCAGTCATAGAACAGTGCATAAAATCTGGATGGCATCTGGTTGCCTTTCTCTAAGCCAACTCTTTTTGTTTGTTTTTAAAACTTTAAATTTTGTATTGGGGTATAGCCAAATAACAAGCAATGTTGTGATGGTTTCAGGTGAACAGTGAAGAGACCCAGCCATACATATATTTGTATCCATTCTCCCCCAAACTCGCCTCCCATCCAGGCTGTCACATAACATTCCATGTGCTGTACAAAATAGGTCCTTGTTGGTTATTTGTTTTAAATATAACAGTATGTACATGTCTATCCCACACTCCCTAACTATCCCTTCCTCCCATCCTTCCCCCCAGAAACCATAAGTTCGTTGTCTCAGTCTGTGAGTCTCTTTCTGTTTGTAAGTAAGTTCATTTATTTCATTTTTTAGATTACACCTATAAGGGATGTCATATGATATTTCTCCCTCTCTGACATACTTAATTCAGTAAGTAATGACACTCTCTAAGTCTACCCATGTGGCTCAAAATGGCATTATTTCATTCTTTTTAATGGTTAAATAACTTTGCATTTAGCAGTGCCTGAATGATGAAGTCATATCCAAATTCTGTCTGAAAGGCTGCTGTGATCAACTAGCAATGTCTGCCACAGGCATTGCTGGCAGTAGGTTAGCACGTTTGTCATGTGTATTCAGACTATGGATCCTAATGTCTGCTGTTTTAAGTGTTCTCATACCAGATTCCTAGGGACTTTATTCAACCTCAGGTGCTTAGTAAGATGTACAGTAATGACTAAGGCTGTTGGATATTAGCTAAGGAAGATTTGGGGTTTTCTGAACATACAGTCTGGAGAAAAATGTATTTAATCACACATGGGTATTCTTAACCCTCATTATTCTCCCTCTGAGACATTGCAGTTGTGATTAAAAACAAAACCATGGGATTAAAACAGAATTGGGTCTGACACCTGCTCTACCACTTAGGTGGGTTAATTTACTTAATCCTGGGCAGGGAGTGCTCTTAATCCCTCAGTCTCTGGAAGTCTCATGAGGGCTTCTTGAGTCAGTGTTTGTCAAGTGCTTGCAGACTACTACCAAAGACCCCAGAACCTTGAACATGAAGGCATTCAGAACATAGTAACCACTAGCAGATTTCACACAGAGTGAATGATAACCCACACACAGCAGGGCTGTCAGCCAAGGGTCCTTGCATATAGTTCTCTGCCCTCCCCCTGCCAGGGAAGATCTTCAGTCTTTGTGGGGTGTGTTCTGAAGAATCTTCAGAGTTGTGGAAACACAGCTGTCAGTCATATGAAAGGTAGGGTTACACGTGTGTGTGACTGCGGGCTGATGCCATGGCTCTTAAAGGATAGTGAGCTCAGGATTTGTGGGAAAGAGGGTATTTCATTGCCCAAGATAAGACCAGAGCCTTGACATCCCCACTCCCCCTGTACCAGTTAATCTTCTGTGGACACCCTCCAGTTCACTCATCCTGGCATCCTGCTCAGCCCTAAGTGGGGTTTGAAAGAAACAGGGTAGATTTTCACTGTTCTGCATTCCCTTAGACCACTGTAACTGTTGGATATGAGGTGAGGTAGGTGATGGGGTCTTTGAGTTCCCTGGTGTTTAAACAGGGTGATACAGGCTTCTAAAGTCCACCCCACCCTCCCCATTGGAGAGAATCAGCTGCAGCTTTGATCTCCTGACGGAAGCAGGTGAGGGAGTGCCGGGGTCCAGCCCCGGCTGATCCAGGGTATTCGAAGGGGAGACGGCGTCGGCGACCTATTCAAATGGTAATTAGAGATATAAAGAGTAATAGAATGAGGATAGCTCAGTAGGAAAATTCAGTGGAGAAAAGAGACTGAGTAGCTTGGTTTACGCGGAAAATCAATATAACCCGTGACACCAGGTTAGCTCTGACCACGGAGGCCGCAGGCGCCCTCTCGAATAGCGGAAGGTGCCCCACCTTAGACACCTTCTCAAGTGGGTCTTAGAAGCCCAGGCAAATAAGTGGTCACAGAGGATATCCACGCTCCAGATGGAGACTTCAGCCGGAAGTTAAAGGAAAGAATGACATGGGGAGACCAAGCATTGGTGAGCAAGGCCCGTAGCTTTATTTTTAACAGGGGTTTTTATACCCTAAGTTACATATAGAGGATAATAGGGGATGCAAAGTCAGCAGTCTTTGATTCTTATCAAAACCAGGGTTTCTTTCCTGCAAATTTATCGTATACAAATGGTTTAGGTGATTTACATCATCTTCTGGCCAGAAGGCCTACTAACATTTTATGACTCTTGACAAGGACTTATCAACAAAGACTTATTTTCTCTAAGAGTAATTATTTTAAGGTTTGGCGCCATCTTCCGAAGATAAAATTGCATTCCTATAGGGTGGATGTGTAATGGGTTTACAACAAAGAAAAGAATTTATTACTAAGGGTCTAAAGTTACTAGCACCAAGGCCACTACTTATTTTTTCTACATACCAACTATATTAATTAATACACATTCAAGGATACAATTCAGGGGATGTGAAAACTTGGCAACAATCATTGGCTCATCAATGAAATCCTTTACTAGTTTATTCTGACAGTTTCTAACTCTCTGAGAGGCTCTAAGCTATTTGAATATGTTAAGCTTCCCGTGCCTCTTGAGGCTGGAAGACTGTAAACAATCGTATGCATAGCTGTAGGAGTCCGGGTAAACTTGTCAGGCGAGTTAGAGAGCCATCTGAGGGGTTTGGATTTAAACACTCCTAATTGCCCAGGAACTTTATTAATTGGAGCTGTAAGTTAACTCTTTGACAGAGAGAGCGAGATGGTGGTGGGGGACAGCCCCCAGTAAAGTCAGAGGTGAGAGCACAAAGCAATAAAGTAGGCAGACTCTGTTTTTTGGGGGGGAAGATACTCGAGAATATCCGGGGAGACTCCCGAGGCTCGATCCTGCCTTTGTGTATGCCGAGCCTCCTTCCTCATGACCTTTGTCACGAGCGGAATGTCTCTCGCCGGCTCCCGGCAAGGGAGGCCACGCTGAAGAGTTCACTCCAGGACTCTCCCTGGGGGAACAGCCATGTCTGCTTCCTCCTCAGAAGCTTTGTCTGTGATGAACACTGTTGACATCACAACATTTGCTGTAAAAGTGAGAGTCTAGTTCTAGTGAGTTTTCTGTGCTCTCTGGAGCGAGATAGACTCTGGCATCCTCCTGACAGGGTGATGGGCTCAGAATTCACCTGCATTATCCCTGTGAGCACCCTGCTTCTAGACTGAGTTCTGCGGGTGAGTTGGCACACCTGCTGGGGCTCCTGAAAAGGCCTGTGCGGAGCTCCCAGCCTTTCTTATTTGGAGCATGAGCTCAGTCTGTGTTCAGGTTGCTCTTAAAAGCGCAAAGTTATAGGAAGATAAAATTAAAAGTTAATAGGATGGACAGAGAGACCAATGTGGATGCTGGAATAAGATCACAGACATGTAACTATACAGTCATCAGTTCAGTTCAGTTCAGTCGCTCAGTTGTGTCCAACTCTTTGTGATGCCATGAATTGCAGCACACCAAGCCTCCCTGTCCATCACCAACTCCTGGAGTTCACTCAGACTCATGTCCATCGAGTCAGTGCTGCCATCCAGCCATCTCATCCTGTCGTCCCCTTCTCCTCCTGCCCCCAATCCCTCCCAGCGTCAGAGTCTTTTCCAATGAGTCAACTCTTCACATGAGGTGGCCAAGGTACTGGAGTTTCAGCTTCAGCACCATTCCCTCCAAAGAAATCCCAGGGCTGATCTCCTTAGAATGGACTGGTTGGATCTCCTTGCAGTGCAAGGGACTCTCAAGAATCTTCTTCAACACCACAGTTCAAAAGCATCAATTCTTCGGCGCTCAGCCTTCTTCACAGTCCAACTCTCACATCCATGCGTGACCACAGGAAAAACCATAGCCTTGACTAGACGGACCTTTCTTGGCAAAGTAATGTCTCTGCTTTTCAATATGCTATCTAGGTTGGTCAAAACTTTCCTTCCAAGGAGGAAGCGTCTTTTAATTTCATGGCTGCAGTCACCATCTGCAGTGATTTTGGAGCCCAGAAAAATGAAGTCTGACACTGTTTCCACTGTTTCCCCATCTATTTCCCATGAAGTGATGGGACCAGATGCCATGATCTTTATTTTCTGAATGTTGAGCTTTAAGCCAACTTTTTCACTCTCCACTTTCACTTTCATCAAGAGGCTTTTGAGTTCCTCTTCACTTTCTGCCATAAGGGTGGTGTCATCTGCATATCTGAGGTTATTGATATTTCTCCCGGCAATCTTGTTTCCAGCTTCTGTTTCTTCCAGTCCAGCGTTTCTCATGATGTACTCTGCATAGAAGTTATATAAGCAGGGTGATAATATACAGCCTTGATGTACTCCTTTTCCTATTTGGAATACAGTCCTAAACACCACCAAATCACTTTATGCTCTTTGCCTAAATTAAGTACAAAGGGGACATATTAGATCTTGTTCTGGTTCAGAGGTTTTTAGTTTATTTTTTTTCCATCACAGGTGAGGGACCCTAATAATTAAGGTTCCTGGTCAGATGTCCCAGGTGGAAAGATCCCAAGACTGAGTGGATGGACAGATGGCCCCCAGCCCAGACTGTCCTCCCCCAGCCCAGGGCTTCCCACCCCCTCCAAGCCCTGTGTCTCACAGGAGGAATCCTGTTCTTTCCTGCTTGTAGAATCAGGGATGCTAAGCATAAGATCTGGTTCTGTGTCTTTGCTCATTTGTACCCCAGGCCCCTCCCATACACACACAGCTGCAGTGCCCATATGCTCATCGGTACTGACTGAACTGTCTGTCACCCAGATAGGCATTTGGTTGCCAGGCTAAAGAGTCAGGTCCTGAAAATAATTTGAAGTTTCCACTTTGATTCTTTTTACTCCATCATTTAAAAATGTTTCTGTATCCTCCTGTAAGATAAGTGACCCTAACTTCCTCAAAACATCCAGGTTTTACTTACAGGTTTTCTCTAGGAGACGCATAGGTAACAAAGTGATGTCAGTATTTTCTGATGATAAAGCACAAGTTATCACTCATCCCAGACAGAGGTCACAGGCTCACTATCTGCCCCTGACAACAGCAAGTTACAGCCTTGTTCCTGGTGGGGAATGAGAACCATAAGTGTCCTTCCTTCCCAGCAGCTTGCAGCCCACCTGTTCCCTGATGGACAGGAGCCTGACCCTGGTCCTCTTGGTCAGTGTGCTCTTAGAGAAGATGACAGGAAATGAATGGTCAGTCCTGTGACACCAAGCCCCAAACCTACATGAAGTCACTCAGAAGAGAATGGACACTAAGGCCACTGTCAGATTCTCAAAGGACACCAGGACAGGTATCCAGCAGGGCAGTTATGAAAGCATCCATCAAGTTCCCAGAGCAGAAGTCAAGACCATTCAAAGACTCCTCGTCTGCCGGGTCCTGTGGGCACAAGGGTGGTGCAGTGCGGGGTGCTCCATGACCCGCACAGAGGCTCCTGGCACAGGTGCAGGGAGAGGCCCAGGACGGGGGTGGTGGCAGACTGTCTGCTCCCCTTACTTGTCTCACCCTGTCCTGGGTCTGGCTCTGCTCCAGGGTGGGGATGTACTGACTCTATCCCAGCCCTTAGGTTACTCATCTAAGGAGGAGATGGCCCACAGGTAGTTCACCAAAATTCAGGGTGGTAAGGACTCTCATGGAGAATTAAATTTTGAAATGCTACTGACTCAGAAATTAGTAGTAATTACTCAGTCATGGAAAAGAATGAAATGTTGCCACTTGTAGCAACATGGATGGACATCAGTTCAGTTCAGTGTATGGACATAGAGGGATATTCTTGGTAAAGAAAGTAAGATGAAGACAAATACTATATGGTATCTCTTCTATGTAGAATCTAAAGAATAATATAAATGAATATGTATACAAAACAGAAATAAACTCAAAGACAGAAAGCAAACTTACAGTTACCGTAGGGCAAAGAGAGACAAATTAGGAATATGGAATTAACAAATACACGCTGCTGCTGCTGATAAGTCACTTCAGTCAGGTCCAACTCTGTGCGACCCCATAGACAGCAGCCTACCAGGCTCCCCCATCCCTGGGATCTTCCAGGCAAGAACACTGGAGTGGGTTGCCATTTCCTTCTCCAATGCATGAAAGTGAAAAGCGGAAGTGAAGACACTCAGTCGTGTCTTGACTCCTAGCGACCACATGGACTGCAGCCCACCAGGCTCCTCTGTCCATGGGATTCTCCAGGCAAGAGTACTGGAGTGGGGTGCCATTGCCTTCTCTGAACAAGTACATACTGCTGCTACTGCTGCTGCTGCTGCAAAGTTGCTTCAGTCGTGTCGACTCTGTGCGACCCCATAGACAGCAGCCCACCAGGCTCCCCCATCCCTGGGATTCTCCAGGCAACAACACTCGAGTGGGTTGCCATTTCCTTCTCCAATGCATGAAGGTGAAAAGTGAAAGTGAAGTCTCTCAGTCGTGTCTGACTCTCCGCGACCCAGTGGACTGCAGCCTACCGGGCTTCTCTGTCCATGGGATTTTCCAGGTAAGAGTACTGGAGTGGGGTGCCATTGCCTTCTCCCAAGTACATACTACCATGCACCAAATAGGTAAGGAACATGAATTTACTATACAGCACAGGGAGTTTTACTTAATATCTTGTAATAACCTATCTAGGGACAGTTCTAGCCTCACTTGTGCTCGTATTTAGTTGCTCAGTCTTGGCCAACTCTTTCAACCCTATGGACCATAGCCCACCAGGCTCCACTGTCCATTGGATTCTCTAGGCAAGAATACTGGCATGGGTTTCCACTTCCTCCTCCAGGGGATCTTCTCGACCCAAGGATTGAACCCACATCTCCTGTGTTTCCTACATTGCAGGTGAATTCTTAAACTGCTGAGCAATCCTATAATGGGATATAATCAGAAAAAAAATAACCACAGCACTATGTTGTAACCTGAAACATTGTAATTCAACCATACATATATATAGACACATATGTATTTATTTAATTTGGAGGGGTGTATGCTGAGGAGGACCTTGATGAATGAGCTAGTAAAGAATTTGTTTATCTAAATCTAGCTGTGATTTGAATTTGGTTAAAAAAAATAAAAAGGATTCAAAGAGAATATTTCATTTCCAGGTTGTTAAAGTGAAGGTTAGTGTGAGCAGGAATTCAAGGGTCATCTTGAAGAGTCATCATCCTTCCTCCACCAGGCAGCCCTCCAGGAAGCCCCGGGTGTGCCCTTTGGTGGGACTTGTGACCACAGAGCATGAGAGGTTGTTGGCTTCTTCTCATCCAGCCTCCCTGACTTTCTCTGTTGTGTGTCTGTCTCTGTTTCCCCAGCACGGAGCCCGGTATTTTCCCACTTAGCATCTTCTCTCCAGGGAGTCTGGACCATCCGGACATACAAAGCTGAACAGAGTTTTCAGGAGCTGTTCGATGCACACCAGGACTTGCATTCAGGTCTGTAAGTTTCTGGAGATGATTTC
Source organism: Bos indicus (assembly GCF_029378745.1). NCBI lineage: Eukaryota > Metazoa > Chordata > Mammalia > Artiodactyla > Bovidae > Bos > Bos indicus. The sequence continues at coordinate 75,482,984 of NC_091771.1, forward strand.
AAAGGATGGGGTGTTCTGCCTTCTGAGGCCTGACCTCCCTCTCAGGTGGCCTGGCTGGCCAGCACTTTCCTGTGCTGCCCCACGTACCCCTTTGCACACCTTCCTCCCCCATTCCTTCCTCTCACCAACCCTCTGTGCGCCCCTCTTTCCTTCCATCCCCTGCTTGCCTCCCCTGACTGGCTTGTGCTGTTCTTCCATCACTGCGCCCTGTGGTTTTCTGTCTCATTAGGGCAGGAGTCAGCAAAAAGTCAGCTTTGTGTGCTGTCCTGTGTCTGTTGTAACTTCCAAGCTTCCTGTTGTAGCACAAAGGACGGCAAAGGTAATAAATACATCAGCAAACTGCTGTGCCTGTGAGCCACTAAAACTTCACTTATGAACCGGGTGCTGGCCATTCCTGGCCTCCAAGCTGTAGTTGTTAGCTCTCCTTTCAGAGCATGTCAAACCTGACTGAGGAAAATAATTTCCTGATTAGCATATTTGCTGTTCTCTTTATGTATATTATTCTTTGTATTAGTGAAGATTTGCTCTAGGTAGAAATTTCAGAATTTACTCTAAGTCTATAAAATCCTGGCCTGTATCTTCAGTCAATCTGTATTGTATTTTAAAGATGAAAAGGCATTTTAAAAGCTGCATGCAGGTCCTGTGAGCTGATGGTTATTTACACACTGGCTCTGAAGAGTAAACATTGCACAGGGCCCTGTAGGAATTGCAGAAGGTGCTGGAAACAGTGTGAGCAGTGTTCTCTGCTATCAGAGAGATGGGAATAGTCAACATGTGAGAGGGTGGTCTTCAGGTTGAGGCCCAGCACTGCAGGAAACGCACTGATGAGGCTGTTTTTCCATTTTCTTTCTTATGAGGAAATTTCTGTTTATAACCTGTGGATTGAATTTTTTAGTGCATGCTTCCCACAGAGCCTCTGGACTGATTCCTGTGTGTGTCAAATGTTGTCATGTCAAAATCTAGCTTTCTGGACTCTTTGCACTCCTTGGGTGTATAACTTTGCTTTCCTACCTGTGTAAAAATCTTCTGTTGTTCAACTGAACAGAATGTTCTTTCTCATTTGAAGCAGCCAACATGGCTGTTCTACTGATTTATTATACTTAATACGGTTCACAAATGCAGAGGCTTGGTTCCTGCTTTTGACGACGTCCCGATGGCTCGCTGTGTATCTAGATGTCATCTGTGCCATCTTCGTCACTGTTGTTGCCTTCGTGTCCCTGATTCTTGCAGATGGTGAGTATAGATGTGAGTAACTACTTATAATATGAATACAGTTTATAGTTTCATTTACATGTATTAAATAAAGCTCTTGCTGTCTTGTCTAGTATATACTGTTTGGCTCTAATGAATTAGTGTTTACAGTATAGGATTCCACCACGTGGTCTATATGAAATCATTTGTGTCTTGATGAGACCTTTTTATCTCTTTCTTTGAATGGGTTGAGGTCTATGCAATGTAGCAAGCTGACTCGCTGAACATTCCAGGTAGTGTTGGGAGGAGAAAACCAAGTTTACTATTATGTTAAGCTTTTGTCCAGTTAGCCTTAGGGATACTTGAATCTCTTAGTTGCAGGTGCCTGGTTCACTGAGGTGAGAAAGATTCTCTGTAGGAAAGAACAGTGTCCTCACTGCTGTGTGGGTACCAGATGAGCAGGTGTTGGCATCTGTGCCATGAATTCACCATCTCTATTCCATAGTAACAGCACTGAATCAAAATCTTTAATAAGGAACAAGGAGAGTAGCAGTTTAGACTTAAAAGCACTGGCTCTTAGAACCCACTGTCTTGTTTTTCGTGGTTCTAACTACAGCTGCCTTGAATGTGGAAAGTGAACTTTACACAAAGGTTCTTGGAACCCTGATGATGAAAGTCAGAATAATGACATGATTCCTCACCTTGGTAATGCTGTCAAGTGTGTCAGTCCTGCTGGGATTAATAAACTCATTTTGTAGTCTTTTTGAATTCAAATTGTTTTTTTCATTGTATCATGGTCTCAATCAAGACATAGTAAATGTGTCATATTATAATTATATACAAATGATTTAAATATTATAAAGAAGTCTTCTTCATAAAGTGACAGAAGGAGCTACGTGAGGGGTTAAGAACAGGACTGACTTTATTCTCCTTCTTTCTTATTTAGCTTTGACTCTCGGGCAGGTTGGCCTGGTCCTGTCTCTTGCCCTCACACTCATGGGGATGTTCCAGTGGTGCATCAGGCAAAGGACCGAAGTTGAGAACCTGGTGATGTTTATTTTAACCTTCTTAGCCCTTTCAAGTCTCCTTGCCATTAAATGGCATAAAAGCAATTCTTATGTAAAGTATTAAAGCTGTATTTTTTTACATCATAGCTAACAGAGTTTTTATATCCTCCTCCATCTGGTTAAAGTCAATGTAAAATAAAATCTATACATATTATTCTTAATCTTATGTATGTCACATTGGCAGGTTTTATATTCATTTAAGCCGTCTTCAAGTAAAATAAATGTCTCTTCATTATTATACTCTTTAAGTATAATGAAATTAGGGGGAAGTTTCTGAAATTCTGGAGAGAATATATGCTAATTTCTTGGGAACTTGTTTATTTTTGCTTCTTAATAGATAATTCCCATTCTTGGTAAAATGATTCAGTATTTTGAGGGTTTTTTGTTTGTTTAATTAATAGATACACCTACTTCATTTTAGCATTTATTCCTGTATTTGTTGAACCTCTGAATTTGCTAGTGTCCCTTCTTTCTGGTAGGATAAGCTGCTTCTTAGAATGGCCCTTCTGTAGCCATGTGTTACTGATTGGTGTCCATAAGTATTCTTTTCTTTAGCAAAATTCTCTTGTTTCTTTTATCTATATGTGAAAAGTAGGTAAATGAAATTTTATCATTCAGTTCTGTAATTCTTTTAGTTTCAATATGATGTTTAAGGATGAAATCCTAAACGAAAGTGTTATGAGATGATGAACAAGTTTGAAAATCATCAAAGCCCTCATCAAACTCCTATTTCTATCCTTTGGGAATGATAAGATATGAGATATTTTAAACCAATTATGTATAAAAGCAGACCATCTCATTTACAATCTCAGAACACCTATAAATTAGACCCTGTGTCCTGACACACGTGATGTGATGTGTCTTTCAGATGATTTCAGTAGAAAGAGTGACGGGATATTTAGACCTTGAGAAAGAAGCTCCCTGGGAGTACAAGGATCGTGCCCCGCCACCCTGGACTAATGAAGGAAGGATTTTGTTTCACACTGTTAACTTCAGGCACACCTTAGATGGGCCTCTGGTATTGAAGAACCTGACCGCAGTCATTGAATCAACAAAAAAGGTTTGTTTAACCCAGTTGTATCTTTAAAATCCAGCTAAAGAATTAGCACTATATTTGTTCTTGGCTTCCTTGTTGCTGTGTCATGGGACTGTTTGTTCCTCATGCATGCATGTTCGTTAAGTTGCTTCAGTTGTGTCCGAGTCTTTGCGACCCCATGGGCTGTAGCCCGTCAGGCTGCTCTGTCCATGGAATTCTCCAGGCAAGAATACTGGAGTGGGTTGCCATTTACTCCTCCAGGGGACCTTCTCAACCCAGTGATCAAACCCGCATCTCTTATGTCTCCCACATTGAACCAGGTTCTTTACCACTAGTGCCACCTGGGAAGTTGTGTAGTGACATGAGAAGTGCATCATTCCTGGAAATTGACCACGGAAGGGGGACCCCAGCATTTCTTTGTGTTGCGAGCTCCCTCATGGTGGTTGGAGGGCCCTGGGTCCTGTAGCTGGTACTTTACCTGACCTAGGATACTATATGTTTTACCGAATTATTCATAAGGAGTCTTGGAAGTCAGCCCTGGCTCCCTGTCCCTAACTCTGCTATATCTCATTTCTTGCCATCTTTTCTTCTTTGTACTTCTGGAATCTTCTCTTCCTCCTATGATGCCTTTCAGTTGCAGCCTCCCCCTCTATCCCTTGGCCCTTCCCATAGACTTGTCCTCCACTCACCCACACTGAGCTGTCACCTCCCTGCTCTCACCCCACCGGCTGCTTCTTTCTTTAGCACAGATCTGACTCTTACTGGCGTGGGTAAGATGATGCTCAAACCATAGTTCAGCCCGAGGTCCAATCAAAATAGGGACTGTTTGGCCATCAGAGAAGAGCCAGAATCGTGACTCAGTCAGGGCTAAGGAACCAAAGCCGCCCATGGAGGCAGGCCCCAGAGATTTGCTTAAAGTCGATGAAAGCAACCCAAAAGGAGCAGAGGAGGATCCATGTGGGAGATGATAGAGAGGTTTGTGTCCTGGTCCTGCCAGCATCCGTGTCTGCTGGTGACATTCCTTTCACGCTCAGCTTAGGTCCCCCAACTCAGACCAGGAGAGATGCTTGAAGACGAGACTAAACCAGAACAGGCAAAGTAGTAGGAAGCTCTTCCCCACCTACCTCAGCATCCTTGGGTCCTAATATTCCCACCCCCTCTGCACTCAGCTCCTGTGTAGATTCTCCCAAAGCAACATGCCCTCCCTGCTTCCAGTGTGCACATGCTGCCCCTTCGCTTCTGTCACGAGGCTGGTGAGAAATCTCATTTTCTGAGTGAAAGTGTTACTCACTCAGTCATGTCTGACTCTTTGTGACACCATGGACTGTGTGTCCATGGAAGTCTCCAGGCAAGATTATTGGAGTGGGTTTCCATTTGCTTCTCCAGGGCATCTTTCCCACCCAGGAATCAAACCCAGGTCTCCTGTATTGCAGCCAGATTCTTTACTGTCTGAGCCACCAGGGAAGCCCCCTCATCTTATGAGTTAATCCCAATGTATCTGCTTCTGTAAGATCCTTGATTTTTCATCAGTATTATATATATTCTTTAAAGATAGCATGTATGGTATACCTATGTTCATAGCAATATTATTCACAGTAGCCAAAAGTTGGAAGCATCCCAAGTATTAATATCTATCATCATATGAGTGGATAAACAAATCCTTACAATATAGTATATCCCTACAATAAAATATTATTATTCAACCTTAAAAAAGAAAGAAAATTCTAATCTATAGGTGAGCTTTGAGGATACCATGTTAAGTGAAATAAGCCAGAAACAAAAGGAATGAATACTATATAATTCCTTGTATGAGAATCCTAGAGCAGTCAAATTTATAAAGACAGACAATAGAATATTGGTAGCCAGGGACTGGAGTGAGAGGGATGGGGAACTGAGTTTATTGGGTACAGAATTTCAGTTTTACATGACAGGAAATATTCTGGAGATTGGTTGCAAAAAGGTGTGAATGAACTTAACACTAAACTGTCCTCTTAAAAATTGTTCAATTCAGGTCAGTCACTTAGTGGTGTCTGACTCTTTGTGACCCCATGGACTGCAGCACACCAGGCTTCCCTGTTCATCACCAACTCCTGGAGCTTGCTCAAACTCACGTCCTCAAGTTGGTGATGCCATCCAACCATCTCATCTGCTGTCGTCCCCTTCTCCTCCTGCCTTCAATCTTTCCCAGCATCAGGGTCTTTTCAAATGAGTCAGTTCTTCACATCATGAGGCCAAAGTATTGGAGTTTCAGCTTCAGCATCAGTCCTTGCAGTGAATATTCAGGACTGATTTCCTTTAGGGTTCATTCAGGACTGATTCCTGGTTGGATCTCCTTGCAGTCCAAGGGACTTTCAAGAGTCTTCTCCAATACCACAGCTCAGCAGCATCAGTTCTCTGGTGTTCAGCCTTCTTTATTGTCCAAATTTTACATCCATATATGTCTATTGGAAAAACCATAGCTTTGACTATATGGGCATTTGTTGATAAAGTAATGTCTCTGCTTTTTAATATGCTATCTAGGTTGGTCATAGGTTTTCTTCCAAGGAGAAAGCATATTTAATTTCATGGCTGCAGTCACCATCTGCAGTGATTTTGGAGCCCTGCAAGTCTGTCACTGTTTCCATTGTTTCCCCATCTATTTGTCATGAAGTGATTGGAACAGACGCCATGATCTTCATTTTTTGAATGCTGAGTTTTAAGCCAACTTTTTCACACTCCTCTTTCACTTTCATCAAGAGGCTCTTTAGTTCCTCTTCTCTTTTTGTCATAAAGGTGCTGTCATCTGCTTATCTAAGGTTTTTGATATGTTCTTCCTGCAATCTTGATTCCAGCTTGTGCTTCATCCAGCCTGTCATTTTGCATGTTATACTCTGCATATAAGTTAAATAAGCAGGGTGACAATATACAGCCTTGACAATATTGGCGTAGTCAATAAAGCAGAATTAGATGTTTTGCTGGAACTCTCTTGCTTTTTCTCTAATCCAGCGGAGGTTGACAATGTGATCTCTGGTTCCTCTGCCTTTTCTAAATTCAGCTTAAACATCTGAAAGTTCTCGGTTCATGTACTATCGAAGCCTAGCTTGGGGAATTTTGAGCATTACTTTGCTAGCATGTGAGATGAGTGCAGTTGTATGGTAGTATGAACATTCCTTAACATTGCTTTTCTTTGGGATTGGAATGAAAACTGACCTTTTCCAGTCCTGTGGCCACTGCTTTGCTGGCATATTGAATGCAGCACTTTCACAGCATCATCTTTTAGGATTTGAAATAGAAATGTTTAAGCTGGTAAATTTTAGGTTACATGTTTTACCAAAATTAAAATAAGAGGTATCATCTGTGGCATGCTTTGTAATTTTCAGAGTGAAGTAAACCAGAAAGAAAAACACCAATACAGTATACTAACGCATATATATGGAATTTAGAAAGATGCTAACAATAACCCTGTGTACAAGACAGCAAAAGAGACACTGATGTATAGAACAGTCTTACGGACTCTGTTGGAGAGGGAGAGGGTGGGAAGATTTGGGAGAATGGCATTGAAACAAGTATAATATCATGTATGAAACGAGTTGCCAGTCCAGGTTCGATGCACGATACTAGATGCTTGGGGCTGGTGCACTGGGATGACCCAGAGGGAGGGTATGGGGAGGGAGGAGGGAGGAGGGTTCAGGATAGGGAACACATGTATACCTGTGGCGGATTCATTTCGATATTTAGCAAAACTAATTTAAAAAAAAAAAAAAAGAACCCTGAGGCTTTTTAGGATCAGATAACATCTTGTTTTCATTTCTGTTCCGCAGGAAGTGGCATTCTGCAGGGCACAGTGAGAGTACTGAGGGACTGATGGCTAGGAGAGTGAGTGAGTAACATACAGGTCTGAGCAACCAGTAACCAACACACACACGTTTCTCAGGTAGCTCAGTGGTAAACAATCTGCCTGCAATGCAGCATATGTAGGTTCAATGCCTGGGTGGGGAAGATCCTCTGGAGAAGGAAATGACAACCTGCTCCATTATTCTTGCCTGGGAAATTCTGTGGACAGAGGAACCTGGTGGGCTACAGTCAATGGGGTCGCAAAGAGTTGGACACGACTTAGCGACTGAGCATGCATGCACCCTTTTAACATGAAAGAATATTCAACTTAATGCTCAAATGATAGATACAAAGAGAGAAGCTTCAGTTAATTGCAGGGCAAAAACTTCCTCCAAATTGTTTTCATTTTCATTGTAGGTCAGGGGGGAGATGAGGTTTCCTATGGCAGGAAGGCATTAACTACGTTAGCTACACTTTTTATGAAATCCTGTCCCTGAGAGCATGGTAGGTGATGTTTGCTTACTTGGAGACAATGTCTCCATCAGATTTCCTGTTGTAAACATAATTCTGTTAATTTGTACTCATCTTAAATTTCTCCCAAACCAAAAATATGAATATCTAAGAAACCTGTAGTACAACTTAAGACCATAACAGATTTGTATTCTTTTATCTTAAAATCCACAAATCCTAGGGTTATCTGAGGTTCTAAAGAATGTGAGGGAAGATTGAGTTTGAAGACTGAATTAATAATTGCAGTAACTTGACTTTTGATCCATGTTTTGGTCAACTCTCAGTATCACCGTTAGCTTCATTTCTGTGTTTGTAGGTGATACTAGCGCAGTGTGTTCATGAAGTGATTTCACTCCACTTGTGTACATCTCAGGTGTCCTCTCCTGCTCACCCGTTCCAGCCCCTGACACTCCAGGACACCTCTTTGGTGTTGGATTTGATTGAGAGGCTGCTTTGGGGGACACGGGAGTGAGCCCACCTAGCAGAAGTGGGGCTGTGTTCTCTTTCCATCATGTCCTCTGCTATCCGGATTCCTGGAAATTAGAGTCAACAGGAAAGTGTAGTAGGCACCATCAGTTCAGTTCAGTCACTCAGTCGTGTCCAACTCTTTGCAACCCCATGAATTGCAGCACGTTAGGCCTCCTTGTCCATCACCAACTCCCGAACTTCACTTAAACTCATGTCCATGGAGTCAGTGATGCCATCCAGCCATCTCATCCTGTCGTCCCCTTCTTCTCCTGCCCCCAATCCTTCCCAGCATCAGAGTCTTTTCCAATGAGTCAACTCTTCTCATGAGGTGGCCAAAGTACTGGAGTTTCAGCTTTAGCATCATTCCATCCAGGACTGATCTCCTTTAGAATGGACTGGTTGGATCTCCTTGCAGTCCCAGGGACTCTCAAGAGTCTTCTCCAACACCACAGTTCAAAAGCATCAATTCTTCGGCGCTCAGCTTTCTTCACAGTCCAACTCTCACATCCATACATGACCACTGGAAAAACCATGGCCTTGACTAGATGGACCTTTGTTGGCAAAGTAATGTCTCTGCTTTTTAGTATGCTATCTAGAGGTTTCTAATTCATGGAAGAAATAGCTAGTAAAAGTAAAGACCCAAAATGAGGTAAATAGACCCCTAGGCTTCCTGGTTAGATTCCAAACAGAGGCTGAGTTTTTCATTTAAATGATTTTGTGCTTGATTTGATCATTTTAGAGAGTACTGGGTCATTTTAAAGCATTTTCCAGCTCTTGAGGTAGATTAATTTTCATTTGTTATTTTCTTTTCTTGCTCAGAGCTATTACTTGGATAATACATTTTTACAGGTGCTTACTATACCTTGCTCTAATGTGCAAAATATTGCTGTCCTACATTTTCTCCTTTTTTAGCATATTATTTTCTCAGCAACCCCTCCTCTCACACTGATTGTCCCACTTGCCCTGCCGGCTTCCTCATTCCTTGTGACTTAGATGGTGGTGTCAGGGCCAGCAGCACCTGAGTCACCTGGAACGTCTTAGAAATGCAGAGTCTCAGGCTCACCCAGAACTCTTGACTCAACATCTTGTTTGAACAAGATCTTCCAGTAAAGTTCTTTCTCTCCCATGGGCAATTTTTGATGAGTGATAACTTGTGATTTCCAAGAACTATACTTTGACAGTATGAAATTGAGCTCATGAATCACCCAAATACCTGCTGTGTCTGAGCAGGAGGCTCTAGAATGTTCTGTGCCACTTACCCTACATATTTATTTACTTTTATATTCTGGAAATCATGCCTTTACGTTATAATCAAACTCTGTGTCATTTCAATGCATTTATTTGCATCTTTTCCAGTGAAGTTTGTCTTCATCACAGGCAGTTTTCATCTGACTCCCGCCTTCCCTACACCAGACTCCTGCAGGGACTGGAGGGATTTCCCACAGGCTCAGCCTTGCCTGGACCTAAAGTCAGACAGCCCAGTGTAGCAGTGTATGTGCGGCTCTTTAACCACCTGATGGTATCAAGAATGAGGCTTGCTGTTCCAAGCAGGGCACTAGGTCTGTTTGTCCCATTTCCCAGGAACCATTGTCCCACTCAGCTGCAGGTTTCTCTCCCAGCCCAGCTGTGGGTGTCAGTTCTTCCTGCTGACAGCCAGCCCACCTGACCTCAAGTACCCTTTTCTTCTCTGTGATGTTGGTCATCTTGTCCCACTCACCACATTTTATGCATCCATATACACATCATGCTTTAACTCTCTGGCATTAGGATTTCTATGGTAGGCCTGTTCTTTTAACAGCAACTACATAAAGAAGGCTGAGCGCCAAAGAATTGATACTTTCAAACTGGTGCTGGAGAAGACTCTTGAGAGTTTCTTAGACAGCAAGGAGATGAAATCAGTCAATCCTAATGGAAATCAACCCTGAATATTCATTGGAAAGACTGATGCTGAAGCTCCAACACTTTGGCCACCTGGTGCAAAGAGCCAACTTCTTGGAAAAGACCGTAGATGCTGGGAAAGATTGAGGGCAAGAGGTGAATGGGGTGACAGAGGATGAGATGATTAGATGGCATCATTGAGTCAATGAACATGAGTTTGAGCAGACTCTGGGAGAGAGTGAAGGACAGGGAAGTCTAGTGTGCTGCAGTTCATGGAGTCACAGAGTCAGACATGACTTAGCAACTGAACAATACACCTCTCCCCACTTTCTCTGTTTCAGCTACACAGAGGGGGCATAATATCATGTCAGTCCATTAAGGAGATAAGGAGACCATCAGCAAAATGAAAAAGAGGCTGACACACATGGATTTGAGTCCCATGCTGCAACTTAAGGGCTCTGTTATTTCAGACAAACTAATTAATTATATATACCTCAATCTCCTCATTTGCAAAATGGAACTGATCGGACTTAACATCTAATTTTGTTCTGCAACTGAAACAAAATAAGACACGTTAAACACCCAGCATGAAGACCAGCACACTGTAAATACTTGAGCAAAGGTAGATGGTTGTCATTTTCGTAGGATCTAAAATGACCTTAGGGGCTTCCCAGGTGGTGCTAGTGGTAAAGAATCCACTTGCCAATGTAGGAAACATAAAAGACAAGGTTTCGATCCCTGGATGGGGCAGATCCCCTGAAGAAGGGCTTGGCAACCCACTCCAGTATTCTTGCCTGGAGAATCCCATGGACAGAGGAGCCTAACGAGCTTCAGCCGGTAGGGTTGCAAGGTCAGACATGACTGAAGCAACTTAGCACACAGCACAAAATTACCTTAACTGCTTATGCTGCATAAATTGTTGTCTGTTCTGTGTAAATAAGGGGTTGGCCATTTGCAATCATATTTATGACTATGGGATCCATCTGCCATATCTATTTCTCTGTCCAGCTTATCCTATACCTAAATAATATAGTAAGGGATTATCCATAAATTTCTCCAGTCTGAGTTAAAAACCTTAGCTCCCTGTAAAAGCCTCTGTCTCAGGATACCACAGGTAATAAAATAAAATAAATTAATTAAAAAATAATACAAGGGCAAATTCAATACAGATCCTGATTTTAGCACATACAGTTCACTTGAAGAAATAAGAAAATGCTTGTACCAGCTTTGTAATATAGAAAGCAGTTATAATTTTTATAGGAGTTTAGACAAAATGATATAACATCAGTTAGGGTTGAGAGAAGTCCACATAAGGGAACAAGTAGAGTATTTATGAGAAATTAGGTATATGAAATACACTTAGTGACTTGCTAGGATTTCAGTAGGTGGAAACATTTGTGAAAGTCATTCCAGGAGCTGGGACCAACATTAGCAAAGGCATGTTGCCCTGATTCAGTGAATGAAGAATTAGGCATCTGCAGAGCATTCAGGGAAAAGAAGTACCAGGTGTATAACACACATATTCACACTCAACCCTCAGAACTACCCAGAAAGCCCCAAGGAGCTGACTTGTGGAGATGAAGGATGGAGAGATTAGTGAGTACAGATTTGTACAGGTGACTTCCTGGGGCACACATCAGGCATAATGCCGTCCTTTGGGAGTTTAGTTTGAGAAGTGAGTGCACATGGACCAGAGTGGGCAGATGTGGGAGGCAGAGAGCCAGTAGCTGTTTCACCTCGAGCAAGATGTCATGGGAAACTGATTCCACCTTTTGGGATCAAACTGATGTTGATTAAAACAAAGTTATAACACACGGGTTTGTGAATGTGCAAGGAAACTAGTAGGAATAGAAAATGGTATCATGTTTCTGAGAGGTAGGCTGGCAGTACTTAACAGCCGTCTCAAAAAATGTTCACACCTGGTTCTCAGCAATTCCACATCTAAGAGTTTATCTTCAGGGAATAATTAAGGTTGTTTAGAAAGATTTAGCTTCAGGGATATATAACCAGTTATTTATAACTGTAAAATATTGGAGACCACCTAAAATATCCAACAATAGGCAATTTGTTAAATAAATGATCACATATACTATAATATTATATAGCCATTAAAATAAATGTATTTTTTGAAATCTAAATAAAAACAGATTACAACAGTATGTTCATATTAATTCCATTTTGTTTCAATATATGAACTTTTATCTTTAAGAACACATATATAGAAATAACGGCTTCCTTGGTGGCTCAGTGTTAAGAATCAGCCTGCCAAGCGGGAGATGTGAATTTGATCCCTGAGTCAGGAAGATCCACTGGAGGAAGAAATGGCAACCCACTTCAGTATTCTTGCCTGAGAAATCGCATGGGCAGAGGAGCCTCGTGGACTACAATCATTGGGTTCACGAAAATCAGATATGACTTAGTTGACTAAACAACAACATAGAAATAAGAAAGGAAAAAAAGAACACCCATTGAAATCTAGAAAGAAAACACATCATCTTACAAATGGTTTTATCAGAGTGCTGGGGTGATGGCTAGTATTTATTTACTTTTCAGATTCATTTACACTGATTACGATTAAGGAAAGAGTTGTTATTTTTTTTAAGCTTTTTATTTTTTATTGGAGTATAGCCGATTAACAATGTTGTGATAGTTTCAGGTGAACAATAAAGGGACTCAGCCATACATATACATGTATCCATTCTTCCCTAAACTCCCCTCCCATCAAAGCTACCACATAACATTGAGCAGAGTTCCCTTTACTAGGCAGTAGGTCCTTGTTGGTTATCCATTTTAAATATAGCGGTGTGTACATGTAGACATGTAGATCCCAAACTCCCTAACTATCCCTTCCCCACAGCCTTCCTCTGGGCAACTGTAAGTTTCTTCTCTAAGTCTGTGAGTCTGTTTCTATTTTGTAAATAAGTTGATTTGTTTCACATGCTTTTAGATTCCCCATATAAGGGCTGTCATGGGCTTCTCTGGTGGCACAGCAGTAAAGAATCTGCCTATAATGCAAGAGATTCAGGAAATGCAGGTTTGACCCCTGGAAGAGGAAATCACAACCCACTCCGGTATTCTTGCCTGGAGAATCCCATGGACAGAAGAGCTTGGCAGGTTACAGGCCATCGGGTGGCAAAGAGTCAGACACAACTGAAGCAACTAAGCACAGCACAGGACATAAAGGATGCTGTGTGATGTTTCTGCTTCTCTGTCTGACTTTGCTCAGTATGACAATCTCTAGGTCCAGCCGTCTTGCTGCAAATGGCATTATTTCACTTTTTAATGGATGAATACTTTCCATTTTATATATTAATACATACCACACCCTTTAATCCATTCCTCTGTCAGTGGACTTATAGGTTGCTTCCATGTCTTGGCTATTATAAATAATGCTGCAGTGAACACTGGAGTGTATGTATCCTTTCAGACCATGTTTTTCTCTAGATATATGCCCAGAGAGTAGCCATATAAGACACACTTAGTGACTTGTGGTTAGGATTCCAGAAGGTGGAAATGTTTGAGAAAGGCATTCCAGGAGGTGGGACCAGCATGAAAATCTGATTCATATCTGAGTCTCAGCATTTCTGTATCTGAAAATTTATCTTAAGGAAATATCTGAGTTGTTTGCAAAGATTTAGGTTTAAGGATATATCAGTTCAGTTCAGTCGCTTAGTCTTGTCTCATTATCTGTGACCCAATGGATGGCAGTATGCCAGGCCTCCCTGTACATTACCAACTCCCAGAATTTACTCAAACTCATGTCCATTGAGTTCGTGATGCCATCCAATCATCTCAACCTCTGTCATCCACTTCTCCTCCTGCCTTCAGTCTTTCCCTGAATCAGTGTATTTTCAAGTGAGTCAGTTCTTTGCATCAGGTGGCCAAAGTATTAAAGTTTCAGCTTCAGCATCAGTCCTTCCAAAGAATATTCAGGACTGATTTCCTTTAGGATGGACTGGTTGGATCTCTTTGCAGTCCAAAGGACGTTCAAGAGTCTTCTCCAACACCACAGTTCAAAAGCATCAATTCCTCAGTGCTCAGCTTTCTTTATAGTCCAAATCTCACGTCCATACATGACCACTGGAAAAACCATAACTTTGACCTGATGGACCTTCTTTGCAAAGTAATGCCTCTGCTTTTTTAATATGCTCTCTAGGTTGGTCATAACTTTTCTTCCAAGGAGCAAGCATCTTTTAATTTCATGGCTGCACTCACCATCTGCAGTGATTTTGGAGCCACCATGAAGTCTGTCACTGTTTCCCTATTTGCCATGAAGTGATGGGACCAGATGCCATGATCTTATTTTTCTGAATGTTGAGCTTTAAGCCAACTTTTTCCCTCTCCTCTTTCACTTTCATCAAGAGGCTCTTTATTTATTCTTTGCTTTCTGCCATAAGGGTGGTGTCATCTGCATATCTGAAGTTATTGATATTTCTCCCAGCAATCTTGCTTCCAACTTGTGCTTCATCCAGTCCAGCATTTCTCATGATGTACTCTGCATATAAGTTAAATAGGCAGCATGACAATTTACAATTTTGATGTACTCCTTTCCCTATTTGGAACCAGTCTGTTGTTTCATGTCCGGTTTTAACTGTTGCTTCCTGACCTGCATACAGATTTCTCAAGAGTCAGGTCAGGTGGTATGGTATTCCCATCTCTAGGAATTTCCCACAGTTTGTTGTGATCCATGCACTCAAAGGCTTTGGCATCATCAATAAAGCAGAAATAGAAGTTTTTTTCTGGAACTCTCTTGCTTTTTTGATGATCCAATGGATGTTGGCAATTTGACCTCTGGTTTCTCTACCTTTTCTAAAACCAGCTTGATCATCTGGAAATTCACGGTTCACGTACTGTTGAAGTGTGGTTTGGAGAATTTTGTGCATTAGTTTACTAGTGTGTGAGATGAGTGCAATTGTGTAATAGTTTGAGCATTCTTTGGCATTGCCTTTCTTTGGGATTGGAATGAAAATTGATCATTTCCAGTCCTGTGACCACTGATGAGTTTTACAAATTTGTTGGTATATTAAGTGCAGCACTTTCACAGCATCATCTTTTAGGATTTGAAATAGCTCAACTGAAATTCCATCACCTCCACTAGCTTTGTTCATTGTGATGCTTCCTAAAGCCCACTTGACTTCACATTACAGGATGTCTGGCTCTAGGTCAGTGATCACACCATTGTGATTATCTGGGTCATAAAGGTCTTTTTTGTATAGTTCTTCTGTGTATTCTTGTCACCTCTTCTTAATATCTTCTCCTTCTGTTAGGTCCATACCATTTCTGTCCTTTATTGTGCCCTTCTTTGCATGAAATGTTCCCTTGGTATCTCTAATTTTCTTGAAGAGATCTCTAGTCTTTCCCATTCTGTTGTTTTCCTGTATTTCTTTCATTGTTCATTTAAAAGGGCTCTCTATCCCTCTTGCTCTTCTTTGGAACTTTGCATTCAGATGGGTATATCTTTCCTTTTCTCCTTTTCCTTTTGCTTCTCTTCTTTTCACAGCTAATTGCAAGGCTCCTCAGCAACCATTTTGCCTTTTTACATTTCTTTTTCTTGGGGATGGTCTTGATCCCTGCCTCCTGCATAATGTCACGAACCTCCATCTATAGTTCTTCAGGCACTCTATCAGATCTAATCCCTTGAATTTATTTCTCACTTCTACTGTATAGTTGTAAGGGATTTGATTTAGATCATACCTGAATGGTCTTGTGGATTTCCCTACTTTGTTCAATTTAAGTCTGAATTTGGCAATAAGGAACTCATGATCTGAGCTACAGTCAGCTCCCAGTCTTGTTTTTGCTGACTGTATAAAACAATATATATAAGGATATATAACACTGAATTATTTATAATAGCAAAATATTTGAGACCACCTAAATATTCACCAACAGGGGAACAGATTACTACAGTAACTAATCATATTAATCCCATTTTCTTTAAATATATGAACTTATATTTATAAGAACACATATGCAAAAATAAAAAGGATAAAAAAGAAAACACACTCAAATATAGAAAGAAAATGCATCAACATCTTAAGAATGGTTTTATCAGAGCGCTTGGGTGATGGCTAAATTGATTTGTACTGATTATGATGAAGAAAAAAGTTTATTTTGTTTTTGAAAAGGTAATGCAGCCTGACACTCAGGTGCTCAATGTGGACCTTAAAATGAGGGATTGTGTCATGTAACATTTCAAGAATAGAGTCTTCAGGGCTTGGCAGCATGCTGGACTCAGGGAAAGCTGGAAGTAAGGTAGACAGCTGAGTCTATGATCCTAGGAAAGAAATAATGACATTAAAGTGAGGAAATCAAAGGGAGTGGCTATTTTGTGTGGGGCACTGGATGTTGATCATATTGAGTTTGATATGTGAAGAGAGATCCAGGTGCAAATGTCTAACAAATTGGTGTACTTCTTATTTTATTGAAATTAATCAGAGGCCAGACAAGAATTTCAGGCAAGGCTTTACTGGTGCCCCTGCTGCAGCAAGAGGGACCAAAACCAAGTAATAGGTTCCCTAGTTATCTCCCCAAGGTGGTTCCTTATACGGACGGACAGTAGGGGCAGGTCCAGTGCGTGGGCTGGAGGGGTGGCTTAGGTGTTTGTTCACTTCTTTGGTGGGTGTGTGTAGGGGGCATGCACAATACCCTATTTTAACCCTCAGCTCTTCAGAAGTAGCAGTTTGGGTTTTTTTTTTTTTTTTTGGTCTTTTTTAGAATCTCCTTGTCCATAATTTGCTCCAGTTGAGCACACACAGTTATTTTCATGGGCTTCTCTGGTGGCTCAGATGGTAAATAATCTGCCTGCAATGTGGGAGAACCAGATTTGATCCCTGAGTCAGGAAGACCCCCTGGAGAAGGGAATGGCAACCACTCCAGTATTCTTGCCTGGGGAATTCCATGGACTGAGGAGCCTGGTGGGCTACAGTCTATGGGGTCACAGAGAGTTGGACACGACTGAGCGACTAACACATACACACAGTTATTTTTAGTCTCTTATAGTTTCTTTGTATTTTGTTGTTTGACGAGATGTTTGTCCGGTATAAGCACTGCAGCAAAGGGTCCCAGGTCCCATCCTGACTCAATCAGAGACCAATCCTGACTCTCTTGGAAAAACCGGCATTCGCAAACCTGCTCAAATAAGATTTTTGTGTTAGGAATGCAAGCTTGCTGATACTGATGATCTCCATAGGCAATTGGTAAAACCCACTAATGACCATGAAAGACTTTCAGACTATAGTTTTGATGACTGAATGGTAGAAATAGCCAGAGCTGGATTCTCTTTGAGTATTTTTTCTTCTTCTCCTCACTGTCGATTGAGCAACTCTCAGTGCCCCTGCATATCTCAGTCATATACACACAGTCTACAGATGTTCCAGTTTGCACACATGAATCAGTTTCACTGGAGCTGGTAGCATAGGAGTATACACATATTCTCACAGACACAGTTCTCACCTGTGTCCTGAGGTGTATCAGTTTACACATAAGAACAGCAGGAAATACAGGCATAGCTGGTTTTATTGTGCTTCACATATATTGCATTCTTTACAAATTGAATATTTGTGCCAAATCTGCAAGGAACAAATTCACTGGTGCCATTTTTCCTATCGCATTTTCTCACTTTGTGTCTCTTTGTCACATTTTGGTAATTCTCAGAATATTTCAAACTTTTTCATTATTACTATATTTTTTGTGGTGATTAGTGGTCTTCACTGTTACTAAAGTCTGCTGAACACTCTGGGGGTTAGCATTTTGTCAGTTTGGTTCAGTCGCTCAGTCATATTCAACTCTTTGCAACCCAATGGATAGCAACACACCAGGCCTCCTTGTCCATTACAAACTCCTGGAGTTTACTCAAACTCATGTATATTGAGTTAGTGATGTCATCCATATATCTCATCCTCTGTCGTCCCCTTCTCTTCCCACCTTCGATCTTTCCCAGCATCAGGGGCTTTTCAAATGAATCATTTCTTTGGAACAGGTGGCCAAAGTTGTGGAGTTTCAGCTTCAGCATCAGTCCTTCCAATGAATATTTAGGACTGATTTCCTTTAGGATGGACTGGTTGGATCTCCTTGCAGTCCAAGGGACCCTCAAGAGTCTTCTTCAACACCACAGTTCAAAAGCATCAATTCTTCAGCGTTCAGCTTTCTTCATAGTCCAACTCTCACATCCATACAGGACTACTGGGAAAACCATAGCCTTGACTAGATGTACCTTTGTTGGAAAAGTAATGTCTCTGCTTTTTAATATGCTGTCTAGGTTGGTCATAACTTTTCTTTCAAGGAGCAAGCGACTTTTTGTTTCATGGCTGCAGTAACCATCTGCAATGATTTTGGAGCCCATAAAAATGAAGTCTGTCACTGTTTCCCTGTCTACTTGCCATGAAGTGATGGGACCAGAAGCCATGATCTTTGTTTTCTGAATGTTGAGCTTTAAGCCAACTTTTTCCCTCTCCTCTTTCACTTCATCAAGAGGCTCTTTAATTCTTCTTCACTTTCTGCTGTAAGGGTGATGTCATCTGCATATCTGAAGTTATTGATATTTCTCCTGGCAATCTTGATTCCAACTTGTGCTTCCTCCAGCCCAGCATTTCTCATGATGTACTCTGCATATAAGTTAAATAAGCAGGGTGACAGTATACAGCCTTGACGTACTCCTTCCCCAATTTGGCACCAGTCTGTTGTTCTATGTCCAGTTCTAACTGTTGCTTACTGACCTGCATACAGGTTTCTCAAGAGGCAGGTCAGGTGGTCTGGTATTCCCATCTCTTTTAGAATTTTCCACAGCTTATTGTGATCCACACAGTCAAAGGCTTTGGCATAGTTAATAAAGCAGAAATAGATGTTTTTCTGGAACTCTCTTGCATTTTTCATGATCCAGCAGATGTTGGCAATTTGATCTCTGGTTCCTCTGCCTTTTGTAAAACCAGCTTGAACATCTGGAAGTTCACGGCTCACGTACTGTTGAAGTCTGGCTTGGAGAATTTTGAGCATTACTTTTCTAGTGTGTGAGATGAGTGCAATTGTGCAATAGTTGGAGCATTCTTTGACATTGCCTTTCTTTGGGATTGGAATGAAAAATGACCTTTTCCAGTCTTGTGGCCACTGCTGAATTTTCCAAATTTGTTGGCATATAGAATGCAGCACTTTTTAGCAATAAACTATTTGAAAATTAAGATATGCATCAGTACATTGTTTTTTAGACATAAGGCTATTGGACAGTTAAGCTACATTATAGTATAAAGATAACTTTACTATGCATGGAGAAACAAAAATATTTCTATGACTCACCTTATTTTGTGATGTTCACTTTACTAAAGTGGCCTGGAACCAAATCCACAATATCTTTGAAGTCTGCCCATACAAAGAACATATAAGTCACATATATACACATTAAAACCTACTTGTATGGAGAGAATGGCCCATTTAAATTACATAAATTACAGTTTACCATAAGGTACAAAGTGAAGTCAAGTGGGCCTTAGGAAGCATCACTACGAACAAAGTTAGTGGAGGTGATCAAGTACCAGTTGAGCTACTTCAAATCCTGAAAGATGATGCTGTGAAAGTGCTGCATTCAATATGCAAGCAAATTGGAAAACTCAGCAGTGGCCACAGGACTGGAAAAGGTCAGTTTTCATTCCAATCCCAAAGAAAGGCAATGTCAAAGAATGCTCAAACTACTGCACAATTGCACTCATCTATCACACTTGTAAAGTAATGTTTAAATTCTCCAAGCCAGGCTTCAGCAATACGTGAATTGCAAACTTCCTGATGTTCAAGCTGGTTTTAGAAAAGGCAGAGGAACCAGAGATCAAATTGCCAACATCTGCTAGATCATCAAAAAGGCAAGAGAGTTCCAAAAAAACATCTATTTCTGCTTTATTGACTATGCCAAACCTTTGACTATGTGGATCACAATAAACTGTGGAAAATTCTAAAAGAGATGGGAATACCAGACCACCTGACCTGCCTCTTGAGAAACCTGTATGCAGGTCAGGAAGCAACAGTCAGAACTGGACATAGAATAACAGACTGGTTCCAAATTGGGGAAGGAGTACGTCAAGGCTGTATATTGTCACCCTGCTTATTTAACTTATATGCAGAATACATCACGAGAAACGCTGGACTGCAGGAAGCACAAGCTAGAATCAAGATTGCTGGGAGAAATGTCAATAACCTCAGATATGCAGATGACACCACCCTTATGGCAGAAAGTGAAGAAGAATTAAAGAGCCTCTTGATGAAAGTGAAAGAGGAGAGGGGAAAAGTTGGCTTAAAGCTCAACATTCAGAAAACGAAGATCATGGCATCTGGTCCCATCACTTCATGGCAAATCGATGGGGAAACAGTGGAAACAATGGTTGACTTTATTTTTCTGGGTTGGAAAATCACTGCATATGGCCATGAAATTAAAAGATGCTTACTCCTTGGAAGGAAAGTTATGAGCAACCTAGACAGCGTATTAAAAAGCAGAGACATTACTTTGCCAATAAAGGTCCATGTAGTCAAGGCTATGGTTTTTTCAGTGGTCATGTATGCATATAAGAGTTGGACTATAAAGAAAGCTGAGCGCTGAAGAATTGATGGTTTTGAACTGTGATGTTGGAGAAGACTCTTGAGAGTCCCTTGGACTGCAAGGAGATCCAACCAGTCCATCCTAAAACAGATTAGTCCTCAGTCTTCATTGGAAGGACTGATGTTGAAGCTGAAACTCCAGTACTTTGGCCATCTGATGCGAAGAGCTGACTCCTTTGAAAAGACCCTGATGTTGGGAAAGATTGAGGGCAGGAGGAGAAGGGGAAGACAGAGGATAAGACGTTTGGATGGCATCACCAACTCGGACAAGGGTTTGGGTGAACTCTGGGAGTTGGTGATGGATACGGAGTCCTGGTGTGCTGCTTTTCATGGGGTTGCAAAGAGTCGGACTTGAGTGAGTAACTTAACTGAACTGATAAGGTACAAAATGGCTACCAAAATAAATCAATTGATGCCCCTATTCTTTTTTAAAAATTAATTAATTAATTAATTAATTTTATTTTACAATATTTTATTGGTTTTGCCATACATTGACTTGAATCTGCCATGAGTGTACATATGTTACCCATCCTGAACCTCCCTCCCACCTTCCTCCCCATCGCATCCCTCTGGGTCATCCCAGTGCACCAGCCCCAAGCACCCTGTATCATGCATCAAACCTGGACTGGAGATTTGTTTCACATGATATTTTACATGTTTCAATGCCATTCTCCCATATCATCCTTGCCCTCTCCCACAGATCCAAAAGACTGTTCAATACATCTGTGTCTCTTTTGCTGTCTCTCACACAGGATTATCATTACCTTCTAAATTCCATATATATGCATTAGTATACTGTATTGGTTTTTCTTTCTGGCTTACTTCACTCTGTATAATAGGCTCCAATTTCATCCACCTCATTAGAATGGATTAAATATATTCTTTTTAATGGATGAGTAATATTCCATTGTGTATATGTACCACAGCTTTCTTATCCATTCATCTGCTGATGGACATCTAGGTCGCTTCCATGTCCTGGCTATTATAAACAGTGCTGTGATGAACATTGGGGTATATGTGTCTCTTTCAATTCTGATTTCCTCAGAGTGTATGCTCAGCAGTTGGATTGCTGGCTCATATGGCAGCTCTATTTCCAGTTTTTTAAGGAATCTCCACACTGTTCTCCATAGTGGCTGTACTAGTTTGCATTCCCACCAACAGTGTAAGAGGATTCCCTTTTCTCCACACCCTCTCTAGCATTTATTGCTTGTAGACTTTTGGATAGCAGCCATTCTGACTGGCGTGAAATGGTACCTCATTGTGGTTTTGATTTGCATTTCTCTGATAATGGGTGATGTTGAGCATCTTTTTATGTGTTTGTTAGCCATCTGTATGTCTTCTTTGTAGAAATGTCTGTTTAGTTCTTTGGCCCACTTTTTGATTGGGTCGTTTATTTTTCTGGAACTGAGCTGCAGGAGTTTCTTGTACATTTTTGAGATTAATTCTTTGTCTGTTGTGAAGTGAAGCCCCTATTCTTATGTGTGTGTTTGTTAGTCCCTCAGTCGTCTGATTCCTATATTTAATCTCTATAAAGATAAATTCTGCTCTTAATGTCATTATTGATTTTACAGATTATATGTGAGATTCCCAACATATACTCTGTCCTCAGAAAGTTCTAACTTTCCTGTTTAAAGGCTTGAGTTTTTAAAATTTACTGAATTAACTTACAAATGATTGAAAGCATATCTTACATCCCTCACTGATTCCAGATTCTTAAATAGAAATGAAATTATCTCTTGGGAAGCTTCCACCAGGATTCATTAGTTGGGCAAACTCATTGATTTAAAAAAAAATTTAAAAAGCCAGTTTCTGCATGCATGCTTGAATGTAGTCAGCTAAAAGCTAGCTTTTGCAATACAGTTTCATTCCTCACCAGCATTTTACCTGCTTTCTTATATCTTGTACCTGCTTAGTCTGTCTGACTTTTTGCAACCTCATGGATCATAGTCTGCCAGGCTCCTCTGTCTATGCTTTATGTTGATCTTTGAATATACTGTTAGTTCACTTAATTTCTCTTTGTTTTGGTTTTAATAAATAGACTGACACTTCACATGTGTCTTTCTAAGATATGATTGTAGGTATCAACTGGTTTTTAAAATTCCTTTTGAAGTGCTGAGATGAAAGGTTCCATATAAATAGCAGATGTTAACTGTATTATTAATCTCATTATGTGAATTTTGCCTATTGGCTGCTGCGCATTAAGACAGTGAGACCTGCATTTTACAATTGTAAGATGTTTTATTCAAGGACAGAACATAATTAAGGTATTTAATGTTAGGAAGTGACTTAGTTTTTCTACCAAAAAAATTCCTCTCAAATAATAGAACCCTCAGAAAATGAATAGTTATTTGTGTATAACACTTCTGACTTGTTCACATTGCTGTAAAATTATCCACATAATTCTCAATGTAGAAATACCCAGCATTAGGAATAAAGATTATTTAAACTTAATTTTTATGAATCACTTAGGAAACTGCTGACTTTTCAATGCCTATAGATTGACTCTGTTATTTTTAACTCTTCTTTGAACCATGGCGTCTCAACTAGGGGACACTTTTGTCAATGTCTGACATTTTTGATTGCCACAATGTGGGGAATATTTCTGGTTTCTAGTGGTTAGGATCTGACATACTATTGAAAATCCTACAATATGCAGGATATTGGGCATATATCCAGACAAAACCAACTATAATTAATTATCCCCCAATAATGAATTATCTGGCCCCAAATTTCAACAGTTGCCATGACTGAGAAATGTTTAGACTACATTCTACATACAACTTTTAAAATTCTTCCTCAACTGGCAGGGTTTCTCCTAGGTTTGTTGCATGTTGTTAATTCTTAATCCCTTCTGGATCTCATTACAGGTTGGCATTGTGGGAAGAACGGGAGCCGGAAAAAGTTCTATTTTTTCTGCAGTTTTTCGATTGTCAGAACCCGAAGGCTCACTTTGGCTTGATGGTTGTCAGACAAGAGATGCTGGACTTCACAATTTAAGGAAGAAAATGTCAATCATATTACAGGTTTGCACATCAGAGCATTCTCATGTGTTCTTTTTATAAAGGCACCTAAGTTTGATTGATTTTAATTTGATTTTTGTTTGTTTTCAAATTGGATGAAAATGTTAATCCTTTTGCCCCCAATAGAGCATATTTTTAGCAGCAGGTATTTTCAACAGATATTCTCATCACATACAAGATTTTGTTTTAATTATTTTATATTGAAATATAGTTGATGTACAATGTTGTGTTAGTTTCTGGTGTATAGCAAACTGACTCAGTTGATTTAGTTGATATATGTGTATACATATATATAC